>NW_008348789.1:2632341-2670502 GCF_000622305.1 Nannospalax galili
AGTAGCATTCCTCCATGGCCTGTGCTCCAGCTCCTGCCTCCAGGTTCCTGCCCTGATTTCCTACCTTGGGCTCCCTGATGAACTGTGTGCAACCTGGGAGATGTAAGACAAATAAACCCTTTCCTCCCCAAGTTGGTACTGGTCAGAGTGTTTTGTCACAGCAATGAAGAAATAAATAAGAAAGATATATTGGTACAAACACCTGAATGAAGACTCAGCATGTACAGCAGATTGCATAGGGTTCAGTTGGAGGATGGAGGAGCCATGGATGGTGGAGGGGGTGTCTGGATTTGAGTGGGAAATGTCGCATGAAATGTAAAAATCTAAATAAAAATATATTCCTAGTTGTCCCTAGTACAAGCATAATTATAAAAGTTGAAAAATGTTTCATGAAAACATAGCACAATTATGGTACATACACTAAACAAAATTCAATGCATCAACAAAATCAACTCATTTCAGCTACATACAGCGTGAAATCTCATGCATTTATAGTGAGGTAAAATAAAATAGTTATTAAGCAATGAAAATTGTATTTCATGTACATGATTTTGAAAGAGAAAGGTCAAAAAAGAACACACACACATATAATAAACTAACGACAGTGGAAACAATTTGAGTTTTAAAAAAGTAAAATAGAGATTTAATTGAAATTTGAAATATGTGTTTATATCCTTTTACCCAAAGGTGATATTGACCACTGATGGATACTATTATTTATTTTGAAAGTCAATAAATTGAGGAATAATAGTAATAGCATGTCACATTATTGGTTATTTGTAGTGAATAATAAGTGTTATTTTTATTGTCTAACTTTTCATCAATACTAAAAAAAATTCCGTTTTCTAAAACCTAATACAACACATTAAATGACAGAAAATATCTAGTTTAAGAAAGCAGGACTACTGATCAAAGAACATTATATGCATGTATGAAGTTCTCAATAAATTATTTGTTTAAATAAAAAAAGAAAACAGGAAAACCTGTGTACAATTTTATAATAATTACTTTTAAAATTATAATTAAGATTAAATCTGAAATCTCAACTCATTTTATGGTACATTAACAGCAAAATTTCAAATTATGCATGTAGTCAGATTCATATTTACATAATTTTTTTGGGGGGGTCTTTTTGAGACAGGATCCCCAAGTAGCCCCAGCTGGCCTGGAACTCATTATGTAGACCAGGCTGGCCTGGAACTCACAGAGATCCACCTGCCCCTGACTCCTGAGTGCTGTGATTAAGGCATGCACCACCGTGCCTGGCTCTTACATAATTATTTTTAACAGAGGACCATTGAAAATAATTAAATATGAAGTTACTACCAGAACATTCTTGAAGGTAAAAATAATAGCATTATAATAACAAATAGCAACTTAGTCAATAAACACTGGAACTGAAAATCATGCTGGCTCACACTCTTCATCTTTATAATGCCTTTTACTTTTGGTTTGGATAGGAATGAGTGAATTGTCTTGTAAGATAATGGAACTGAAGTCTGCTTGAATAGATTGTTCAGATGTTACATACATAGTAACTACCACTAAATATGCAAAGGATTGAGTGAGTAGCCTTTAAAAATTATGGCACACATGAACGTATGGTACAGTTTTTACATTCCTTAAAATTAGGATTGTGCCAATGCCAGCCAGCTTTGTCGAAAAGATGCTGATTATACATTTTAACCGGTGCATTAATAAACTATACGGGATTTCTGGCAAATTTGATTCAAACAATGTAACATTAGAATGGGGAAAGGGGGACTTTTTCATCAAGGTTTCAATTCCAGCTTATGAATTATTGTTTAAGTAATTGTGATCAAGATCCTTAGGGCTTTATTATAAGCTCTCCAACTTTCCATTTTTTTGCAAAGTAATTATTCATTCACAGGCTTATTATAAAATTTTAATAGTTTTCCAATAACTTTAGTATATTGTAATAGCAGTCATTTACGGCTGTGGGGTAGGCAGATTTTATTTTTTTCTGAAGCCTAACATGTCTTATTTTCTTTTTATTTTTATTTGTAGTTCACAACATAATTAAGAAACAAAGATGCTCCTATTGTCCTGTGTTTCTCCTCTGTGGGTGAAATGACTGTGTAAGTGGCATCCTATTTTTCCAGGCAGGTAATAATTCATTAGACTTTGGCATTTGTTCTAGAATGACTCATTGAAGAACTAAAATTTACTAACTCTTCTGAACTCATTTCACCAGGAAGCCTAACACAATAGAATATAATCAATCCTTGACCCCAGTTGATCAGCCAAACTGGTGAGTATTCAATGCCTTTGGAAAAACCACTTGAATGTTGAAAGACCACCCACATGGATGTAGAACACAGGAAGAGTGAACAAAAGGCTAATTGTGGATTTAAACCACATGTGGTAGCTAATACATTTCCTTAAGGGAGCATAGAGAGTTGCAATTGAAAATTATTTCCGACTTAAAAAAAGGAAGAGAAAATCTTATTCAACTTGTAAATATGCTTTGTACTGAAGAGAGTTTTACAGAATGACAACTGGAAAATGAAAACAGATGTGTTGTTTTAACCCACAAGCAAAGAAAGAAAACAAAACAAAAAAAAACCCAAAATCAATTTTCTTTTATGCTAAATGAGAAGAAACATCAACAATCAACAGTGCTGCTTTTATAGTCTATTTTTAACTGTTAGAACTAATGAGATATTCAGCTTCACATGTTCTTGACGTATTTTGCATGCTTTCAAAATGACTGATGAATCCAGACGTCACCACTATGTAGCAGTCTCTGCTTACATTATGTAGACATACATGTTACATACATTTTTGGAAGTTTGTGTAGATATTTTATTGTCATGTATGAAAATAAGTATCAATACAGCATGAGATGTCTGTATGCCTTATTTATAATGTCTCAAGTTGCTGCTGGAGATACTTAATTGAGGCAGCTTAATTATCTATTTTTTCTGCTATATTTACAGTTCATATATTCATTTAAAATCTAAGGTACTTATATAGTTTTAAATTAGTGGTGATGGGTAACTCATAGTTTGAAAGAATAAGTTAATTACCTTAGACATCCTAATCAATCTTTATATTTAACAGAGAAAATCATTGTTTGACTCGAGCTGATGAGCTAAGCTAGTTTCACTTCCATGCCCTTGAAGTGGCTTTTTTTCTGAATAGAAAAAAAATGATATATGATAATTGGCAGTCACCATGAATTGACACATTATACAAGAAAATGTAGAATGATTTTAAATGAATAGTTCTATCCTTATGCTGATTAGTGTTAAGTGTGGTGAAATTTCGATGGATTTATTTAATTTTCCTTTCTTTTCTTCTTCTTTTTTTTTTCGGTCTTTTTGAGACAGGGTCTCCCTGTAGCCCCAGCTGTCCTGGAACTCGCTATGTAGACCAGGCTGGCCTTGAACTGACAGAGAAACACCTGCCTCTGCCTCCTGAGTGCTGGGATTAAAGGTGTGCACCACCATGCCCAGCTAATTTTCCTTTCTTTATGTACTATTGATCAGTTTTTTCTTAAGTTTCTCAATGTGAGCTTTGTCTGTAGTTTTATAAGAACCTGCATTAACAAGAACATCTGTGCACGTGTACAATGCCAGTTCTCCTAAGCACCCTGACATAATCATGATCCCTCTGCAATATTGTTTCTCATGTTACTTGTTTGCTTGAATCATGTCAGTTAATCAGAATATATAAGTAATAATTGGCCATAGTACTGTTCTAATTCACAATTTTACTTTCAAGTGATGACTGACATGTCCACAGTCTCCCTAGGAATTTCTTTTTCTAAGATGACTTCTTAGAAAGATGTTATATATGACACTTCAAATGTGAAAATCAATGATGGAAAATTTCTAATGAATGACATAATAAAAATAATGCTTTTGAAACATAATATAGTAAAACACAGTACCTAATATTATGAAGTTCTATACTTTTTTCAATTAAATTCACTCTTATTTCATTTTAAAACATTTGTTTTATTACATTTATTTATGTGTATGTTTGTGTGTATACAGGTGCACATGTACGCAGGTTCTCAATTTTACCAGAAATGACAGCCACCAGTCAGTCTCCTGGAGTTCTAGTGACAGGTGATTGTGAATCACCAAAAGTCATATTAAGAATTCAACTCCAATCCTCTGAAAGAGCAGCAAGTGATCTACTGCTGAAAATATCTCTCCAGCCTTTAAATATTATTTGGGCCTGTAGAGATGGCTCTTGCAGAGGACCAGTGTTTGGTTCCCAGCACCCACATGGCAGCTGGTAGCTGTCAGTAACTCTAGTTCCAGGGAAACCAACTCCGTTTTTGGCCTTCACGTGTATTGTCTGTACATATGGTGTGCTCATATACATGCATGCAAAATAATTATATAAATATCATAAAAGAAAATAAAATTTAAAATTCACTAGTTCAACACATGAAACAGAAATTATAAATACTAATGGAGTAATATGTTTCAATAAACAAACTCTGTAATATTCAAGGGAATTAAATATGTATCCTGAAGCATCAGTTTTTATACAATTGCATAGAACTTTTTTGAAAATATTTTTATATCTTTTCAAAATATGCAATACATTATCATCTGTTGGCACCACAATGTGTAACAGTGTGGGACTTCTTGCTCCTTTCTTGATGCACTATTCAGGGAGCTACACGCCTGTGTTAACAGGTTATGCATCATTATTTTACTTTCAAGGTCTTCAAGATCATCTTTTAATTATTCCTATATATAGGTAGTGTAATGTTGAGATATTTATTCCATGAAATACCATTCACAGAAATACCATCATGTATCTGAATGACAGGATTTTATCCTTTATGTGGCTGGAGTATCCTAAGTGCATATGTACTGTATTTGGTAAAATTTTCATCAATTGATAGACAATTAAAATGTTTCCATAGAAATGCACGTTTCTTCAATAGATTGACTTTATTTCTCTTGAAAGCATAACTAGAAACGGATTGAGTGAATCATGTGGCAGTCTTATTTTTAAATTTTTAAGGTGATTTTTCATAACTTTGTATCGGTTTATATACTCACCCAGAATTTACACATATTCTTATTCTTGTTTCTCCATTTCCTTGACAGCATTTGTTTCCATGATTATTCCTGAAAAAAAAAAATATTTTGACTAGAGTGAGGTGACATTGTGGTATTGACAGTTCTCAATAGCATATTCCTCTCTTAGAGTAACCTGGAAAAACACTACCATTTAATTCCACAGTGCACATCTAAATACTGATTTACCTTCAGATTTGCAGCTGGTTTTCTTTCTTTTCATCAGCTGTAGTTTTATTTGAACTTTTTTCTTGTTTATTTCCTTCCTGTGTTCACCTAACATAGTTTGTATAAAAAAGGCTGTCATTCCATGTAATATATGTTTCCTTTGAGTTTACTATTAAAATTATTTTTCCAAATTTTAGGTTGGTAGTTTAATTGAATAATTCATTCAGTGTCTGGATATGATAATTCATATTCAGTAAACAGTCAGAATAAAAGTCACAATCTTCAGATATAACAGTTCAAGTTCATTGAAACATCTGTTCTTGAAAATATTTGTGACACATCAATTAGCATGATAGACTCTGTGCATATCACACATTTAGGCTTAGGATTTTATATTTGCTTTCTTAGGATGTTTATATTCCCTTTCTTAAGACTTTCTTTTCCTCCACCCTTAACATCTATTTCTCAATCCACACATTTGATGAACTAACATAATGTGACAAGCAGTGCATTGCAGGACTACACCATACTTACAGAGGTGCTTCAGCTTCCCTGAATATCAGCACTTCTGACAGAAGAAAGGCAGGGTAGCTCACTGGGTTCTTCTAAGCAACTACATAGTAGACACTAAATAAATAATGCCAGCTTTTACAGAAAACATTTATATACGACATATTCTTACACAGAAACTCAAAGCATCTGAGCAGTGACTATATCTTTTCAGGTATAAAAATTGAAGTCATAAAACAAATCTTGAGTCAAACTATCTTGAGCGTATTATTTTCAATGAGGAAGTTTTCATCACTAAAGTTATTTGGCGCTAACTGACCTATTAGAAAGAAATTATAATATATTGAAGAAACTGCTCATGGAAACATTGTGGACATGCACTGATTCTGAATTTGTTGGAGAGAAAAAATAGGCAATTACATCTGCTAGGAAAATCATATGGACACACAATATGGAGAACTAAGCTCCTTGCATCCTAGGGAAATTGATGAGTTAATTCCCAGTACCTGAAAGATCAATGGACTCCACAGTGTTTATACAGCTTTGCTCTAATAGATTGACAATGTCAGCGGACAACATCACAATATGCACTTTGGACCATCCCAATTTAAGAAAGCCCATCTGAAACATTTGCCCACATCTTCCCTTCACATTAGTCACCAGAAGCTACTAGATAAATAAGGATACCCAGCTCAACTTGGAAATTTGGAGGCATAGTTTCTTGGTATGTTCTCTGAAAACTGAAAGGTAATATCAAATTTTCACAGTAAAACTCTCAAAAAAGTGAACACGTTTCACTAAGTGAAGTACTACAGACTCAGAAAACCAAGTGACACGTGTTCTTACTCATTTGTGGATCTTAACTCCAAATATCTGGATGTGAGTATATAGTCAGGAAAATGGAGAGGAATCATGAGGGTAGAGGAGAAGGAAAAGTTTAAGGGAAGGACCTAGTAGGAAACAGGTGCTATTAATAGAGAAATGGGAAAAAAGAGGGTTCTTTAACTGGGGACGGAGGAAAGTGTTATACATGGAGAGTGAGAAGTGAGAGAAATGTTTAAATGGTATGAAAAGTAATAGTGAAATGTAGTAGTTCAAAATCCTAATGAAGAACACATACAAAAAATATACAAGTGCATGTCTATATCAGAAGACCATATAACAAAAAATACAGTGCTAACCAGGAGAAACTTCCCTTCATATTGTTGGTCATGGTAGTCCAAGAGCCTCCCAAAATAACACAGGCTATTTCCAAAGCCCTTGATTGCTTCCCAGAACTTGACAGTAAAACCCATATTAATGATAACAGGCAATGTTTCCAATACAGGTCTTGGGACAATAAAGCTGGAATTGACCTGGAAATCACCTTCCTGAACAGTAGTTCTCATGGTATGAGAGGATACTATATAAGCAGCAAAGGGAGAAAACCAATTAATGGTGCCATCATGCTATAAAGTCTAATAAACAACAATGGCTAGTCCATCAAACTGTATCTATTGCTGCTACATTTTCAAGTGACTTCTTTTATCTTGGGGGTAATCAACAGCTGTCTAACTGGAATAAAGACCAAGTCACTAGGAGGGAACTCATGTGTGGTCCTGTAAACATAGTCAAATATACATGATTGGAGAGGTCAGAGATCTTAGAAGAAAATCTACTTTTGCCACATCCCTAGACCAACCTTTCTTTCTTTATTCTAAATATGCATTCTCATATTTACAGACAAGTGTAACTTTCACCCTTCATCAAAGACAAATCTTTTTGCCACAGTTGGAAACTATTACAGAATTCCACAACTGGTCAAATACAGTGAGTAATTGTTTGTGAAACAATTAACACTAAGTGACACAATTTCCATTTAACCTCTACACACATTATAAACGGATCTCTCTACTCTCAACACAGAGGTTTTCTTATGCAGCAGATCATGATTAACACAGAAGCTCACAACTGGCCAATGTGCAGAGAACCAGAGGCTGAAAAATGCTTATCCCTGAATAGGACACTTATTTCACACATATCTCCCAAGGCTCAGGGAACATTGCAGAAGAGGAAATGGAAAGATTCTAAGAATGAGGGGTGATAAATGACCACTAGAAAACAGAATAGTTTAGGCAGCTGCTTAGTTACACATATAAACTCACAGAAACGGTGTCAGCATGCATAAGTCCTATGAAAGCTCAAATCAGACAAAATCCCAGCATAAGACATGGAGAAGTAAGTTTACAATGGCAAAAACTCTGAGGACATGCAAAGCTATGGTTTGACAGCTGAAGAAACCAAAATATTAGAAGGAGCATAATAGCTAAAAATATAACTCT
This sequence comes from Nannospalax galili, assembly GCF_000622305.1. Lineage (NCBI taxonomy): Eukaryota > Metazoa > Chordata > Mammalia > Rodentia > Spalacidae > Nannospalax > Nannospalax galili. Next base: position 2,640,410 of record NW_008348789.1, read on the forward strand.
GCTGCCTGTGGATCCTATCCCAGGTCACCACCCCAAAATGCCCATGGGTATGCAGATGGACCCAATACCACTCAACTTCTGATATATGGTGCTAGTCTTCAGAAGAGCACAAATTACATTCTGTTAGCAGATTTCAAGTCCTGAACACTAGTTTCTGAGAATAGAGAACTGTAAATGTACTTGAGAGCTGAAAATACAATAGTATTTACCTGACTTCCTGGTGATCCCATCTAACCACTGGAATTCTCTCTACACCTAAGTGGGCCCAGTTCCTTCTACTGTCTAGTACCTATTATCTATTGTCATAAGATACACACTGGGTGTCCTTCCCACACCCTAGCTCCTGAATATAGCCTTGATTAAAGCAGGAACCACAAATCTTGGTAATGGCCACTCAGGTGTAGAAGGAGTCTGAGAGTTGAAGAGGTAGCTGAACCATCCAGATCAGCCAGGGCAGGAAGCAGAAGGGAATCAGTGGTAGCATGACCAGAAGCAGGCAGATTTCTGATAAAGACCCCAGAGACAGAAAGGAGAACCTGCAGTTCAATTTTCAAGACCAAGGTTTCAGACTGCAGACCAAGGACTAAGGGTCCCATCATTGATTCCTGAATGGGGGCAGGATGGCCAGTTGATACTGCTTCTACTTGCTCATTTCTCCTCTTCACTGTTGACAAACACTGAGGAAAATGATAATTGATAGAAATCAACATTTGAATACTTACTTCTGTACCCACATTTGTATCCAGATAGAAAAAATTTGGAATGATCAGAAAGGTAAATAGAGGCCATAGTACAATGCTAAATTATGTAGAAACAATCTAAGGTTAATTATACTCTTTTATATATTTTATTTAATACTCATAATTAATTTTTTTCTAGAAACAATTGTTTTAGAAAATTATTCTTTTATAAAACACATGAAATCATAAGCAAATTTGATATTTATGAAATAACTTATGGGTTTTCAAATTATAACTGCTTGCCAGCTAATAATTTTATGAAAACCTATGTTGAAAAAATAGAAAAGTTATGCAGAACAGATTTGAAGCAGTTTAGCTGCAAACATGCTACATAATAAAATTGAGAAACAGACTTTTAAATTTTAGTACTGTTATTTTAAGAATACTAGTTTCCTGTTGCTACTGTAAATAATTAACAAACTTATAGCTTTAAAATAAAACAAATTCATTATCTAACAAAATTAGAAGTTTCAAAGTCAATAATAGATTTCACTGACTACAAAGCAAAGTGCAAGTATTGCTAACATTGTTTTGTGGCTCCAAAAGGAATCTGTTTTCTTCCTTTTCCATATCCATAAGCCCTGTTCTTTGTGTGTCTTGTCTGTATTTTCCAAACTCAAAGCTACCATTAGCTCCTTGAAGCTTTATCAACACAATTCATTCCAACGGAAATATTAGTTGAAATTTGAATGTGAAATGTCTCCCATTTGTTCTTCTGTTTGAACACTTGGGTTCATGCTAATAGCAACAACTTGGAAGGCTGTGAACTTTTAGAAGTGCCTTGTTGAAGAAGTGTCACTAGGCAGGTCTTGAGGTTTTAGGGCACAGCCACATTTCTTGTTCACTCTCTGATTCCTGACTGGAGATGCAATGTGGCCAGTGACCTTTCACATCTGCTAGCATGACTACATGCCAAGATCGAATGCATCCCCTTAAAGTATAAGCCAACATATGCCTTCTTTCCTGGGATCTTGTTGGGGATTTGCTCAATGCAGTAAAGAAAGTAACTAATACAATATATTTGTTTTATTGTTTCACTCTTAAGTGCTTACATGTTACAAAAATTCCTTAATTAAATTGTACTTATATACTCCTTTACCAGATAAATTAGCATAATAAAAGCATTATAAGCTAGGGAAATGATGTGTATATACTTATTGTCACATTTATATGTATTGAATTTATTCTGCACCAAACATTTATTTGCTGCCCATTGTAGAGGTGAGAGATGGCTATTACACCATTTATCATCTTTGAGCACAGGGTGGTTTTACAACCTACTTGTGTCCATACACATTATATAAGATATGACTCTAAAGAAATTATTTTTCTCTTGATGTTAAAAAAAAGGGATACAAGGAACTTATCACCCCTGCCTGGGTCATGAGTAACATTGCTGAGTAGGTAGGAACATACTTTGAAGTCATGGGTAGTTAAAATTCACAGAGAGGGCCACAGGACTCTGACTCTGTTCAGACTGGAGGACATCAGATTGCTGCTAAGTGGAACAAATAGAAACATATAAAATGTTTCTTTTTTGCCCATTATTGGCTACCTATTTCTAGCATAAATATTTTCAGAGCCAATTTTCTTATCCCAATATGAGTATTACATCATATTTATTATTTACAATATTTACTAGATTTTCATAGGAAGGTTAAATACTTATCAAGTTATACCATCTCTGTCATATAGAAATTGTAAACATCATTTATCTAAACAGTATGTTAAATATTAAGTGAATACAAAAACTGCTGAGATAGATTTGTTTTTAATGTACATTTTTGAGTGAATTTCATACAGTTCATCATAATCACATTTAGACTCCCTCATCCATCCATACATCCCCATAGTCACCCGACTGATTTCATGCATGCGGTCATATATGTTAAGGATTATTTTTCTAAACCATTTTATTAATGTGTCAAATTTATGATTGCTTTAACTTGTTAGAAAATTGTCTTCACATTTGAAAATATTTTATTTAGATATTTTTGTTGGCATACTGGAAATAAGTTGAACCCTTGAGATGCATGTAAATAACTTAGATTAGTAGCACCATTTAATGAATAATTAGAGAAAAGAAGTAAAAATTACTTTCACACCCAAAATAACTGACAAATTTAGGCACTGTGTCATTTTCAAAATTGAGCTACAATTTTTTAATATTCATTCAATTAAATGTTTATGTCTTCCTGCCATATTCTGAGTATTTGTAATTCTACAAATTTCATTTTTTAATCTAAATTCCATGTGATGATTTTAGGAAAAGGGACTTATAGGAGTTGATGAGGTAATCCCTCAGGGAGTCAGTGAAACCAGTATAAAACAGGACCCAGAGAGCTACTTTGCCCCTTCAAAGTAAAAGAAGAGAAAAGCCAACTGCCCTCACCCAGAAAAGCAATTTCTCCCTCACCCAGAAAAGCAATTTCTCGAATGCATGGGAGCTTCTAGACCCTTCACCTGATTTTTAGCCTTCAGAATTCTGAGGCTTCCATGATTTTGCTTGTAAGTTATGAGTGAATAAGAAGTGTGTGTGTGTGTGTGTGTGTGTGTGTGTGTGTGTGTGTACACATTCACACTTGTGGTCAATAAAATAGGCTGTAACTAACCCTGTGTTCTTTCCATGTGGCACATATATTCAGGAACATTCAGATTCATGGAGGCTCATCTTTGAGAATGTCATTCACAGTTCCATCTCTATCTCAGCTGACACAAAAATATGGCCAGATTGCAAGGATGTATTTTGGTGGAATAGTGGGACACAAACACAGGGTAGTTGAGTGCAGCAACCAGGTGCATGTGTAGAAGACATGGTGGAGATGATAGTATTGCATCTGAATTTTCATAGGTGCTTACATATTCCCAGTGATGACTCAAATATCATGGAACAGAAAACAGGACATGTGCTCTGTTTCCTTTAAGAGTTCCTGTGAGAATGACTTATCTTGCATATCATTACATTGTAAAATTTCTTGCTATTCAGGGACACATGATTGTAATTGGTATATACTTGGTAAATATTAAATAAATTGGAAATCTTTTCAGAAGAGTTGCTTTAAATATTGGCATTTCTCAGTTTGTAATCAATTATTTTAATTTAAAATCTGAAAAATATAACTGTCTTGATTCACCCTATTCTTATCACAGCTTTGTTTTCAGTGTTTCCATAATAGAGCATTTTAGTTAATTTTTTCCAAATAAACATGGCTTTTATTCATCTTGGCATTTCTAATATATAACATTGAAATACACAAACATCTTTTTAAAAGTATTTGTTTTGTAGAATCTTTTGGAAATATTTGCATATAAAATATGTGAGGTAGTTTTCCAAAGGGGACTTATGCCAATAAAGTAATTAGGTGGATGAATTCTTAATTTTAGTAAGTAATAAAAATGACTTTAGAGGAATAAACAAGACAGAAAATAATAAAACTATGCATAATTCTGTTCTTTAATGATAAATAGTGCATACTTAGAGTTTCTCCTAAAAAGACTTCTGACGAGTGTATACACACACTCACACACACACTCACATGCACACACGCACACACACACACACTGTACTAATATGAAGAGGTAATGTAACAAAGGATTGAAATGATCCTGAAATTCATTTTTTCCTTTTTATAACACACACATACCTTTCATATATATTTATATACATATTACATATATTTAAGAATGAGAGAAGGTATTTACAGGAAAACTATAAAAAGTCTGTATCACTGACCGCACCAAATGAAAATCACAGCGTGAGGAAGAAATTAAACTATGTCAGGGATTTCTCTGAAAAGTGTATGTGTGTGTGTGTGTGTGTGTGTGTGTGTGTGTGTGTGCACCTGTGTGTGTGTGTCTGTGCATGTCTGTGTCTGTATTTGCATATATGTGCATGTGCATTCACACATGTGGTCTTCAAAATTGTCGTTAGTTGTACCCTGTATATTTTATCCTCATTCAGACAATAGACTTCTTTTGAAGTTTTGTCAGTGAGCTAGTTTCCATTATTTAACTGAGGAAATTTATTGCATTTAACAGGTTAGTTTAGTAAAAAGAAAAGAAAAACTGCAATTATTACATGTCCAGTCATAGAATAGGCCATACTTACACCTTAGTGGTACTTAATGAGAGTAAAATGATTTCTCCCTGACTCAGTGGATCAGGACCAAGCATCAGGAGTGTTCTCATTCTCATTTCAGCTGACAAAATGAAAATCTATATAGGGACCCCTGGGACTGGAAGAGAGAATGGAATTGCTTTGAGCCACTGTGGTGGTTGATGAATGACACACTAAGAGGAAAATATAACTCTCTTTGTCCAACAGTGCAAATCTATCTGAGTTTAAAGGAAGTAGCTGTCTCTCTGGTATGTATCTAATACCTAATTTATTCCCAATACAAATGCAAATGCTCATGTTCAACATTCACTACACACATCAAAATGAATAAAAAATAACATGACTTTCCAATGTTAAGGTTGGGAAAACTTTCTAAAAAATATGCATTGAAAAATACTATAACACTTTATAGAAAATCTGATTACACACTTAATAAGAGGAAAGTAACAAGAAAACTTAAGATTTTGAAAATCAAAAACTAAATGAGGAATATTTTATTCTCGGTGAAGAAACCTGAAATTGGAAGAAGAAATCAGAACTAGTCAACATCATAATTAACATTATTAGAGTCTGGAATATATGCAATTAATCAATTAACTTTCAAATAAGTCTAAATCACTCTGAACCAGCAGAATAAGTCAAAATGTCAGTCAAATTTAGACTTTTAAACTTTTTAATATATATTTTTAATTTAATTTTATCTATTGTTTTTATCCTATGTGTATGAGTATATTGCCTGCATGTATGTGAGTGCACCTGTGTTGTGCAATGCCACGGAGGTCAGAAGAGGACTTCAGATTTCCCTGGAACTGGAGTTAAAGACGGTTCATAGCTGCCATGTGGGTTCTGAAAATTGAACCCAGGTCCTCTGCAAGAGCAGTCAGTGCTCGTAACAACTGAGCCATCTCTCCAGCCCCAGACTTTTAAACTTTTTAATGAAAAGTTTAGCAATGATGGATACAGGCTGATTATACATACACACAGAGGCATAAAACATTTTTTCTAAGCCAGGCATGGTGGTGCACACCTTTAATCCCAGTACCGGGGAGCCAACTCAGGCAGATCTCTGTGGATTTAAGGGCAATCTGGTCTACATAGTGAGTTCCAGGCCAGTCTCACTACAGGGAGACCCTGTCTCAAAGAATTCCCCCCAAAAATAAGTCATTGTTTCTTACTGATAATTATTTAAAGGAATATTAAATAATTGGGTGTAGTGGTTAACTTCTGGAGTTCCTGAGTTGAAAGGACCCTTTATATCAAGGTTCAAGACCAGCCTGTAAAACTTAACAGCCTAGTGAGACCTTGTGTAAAGGAAGGGTAGGTGTAGGAGAGGAAGTGCCAGGCTTAATCACAGGCTGCACCAAGAGAACACAGCTTCAGCTTGAGAGCGCAGCCCGTGCTTCTGCAAAATAGCCAACCTACATACTGCCTGGATGAGGGGATACTGCCTGGTTGAGGGGATCTATCAGGAAGTGACACACCAACTTATGGGACACTGGAGGTAGGGGGAGAGGTATATAAGGCGTACACTTCTCAGCAACAAATGAGTCTGCAGCACCCCGCCTAGTGCCTGCTCTCACCTGGCTCTCAGAGTCTCTGGGTTGATTCCTTGCCACTCACCCCAACCTGGGCCAGAACCCTTGTTCCCTGCAGTCCCTCGTGGGCTGGACCCAAGAGGAAACCTTCAACAGCTGGCACCTGGCCCCTCGGCGTTGGCAATGCCCCCAACTTCGGTTCATTAGGTGAGTAGGCCCCAGGTTTTGTGTGTCTGCTCCACTGCTCAAGGGTGAGGGAATGGCCCCTCTTTTGTCTCCTCTACCATTTGTCATATTTGTTGTTAAATCAGGAAGGCACACTGCGCTGCGTGGTCCCAAAGCCCACGTCAGCTCCTTTCCCTTCTTGGCTCATCCCGGTGAGTTCACATAAGGGCTGATCCACCCGAATTCAGAGCCCAGGCATAAGGTCATCCTGTTGCCTGTCCAGGAAGGCGGTGGCAGTGGGTGGGGATGGGGTCACAGACGCTGCAGATCCTCCAGCAGGGGGTGTGGGCCACTCTGAGCTGCAGCTGGTACTATGACCTGCACCAGGCCACCTTCTTTAATGGGCTGTACTTCTACCTGTGGCTCTTTCTGCTCGGCCTGTGCTTCACCTTCTACATAGCCCGCCCACCCTTTACTGCCCCTTGCCGGCCCATGTCTGCCTTTCTGGTTAGTGTCGGCCCAATGCTGCGCCACAGCCGCCCATGTCTGCCTTTCTGGTTAGTGTTGGCCCAATGCTGCGCCACAGCCATGGGTGTACACCCCTCTCATGGACCTTGCACTCATTCACAAAGCTGCCAACAAATCAGACTCCGGCTCCCCATATTTTGAGCAAGTTCTCTCCTCAAAAAATCCACACACATTCTGCCCTTCCCAGTATCCTAGCTAGGGGGAATGCTGCCACAGATGCCCTGATCATGACAGTCCAGTCTAGCCTGTTAGAACAAGCAAGAGCTTTACATCAATTCCACCTGTCCCCTCAGAGTATTCATAAACTCCTCCCAGAAATCCCCGTGTCCCAATGCAAGCACCTTGTCTGTTCATGTGCTACTTGTGCCCGGCTTATGCCTCTCAGGCCCCTTAACAGGGGAGGAATGAATATACGTGGTTTGATACCAAATGCCATTTGGCAGATGGACGTGACTCACTATCCCCCTTTTGAGATATTGAGATTCATGCATGTTATAGTTGACGCATGCTCTTCCATTACTTATACTTTAGCTTTCTCAGGGGAAAAGACTACACATGCCATTAAAGCTATAAAGTCCGTCATGTTAATCATGGGTGTACCCTGGGTGCTCAAGACTGATAATGGGCCTCGTTATTTCTCTCAAAAATTCAATAAATTTGTTTCCTCCTGGGGAACCAAACATACCTATGGTATCCCTATAACCCGCAAGGACAAGCAATTATCGAAAGGACCAACAGGACACTTAAGTCCCTCCTGGATAAAAGCCCCTTGGCTGAGGACAAACACAACCCTCACCTAACTCATACTGAGGCTTTGTTCCACCTTAATTTCCTCATGTTTGAAGACCAGGATCTCAGTCCAGCATACAAACATTGGTCATTCTTGCCTCGGGCTACGGCCCTGTCACTAGTTACGTGGAGGGACTCGATTTCATCCCTGTGGCAGAAATCAGTCCCCATCCTGACACGAGGATGAGGATACACTTATATATTTCCACAGGACGCTACAACCCCCATCTGGATTCCATCGAGAGACATCTGGCCAGCTAAGGAAACCCATCTGGAGACTGGGCCCGACTGGGAGTTTGATAAGCTAGGACATCATTTTCCAGCTTTGTTATCTTTGGCACCCTTTTGTCCTTTGGCTACGCTTCTTCACAGGCTTTGAATCTGGGGGCACTGGTCCCCTTACCACCTGTGATCCTCCCTGTAGATGAACAGTTGCCAGCTTTCCCAGTTCTCTTTACTACTAATGAATCCCTAGGTCTCCCCACCATGGAATTGATTCATTCATCCATTCCCATAAATGGCACATAGTCCCTTGTAGGATCTCTCTGCTTCAGTCCAGTCCTTAACCCTCCTCCCCTAATATCTCTTGCTGTCACTCCCTCTATAACAAGAAGCGACTTTCATGGAAACCGAAGCTGGGGCCCCTTATGGGGCCTCAAAATCTAGTCTCCCTTAGTAAAAGACACTTCTGAGACTACAGTGTCCTTAGTGCCCCCTGGGGCCACCCCCCCAGGGGTCAGGCATCCTCCATGTACCAGGTGCCCTCCCACATATAAACTTCCCACCACATTGCACTTCCCTGTTCCATGGGAACACTGCCTCCCACTCATTCCTGGGGGTATGCTCCTCTTTATGGATTATGATAGATGCCCACAGGCTTCCTCCCTGGCAGCCTGGAGATGCCTTGTCTCTACAAAACTTTACTCCTATGTCTACGCTAACCCCAGGTGTAAAGACACTGTCAGGGGGGCTTGGGAGCTCTGCAGGCCAGTGGCTTGCCTGGATTTGAGTCCTCTATTCTTTGTATTAGGTGGAGCCATCTTTAATGGTATATATACAGGCGATAACTCAGAGACAGGTTCCTTGGGTGTCACCAACCCAACTTGGACACGTAATGATCTCTGATAACATCTCTTTTTAGTTCTCCTCACCCAATTGTGTTCATTCTCCCTTTGTTCTGCTTCTTGCTAATGTAACAAGTGACCCAGAGGATATACTTAATTGCTCCCTTACTAACTGCACTCTCTCTGCACGTTGGATTTTCCCCACCCCTCTCATTCTCTTTGTGCAAGAACCCACAGCATTTTCGGTTCCCGTTCCCAATCCCACTCATTTCCATGCTGCTGCTCCCTTACTAACTGCACTCTCTCTGCACGCTGGATTTTCCCCACCTCTCTCATTCTCTTTGTGCAAGAACCCACAGCATTTTCGGTTCCCGTTCCCAATCCCACTCATTTCCATGCTGTCACCCTCATGGAACAGATGGCTATCCAGCCCTTCCCCTGGGTCAAGAGAGATTTTGGTATTACCGTGGCAATCGTCACTGCCATTATCCTTTCCTTGGGGTCTGCAGCCACTGCTGCTGTTGCTATTACTCAGTCTTCCACTACTGTGGAAACGCTCAATGAGGTAGTACCCAAAACATCTACAGCCTTACACACTCAATCTCTTATTAATCAACACCTCTTCCGGGCCATTTCTGTCATCCAATAACAGGTATACATCCTTGGGGAAGAGATGGTGATCATCAAACAGATGACGCTAATGGCCTGTGACCCATGGTTCAAAGCCCTGTGTCTCACACCTTACAAAGTAGACAACCTCACTAGGGCCAGGATGGAACTCTCACAGTACATCCACGGCCACTGGAGCCAAAAGTTTCTCAACTACTCCACCTGCTCACTGACCAGATCATCTCCCTAAATTATACACAGCATCAGACATCAGATATAAATTCTTGGTTCCTTGAAAAACTTTGGTCGAACTGAAAAGCTTTGTTTGACACTTCATGGATTGTTACTTATTTGCTCTTGGGTATCATAGTCTTAATTCTTTTCTTGCTCATAAAGTGCCTTGTTCTACACTTCCGTAGAAAAAAACCAAGTAAATTACTTGGTGTATCAGGTTCTCAAAACGCTCAAGGATCCAGACTTCAACCCCCGCAACACACACACCTGCCTAGGTCCAGCAGGTCTGGCTTGCTGACATCCCAGAAGTGGCTGTGTGATTTCTTGCCCTCCTCTTCCCTCACATGATCATGCCAGAGGTCACACCCTCGAGGGCTGGTAGTCAATGACAGGTAAGATCCTGATGGTCAGGACGACTTAAGACAGGCACAGTCCATCAAGCTGAGTGTCCTCTGAGGTGGGGTCAACTATGTTGAGGCAAAGAACCTCGGCTCCCACTGACCTTTCTATAATAAAAAGGGATTGATATGTAGGATAGGAAGTGCCAGGCTTAAGCACAGGCTGCACTAAGGGAACACAGCTTCCACTTTGAGAACACAGCTCGCATTCCTGCAAAATAGCCAACCAACAAACTGCCTGGATGAGGGTATCCTTGTGTAGGCCCAAGCTCCGATCTGAAGTAAACTCAGAGCTGAATCGGGAAGCCGGTGCCTTGTTCTACACTTCCGTAGAAAAAAACCAAGTAAATTACTTGGTGTATCAGGTTCTCAAAACGCTCAAGGATCCAGACTTCAACCCCCGCAACACACACACCTGCCTAGGTCCAGCAGGTCTGGCTTGCTGACATCCCAGAAGTGGCTGTGTGATTTCTTGCCCTCCTCTTCCCTCACATGATCATGCCAGAGGTCACACCCTCGAGGGCTGGTAGTCAATGACAGGTAAGATCCTGATGGTCAGGACGACTTAAGACAGGCACAGTCCATCAAGCTGAGTGTCCTCTGAGGTGGGGTCAACTATGTTGAGGCAAAGAACCTCGGCTCCCACTGACCTTTCTATAATAAAAAGGGATTGATATGTAGGATAGGAAGTGCCAGGCTTAAGCACAGGCTGCACTAAGGGAACACAGCTTCCACTTTGAGAACACAGCTCGCATTCATGCAAAATAGCCAACCAACAAACTGCCTGGATGAGGGTATCCTTGTGTAGGCCCAAGCTCCGATCTGAAGTAAACTCAGAGCTGAATCGGGAAGCCGATTCAGCCAAGTTCCCTGAGAACTTGGATGTTCTTCTGCAGTTATTTCTATCATGAGACTGACTGTTCCTTGAACCCTATTAAACCTACATAAGGAAGCTTGTATAACAGAGTTGTGTAGCTAATAAAATTATAAGAACAGAATGTTTAATAGGCATGGAAGGATAGGTACGGTTCCAAAAAGGGCTGAGCCCTGGGAACACAAAGGTACTGCAAATATCATGAAGGTACCTCAAATATCATGATGAGGTAATTTGGCTTGAGAAGAACATTTTCTTTTCGTCTTGTTGTACTATAAATAAGGTTGATTCTTAGAATAAAGCATGCACTGGTTCACACGCCTCTGCATCCCCTGCATCCTCCCTGATTTCTTCTGCGCCTATATCTTGGGATCCTCAAGCCCATCAGGCTTGAATTGTGGTCACTGAACCATGACAGATCCTGCCTGGATGAGGGGATCTATCAGGAAGTGACACACCAACTTATGGGACACTGGGGGCAGGGAGAGAGGTATATAAGGCTTGCACTTCTCAGCAATAAATGAGTCTGTAGCACCTCTCCTAGTGCCTGCTCTCACCCTGCTCCCAGAGTCTGTGTGTTGATTCCACACCATTCACTCCCACCTAGGCCAGAACCCTTGTTCCCTGCAGTCCCTCATGGCCTGGACCCATGAGGAAACCTGCAACAGGTAGGAAAGAAGAAAAGACAGAAAGATAGAAAGGAAGAGAGAAATACAGCAATAAAAGAGATGCATTTTTATTTGCATGAAACTATAATTTATAGTAATAAATCACATTGAGAATGAAGATTGTCCTCAATAAGGATTTTTTGAATTAAAATTGGCATGTCTAGTCTTCAACAAATTAACCAAGCCAATTTTAATTCATACAGATTTTACTTTTGTAAGTCTCACATGTTTTGAGACAGTGATCGAAGTATAGTCCTCTATATCTTTTCTGGCTTAGTCCACTGAATCAAATTCACTAAACATTACATCAATTAACCCATTAAAAGAAATTTTACAGGTATTTTCCCCCCCTACATATCTACCTGTGTGCAAACCTGTTTGTATGTAATTAAATTATATACTACATTAACATTATGTGTATAACTTTTAAGTATATTTTAAAATTCATTATATACTTTCTAGCCAATATCAATGGCTGAGGCAACTGAACTATTAAACTGAAATATGAAATGAGGAGGGATAACACCTTATGCCTTGTACAAATTCCTGCCTTGAACTATACAGAGGCATAGGAATGTTACCTGGCCTTAGTTTTTACATTATTTTCTCTATCACACCTTTAGTTTTTCATGATTCTTCACTAGTATAGTTGAGGTGGTATAATCATGTTTCTTAAATATCTTTACTTATGATGCTTCTCAAAATGCCTTAGAAATAGTTGAATATACAGCAAAATTGAAGGTAGGAGGTTATGGCTACCTCTTTAGTACTGTAAGAAGTTTCTAAAAATGAGATATCTGACAAAACATAAAACACAGGATTGTATATTTACTGCAAAACTATACACAGCCCATTAAATAATAAATTCCTAGGTGCTAGAGAGAAGGCTCAAGAGTTAAGAGAGATTGGATTGGTCAAAAGTACAAGATTCTTTCCAAATGCACAGTTGCAAGGATAATATTCCTGGAGAAAGCTGGTCATCTGTTTCATAATTTTATTTTTATTGACTATACCCTCAATTAAGAGGTTTGATGGTATTTAGATCTCCTCACCTATCTGCAACTCACCTTAACATAGAGCTAAATTAAGAAATGTAAACGCATGCATAATATTGTTTTATTTTTAATCATTCATATTTTTCTTTTATTTAGAAAAGAAAAATGTATGTTACATCTTAAAACACTTAGCATGTGCAATGTCTCCTGAAGCAAGGTTTTTGACTTTTTAAATATGTGATTTTTTTAACTCAAAAATAATGAGGAAAAATGCATGGAATTAGAAGATTTTTTTTAAAAGTTAAACAAGATTGTCTAAACACTTATAAGTAAACTAAAAGATTAAAAAGTGAAACCAGGTGTGGTGGAGCACACTTTTAGTCCCAGTACTCTGGAGGGTGAGGCAGGCAGATCATTGTGAGATCAAGGCCGGCCCGATCAGTACAGTGATTTCAGGACCATTTAGGTTTAAAGGGAGACCCTGTATCTCGCTCTTAAAAAACAGAATTAGTGCACATTTTGTAGCTATTTTCCTATGAGATAAAACTCCCATCAATAAGATGTTTTAGAAGATGTGAAATATTTCATCCTGCAAAAAAATTTCCTTAAACTTAAGTAAACAAATCACCACCCATTGAATAAAAAAGTTTCACTGATGAAAGTTGAGAGATGCATTAACATTCTCTCTGCCCCTTATTCCACTATGTTTCCTGGGGTTTATGTGAAGAGGTTCCATTTTAAATGTGTCACTCACAGTTTAGCATCTCAAAGACACTCTCTGTGTTTGACCAGTTATGGCACTCTGTAATGGTTTTCATCTCTTTTGAAAAGTTTTCCTTATTCTTTTTCCTTTAATAGTAGCTTTAAAGTTGATTTTCATATCTGGTTATATTATTTTTCTCTCATTTTCTAATGCTTAAAATTGGATGTTCCAGTTTTTAACCTTATTGAATAAATAAAATACTGTAAAAAAAAAACAGGATAAGTTCAGAATTTTACTGTCAAATGTTTTGTATTTATGCATTTTTATACTAATGCACTCAAGAAAAACTCATGAATTTTATCATACCTTTAGCATCTGTTGATAGAACATTCCAGTATTTTTCTAATCCACTGATTTTCCTCCAAGTTGATTTTCTTCTCTTTCTTTCTTTCTTTCTTTCTTTCTTTCTTTCTTTCTATCTATCCATCCATTAATCCATCCATCCATCATCCATCTATCTATCTATCTATCTATCTATCTGTCTATCTATCTATCTACTTTCTTTCTTTCTTTCTTTCTTTCTTTCTTTCTTTCTTTCTTTCTTTCTTTCTTTCTTTCTTGTTCTTGTGTGTGTATTACATATAGAACATCCCAAACCATCTTATTCATCTTTATACCCACATCCCAAATGACACCCTCCTATAGCCCCACCACCACCACCCACAGGAGCCCATATGCTCTGTCATTCCTTTCACTGTCCACTGTGATATCAGTGCACCATCTGTTACCCAGTGCTAGTCCATCTGATGAAGCTACTCAGTCTGATGAATGTATTCAGTGTATCTAGAGTCCCTTGTTTTATGAAGATCAGCTCTTCTTCATCTAGCAGTAACCAGTTACCAACATTCCTCTAGATAAGATTGGGGTCTGCTGGTCATTTTCCCATTTCTAAGCTGGGATACTGTCTCATAGTCTCTTGGGCTACCTTGACCAAAAACTCAAAGGAAGGTATCTCCTGTCTGTCTTAGCTATACACATGGACTCTTAAAAATTATACTGGCTGGGCATGGTGGCACACACCTGCAGTCCCAGCACTTGGGAGACAGAGGCAGGTGAATCTCTGTGAGTTCAAGGCCAGCCTGATCTACATAGTGAGTTCCAGGACAGCTGGGACTACAGGGAGACCCTGCTTCAAAAGGACAAAAAAAATTATACTGATCACTTTAATAGTTGCTTCTATGTTCCTTTTGGTTGTTTAAGACCATACTGTTGGCAAGGTTAACCTATATATTTTTATTCTTAAGGTTGTTTGAGGATCTGTTCCTCAGGGGTCACATGGGCTTGGGAGGAGCCCCTGGCTCCTTTCTTTTACCAGTTTCATCTATGTGAAAGTAACTCAAAGGTCCTGCCCGACCGTGGCTGACTTCGCTGGGAAGCATGGAGCAAATGCTTCCTCTGTGTTGACCCTTCTCTTTATAGACTGGAAACTGGTTCAAGTCCATCTGGTGGGGTCTCTATGGCCTTCTTGATCAAGGAAACAGATGACTCACCACAATTACAGGACACTTTGAGAGATGCTCCATAGTTCCCAGAAACTTAGTAGAACTAGGAAGGAAATGAGCAAAAACTGTCCTTTAAGTCCCTCTCACCAGGTAAGTATAGGCCTCAAAGTATGGATATTAAACATCCAAGAAGGTTAGTTCCACCAGTCTGGTACATTTAATTACCACATGCTATGTAAATAAAGCTTGGGAAAAAACAAAACGTTCTCCAATAAACTTTGAGTAGACATCTATTCCTTGAGCTAATTGTATGTATAGTTTGTTGGTAGGTTGTTGGACTAGTATGATTCCATCAGTTTTTGTTAAACTATCTGGGCATTATTTATCACTCTCCATTGTCTAACACTTCTACCATGGTTTCCCCATTTTTCCCATTTCCCCTTTAATAATACCCTTCTCTATGGTCTCGCCTCTCTTGAGATCCTTCTTTTCCTTTATCCCCAAGCTTCCTTCTATAACCCTCCTCCATCCTCCCATTAAAATGCCCCATTTTTATCCATATCTATCCCTTATTAACACTTGTTTCCTACTGGTTTTCTCTTTTGGGTCTTTCTTTTCCTTTCCTACCCTGGTTCCTCTTCATTATCCTGGTTCCTGTAGTGATGTCTGTCTACATACTCACTTATAAGGATTTGGTGCTAGGATCCACATATGAGGGAGAACAAAACTCACTTGCTTGTCTGAGTCTGTGTTACTTCACTTAGTATAACAGTTTCTACTTCCATTCAGTTACTTGCAAATTTCATCATTTCATCTTTACTGCTGAGTAGAACTCCATCATATAAATGAACCACATTTCCATTATCCATTAGTCAGCTGAGGGACACTTAGGTTTCTTCTATCTCTTAGCTATTGTGAAAGAGCAGCAACAAACATGCATGTACAAGTGTCTCTGCAAAAGGATGAGTTCCTTGTGTATATGCCAAGGAATGGAATAAATGGGTCAAATGATAGGTTCATTTGTAGTTTCTTAGGAGTTCTCCATACTACTTTCTCTAGGGGTTGAACAAATTTGCAACCTCACCAGCAGTGGATGAGCATTCTCCTTTCCCCATATCCTCTTGAAAAATTTGGTATCATTGTTTTCTCTTAATCTTAGCCAGTCTGATGTGGGTAAGATGAAATCTTAAAGTGATTTTAATTTGCATTTCTCTACCTACTAATGATGTTGAACACCTTTTACAATGCTTCTTGGCCGTATTAATTTCTTCTTTGAGAACCCTGTTCAACTCCTTAGCTCATCTTTTAATTGGGTTACTTCCTTTCTTGGTTCTTCGTTTTCTGAGTTCATTATATAGTTTGGAAGTTAAACATCTGTCAGATGGGTTTCTGATGTAGATTTTCTCCCACTCTGTGGGCTTTCTCATCACTTCCTTGGTTGCTTCTTTTGTTGTACAGATGTTTTTAGTTTAAATAGGTCCCATTTATTGATTCTTGACCTTGTTTCCTGACCCAAAGATGTCCAGTTGAGAAAATCCTTTCCTACCCCTATATCCTGCAGGCTATTGCCACTGTTTTAATAGTTTCAGCATTTTAGGCTTCATATTGAGGTCTTTGATCCATTTGGAGTTGACTTTTGTGCAATGTCAAAGATAGGGGTTCAATTTCATCCTTCTACAGGTGGAGTTCCAGTTTTGCCAGTACCATTTGCTGAAACTGGTGGTTTCCCTCCAGTGAATGTTCTTGGACCCTTTGTCAAATATCAGATGGATGAAATTTCATGTACTTATATTTGGGTCTTCAATTTTGTTCCATTAATCTATGTGTCTATTTTTGTGCCAGTACCATGTTTTTTTTATGACTATAGCTCTCTAATACAGTTTAAAATCTGATATAGTAATTCCACTAGCATTGCTCTTAGGGCTCAGTGTTACATTGGCAATCCGAGGTCTTTTCTGCTTCTTAGGATGTTTTTTTCCAATTATGTAAAACATGTAATGGGGATTTTGTTTAACATTGCATTGTATCTATAAATGGCTTTGGTAGGATGGTCATTTTCATAATATGAATTCTTCCAATCCATGAGCACAGGAGGTCCTTCCATCTTCTGGTGTCTTCCTCAATATCATACTTGAAAGACTTAAAATTTTCACTGTAGAAGTCTTTAATGTCTTTGGTCAGGCTTATTCCCAGATATTTTATTTATTCATTCATTCATTTATTTATTCATTATTTATTTATTTTTGAGGCTACCGATAAAGGGAATGTTTCCATATATTCTTTCTCTGATTGCTTGTTATTGGTATACAGAAAGGCTACAGACTTTCGTGATTAATTTTGTAACCTGCTACTTTGCTGAAATTGTGAATCATTTCTAGGAGTTTTCTGGTGGAATTTTTGGTGTCTCTTAGATATAATATTGTATTGTCTGCAAAAAGGGATAATGTGATCTCTTCGTTTCCAATTCTTACTCCTTTAATTTCCTTCCCTTGACTTATTGCTCTTGCAAGAGTTTCAAACACTATGTTAAAGGGGACTGGAGATAGTGGACAGCCTTGTCAGGTTCCTGGTTGTAATAGGAATGCTTCCGGTTTTTCTCCATTTAGAATGATGTTGTCTGTGGGTTTGTTGTATATAGCTTTAATTATGTTGAGGTATGTTCCCTCCAGTCCAATTCCCTCTAGGACTTTGAATATAAGTGAATGTTGAATTTTGCCAAAGGCCTTCTCTCCATCTATTGAGATGAGCATGTGGTTCTTGTCTTTGAATCCATTTATATGATTTATGAGGTTTGTTGACTTACATATATTGAACAATCCCTGCAGCTCTGGAATAAAGCCGATGTGATCATGGTGGATGATATTTTTGATGTGTGTCTGTATGTGGTTTGCGAGTATTTGTTGAGAATTTTTGCATCTGTGTTCATCAAGGATATGGGTCTATAATTTTCTCTTTTGGTTATATCTTTACCTGATTTGGCATTAGAGTGATACTGGCTTCATAAAAGGAATTTGGAAGTTCTCCCTCTTTTCCTATCTTTTCAAACAAATTAAGTAGTTTTGGATATAGATCTTTAAATGTCTGGTAGAATTCTGCTGTAAATCCATTTGGTCCTTGGCCTTTTTTAGTCAGGAGTTTGTGTATTGCGATTCTAATTTCCTTATGTGTTATGGGTCTATTTAAGATGTTATCTCTTCTTGGTTTAGTTTTAGTGGTTCCCATGCTTTTAGATACCTGTTCATTTTTTTTTTTTTAGGTTTACAAATTTAGTAGAGTATAGGTTTTTAAAATATTTCCTTATTATGTTCTAGATCTTTTTGGTGTCTGGTGTGATGTTTTCCATTTCATCTCTGATTTTGTTGATTTGGAGGTGTTCTTTCTTTCTTTAACTTGGCTAGGGTTGTCTCAATTTTGTTTGTCTTTTCAAAGATCCAGCTCTTGGATTCAATGATTATATTGTTTTCTTTGTTTCTATTTCATTAATTTCTGTTCTGATTCTTGGTATTTCCTGATGTCTGCTGGGTTTGGATTTCACTTGTTGTTGCTTTTTAAGTGTTTTGAGTTCCAATACTAAGATGCTAAGTCATTTATTTGTGTTCTTTCTGATTTTTTTAATATAGGCACTTAGACCTATAAACTTCCTCTAAGGACTGCTTTCAATGTGTTCCAGAGGCTTTACTTCATTGCATTGTCCTATTCATTTACTTCCAGGAATACGTTTATTTCTTTTTTAATTTCCCCTTTGACCCAATCATCATTTAAGAGTGTTTTGTTTAATCTCCATATGTTCATGTAGTTACTAGGATTTCTTCTGGTGTTGATTTCTTCTGGTGTTGCATTGTGGTCTGATAGAATGCATGGAATTATTTCAATCTTACTGTATTTGTTGAGGCTTGTTTTGTGCCCTAATAAGTGGTCGATTTTGAGGAAAGTTCCATGGGGCACTGAGTAGAAAGTATACTCTTTGCTGCTTGGGTGCAATAATTGATAGATGTCTATTAGGTCCACTTGATGTGTGGTATTGTTTAATTCAGATGTCTTTCTGTTGATTCTCTGTCCTGGTGACCTATCTAATAGAGACAATGGGGTTTTAATTCCCCTACTATTAATGAGCTGGGCTTAATCTGGGTCTTAAAGTCCCGTAGTACTGTTTTTAAGAAGTTGGGTACACAGAGTTTGGTGAATATATGTTCATAACTGTAAAATCAATCTTCTTGGTCAGTTGTTTCTTTGTTGAGAATGAAGTGGCCATCCTTTTCTCTTCAATATAGTTTGAAGTCTATTTTTTCAGCTATTAGAACTGCAACTCCTGATTTTTTTTCTCAGTACCATTTTCTTGGAATATTTTTTTTCCCATCCTTTCACCTTAAGGTAGTGCCTGTCCTTGAAAGTGAGATGAGTTTCTTGCAGACAACAAAACGACGGGCTTTTTTCTTAATCCATTCAACTATTCAACTAGTCTGTGTCTTTTGACTGGGGAGTTCAGTCCATTGATATTCAAAGTTATTAATGAAAGATGTGTGCTAATTCCTATCATTTTGATTTCTTGGTGTAGCTGTGCATTTCCACAGTTATAACTTCATTAAGTTTCTTTCTGTTACCCTTGCATATAGTAGTTCCTTTCTTTTCCTCTTTGTATTGATTCAATAATTCTCTAAAGGGCTGGTTTTATAGACATGAATTCTTTCAGCCTATTGTGTTATGGAAGATTTTTCTTTCCCCTTCAACTATAATAGACATTTTGACTGGGTAAAGTAACCTGGGTTGGCTTCTGTGGTCATTTAGAGCTGGAAATACTTTGGTCCAGGCTCTTCTGGCTTTCACAATTTGTACTGAAAAGTCAGCTGTAATCCTAATGGGTTTTCCTTTATATGTGACTTACTGATTGTCTTTTTCAGCTTTCAGTATTTTCTCTCTGTTCTGTACATTTAGTGGTTTTACTATGATGTGCCACGGAGTTTCTTTTCCTGTCCTATTTTGTTTTCTATGTACTGCTTGTATTTGTATGGAAATGTCTTACATTAATTTTGGGAAATTTTCTACAACCATCCTGTTGAAGATCTGGTCCATGCCATTATGTTGATATTCTTCTCCCTGTATGCCTATGATTCATAAGTTTGGAATTTTTATGGTGTCATACAATCCCTGAATATTCCATTTGTGCTGGATAGCTTCAGTGTCAACTTGACACACCTGGGTAGAAGAGGCCTCATTTGGGGTATTGCTTCCATAGGCCTGGCCTGTGGCCATGTTTGTGGGGCACTTTTTTGATTATTGAGTGATGTGGGAGGGTTGGGCCCAACCCACTGTGGGTGGTGCCATCCCTGGGCAGGTGAGCCTGTGTTCCAAATTAAAGCAGGCTGAGCAGGGGCCAGGGAGCAAGCCAGTAAGCAGCATTCCTCCGTGGCCTGTGCTTCAACTACTGCTTCCAGGTTCCTTCCCTGAGTTCCTACCTTGGCTCCATGATGAACTGTGACCTGGAATATGTAGATAAAATAAATACTTTCCTCTGCAAATTGTAGTTGGCCAGAGTATTTTGCCACAGTAACAGAGAAATAAACTAGGATAGAAATTGGTACAAGCAGAGGGGTATTGATGTGACAGACTTGATGTTGGTGTTTTTATGAGGATTGTGGAAGTGTTCAGAACTTTGGACTAGAAAAGCCATCAAGTGCTTAGAGTTCATTGCTATGGAGCTTGGAACAGTTATGCTGAAAAAATTGTGAACAACGGAGGCCTGGCTTGTGAAGCTTCAAAGGGAAAGAGAGAATATCAGGGCTGTTTGTATCATATTTTGTATTGAGAATCTGTGGGTTCTGGTAGGCTGGGACTGAAGAATCAGCTTTGATTAAAAAGAGACCATAACCTAAAGTAAAACCTTTGGTTTACTGGGACAATTGATGCTGGTTAACTGGGTCTGAAAAATCAGCTGTAAGTAACAAGAGATCAGCATCATTGTGGTAAAATCCTCAGGGAAGTATTTCCTCAGGGTCCTCACACAGAAGCTGTGGTCAAGAGGGGACCCAAGCCTCCATCTCAAGCTGGAAGCATGACTTAGTAATGTGTAAGAGTCTCCTGCATGGTTCTGATGTTGAAAGCGTAAAGGGGTCACACAGAACACCCAAGGCTTGGAACTCTGAGAGGCCAGGAAAAGCCATAGGTGAAAGTACAGCCTCAGTTGCAGTGAAGACCCCAGAATTGAAGGGATCATGGACAGAATCTGAGGCTTTGCACCCTAAGAGGCAAGAAGAGGCCACTGATGAAGGGTCAGCCTCAGTATCAGTGGTGACCCCTATTTTTGGAGATGCCAGGACCATGGGACAACCACCAAGGGAAGAGGCAGGTGTAAAATAAAGCCATCCTGGGTCTTTGGGCCAAGCTGTGTGTGCTATGGATGGCAGAGTCAGAGAGGTGGACCTGCCCGAACCCTTTGGAGCCTAGAAGATCGTGAGTGAATCCCAGATGTCCAGCCTTGAGCTACTTTCTTGGACTAGGTTTCGCTTAGGTGTGCCTGATTCTTCCTTTTGAAATAAGACCATACTTGTTTTGGATTTTACAGGAGCCCCCAGTTAAGAGACTTTTAAAAGAGACTATGGAATTTTAAGTGTTTCAATTTTTTAAGGACTGTGGGGCTTTTAAGGTTTTACTGTCTTATGTCATGATATTAATGGCAACATCATACCTTGGGGATAAGAATTGGAAAGGTTATGTTTTAATAGCGATGTATTAGTGTGTCAAGTTGACAAGGTGTCAATTTTGCTGGATAGCTATGGTGTGAATTTGACACACCTGGGTTGAGGGAGCCTCATTTGGGGAATTGCCTCCATAGGACTGGCCTGTGGCCATATCTGTGGGGCATCATCTTGATTATTGAGTGATGTGGGAAGGCCTGGTCCACTATGGGTGGTGCTACCCCTCAGGAGGTGGGCCTGTGTTGCATAAGAAAACAGGCTAAGCAGGGGCCAGGGAGCAAGTCATCAAGCAGTATTCTTCCATGGCCTGTGCTTCAGCTACTGCTTACAGCTTCCTGTCCTGAGCTACCTTCCTGTCCTACCTTGGACTCCCAGATGAACTGTGACCTGGAAGATATAGGGCAAAATCAACCCTTTATTCCCCAAGTTGGTTTTGGTCAGAGTATTTTGTTACAACAATGGAGAAACAAACTAGGACACCATTCTTGAGTTTTCTTAAATTTTTCATAATCTTTGGCTGACTGGTCTAATTCATCCACTTTGTCTTCCAGTCTTGATATTCTGTTTCCCATTTCATTCATCATATTGGTGAGGCTTTATCCTGTCATTTCTAATTGGAATATTGAGTGTTTCACTTCCTTCTTCATTTGAGCCTGAGCATTCTTCAATATTTCTAACTTTTCTGAATTCATTCAGAAGTTTGTCCCTATCTTCTTTCAGTTCTTTAATTTCTTTGTGTGTTCTTTAATTCACTGAATTATTTTATCATGTTTATAATTGTTCTTTTGAATTCCATGTCCTGTATTATCTCTAAGGGATTCTCATTGTACTTCTCTAAAGGACTGTTGATAGTTGGAGGGGTTATATTATTTGGGTGTTTCATGTTATTATTTTTTCACAGTGACTTTGACATGTGGATTTCTTTTGTAGTTTCTGATTCTTGTGTGAGACCCAACCCTTTCTTTCTTAAGTTTAGGTCTGCTTCTTTTTGTAAACTTTATGTACCTTTGTGGTTTACTTGTTGAGCATGAAGAGCTGGTTGGTCTAGGCTTCAGATTGTCTCCTTTGGTTTTATACTACAGGGACTAGATGGATTTCATCCTGCTGGTCAGGAGTTCCCACAGAGGCCCCTGTCAGATGAGGATCAGATGCTCTCAGGTTTTCTCCCAAGCTCTGGATCCCTCCAGGAAAGATACTGGCCTCAGGAAGTTGGGGCATGGGCTAGTCTGGGACCAGGGCTCTCTCAGGCATGCAAAGTAGAGGTGAGGAGGGAACAGGCCCCAAGGACTCCTGGGGACTAGACCTAGGACTTCAGTTGTTCTGGGTGCAAAGGGTCAAGCAGCAAAGGGGAGTCTTGGTCAAGAGGGAAGTCCAGAGGTCTGGGGTGCCAAGAGACAAAATGAGCTAGTGCCCATGCTAGGAGGAGAGATGGGGTGGGGAAGCTTGGAGGATGAATGAGGCTGGGGGAGTCAAGATGCAGTGGGCATGCAGAGGAACTTACCCAGAAAAGAAGCTGGCCCCAGGAAGCTGCTGGCTTTCCTCCCAGAAATGCAAAGTTGATGTGAGTGAGGGAACAAGCCCTGAGGGCCTGAGTCTTGAATGGTATACCTGTCAGTAAATATAAGGATATTTTTTTAGCATACAGTAATAAACTCCATTTGTCCAGGGAATTTGACAGATTTAGGTTTGTTTATAGGATCTAGGACATCTCCATCAGTGTGTATTTGTCTGTGTTTATAGTACCACACACGTGTTCATTCCCATTGAGAGGGCCTTACATCCAATTAGATAGATGTTAATTACCCCAATTTAAAATGCACCAATAGGGATAGGCTTTACAGCTGGGCTGCACCATTGATTCCCACCCCCACTCCCCAACTTCCCCGTATTCTCTGATACTGGGAGCTAGTCTTCAGTGAGGCGGCTTCCAGATCAGTTCCAGGTACATTGTTCCAACTCTGTTCCAACCTGTTCCAATTGTTCACAAAGTCACAACTCTCCAAAATGTAGAGAATATGATACTTCAAAGTGTATGTCCTCTGATGGAACTCCTATATTAACCTTCTTTCCCACAGGCCTGTGGGATCATTGTGGAAGAGTGTGTAGAAAGACTGTTACAGTCAGTGGTGGTAGATGATCACAAGGAAACAGACTTTTCTAAGTGGCTGGGAACTTGCTCTTTTGAATTTATAACATTGGTGACAGCATGCACAAGACCCATGCAAACTCAAACCAGACAAAGGCCCAGCATAGAATGGGGGACAGTGGGAAGAAGTCCAAACTATAGCTGAGGAGCTATTGGCAGTTGATCACTGCTAGGTGAGATAGAGTTGATCTTCTTTAAGGGAATGATTCTAGATAGACTGAACAGTCTCCATAAGAGGCATTAACACACATCACAGAATGCCTGACACCCATCTATGGGACTGCAGAAATGGGAAGTTATATAAACATAATCAACATATATTGTATGAAATGCACAAAAATCCAATAAAAATTTTAAAATATTGATGTCTTTTCAAATAGACAACTTATTTACACAATTCTTACATAAAAAAGTATACATCCACTAATTTTAAAGTCTTCAGCATGAAACAACAAATATTACCAAACTCATGTTTTTTTCTAAACTAGTCTATGTATCTACAATTAATTATAAATATTTTTAATTTGGATATTTTTGTAGAAATAATACTATACTATATACATATCTTATAATATATTGTAGAGATCTCTGCACTTTAAGCACCTAGAACTGACTTGGTCTTTGTTACTGTTGTTCATTACATTTTGATTATGAATATATCCATTTTGTGGATGTTTAAATTTATTGAACCAGTCAAGTTGCTTCATTATTATTTTTTTACTAATACTCATAAAATCATTAAGTGAAATTAAAAATAAAAAAAAGTAAATGACTAAATAGTCTCAGGAAGCCCCTGGAATTGACCAACTTTACTAAGCCCCTTTCCCTTCCCAAGATTATTTGGAGACTCAGACAAGCCAAGCTGTGTGGAGGACACTCAGACCACTGGAGCAACATGCAACGGACACTCTCCAATCTGCTAGGCTCCCTGCATATTGTGCAATATTCTGCAGGTTTCCTGATTTGCTGAGCTTTCATCCATGTTAAAGTGGACTTTTGGTGATACAGCTGTTTGTGACTCATCTATATTGATGTAAGTAACCATAATAAACTCTTTAGTTCACCAACTTGGATTTGGTAGCGTCTTTGCATTTGTCTGTCATTGGTTCCCTATCTAGGCTGAGTGGACATTTGTTCATATCTCTATAGGAATAGTGTCACAGAACAGTGCTTTATAATATAGCTTAAATAAAACAAAATAAAAGGATGAGAAAGGAAGTCTGTGATAAAAATATGTCTAGCCTAGAGTTCTTTAATAATTTCCTAAACCACACATCGTATGAAGACTTACGTATGAAGAATTACGAATAAATGAGATAACTATATTGCATAAATAATTGAAATAATTTACTAGTTAAAATTTTCAAAACGATTTTATTAAAAGTTTTGTCACAGCACTTGGAGATGACATAGCAAATTGCTTGCCATGCAGGCAGTAAGAAGAAAGCTCAGAACCCTAGAATCAACAAAAGAATTCAGGTATATTGGCATGCACATGTAATATGGTAAAGTGGGTTTTGAAGTTAGGATCTCTGCGGGACACACCTTTGAAAGTGAAGCTGACCAGTCCTAAAATTCTGACACTGAGAAAAAGACATGTTTGCCAGAAGAAAGACTATCTCAAGGTCTCATAACTGGGGCCTATAGCTCAGTCTGTATCTGTGTACCCACGGTATTTGTTCCTAGAAATTGTGTTGTTGTTATTGGCTAGGTAAAGATAGACTGAAGTTTCCTCCCTCTTCACTTTTGGCTGAAGCTGAAAATAGATTTTTTTCCTTAAGATCTGTCACTATTTATAATGGATTCAAGCCCTATTCATTCATTCTGTGGTATAGGTTAAGTAACAGCATGGGGCTAGAATTATCCTAATATTATAAGCCAAACAAAAATTACTACATTTATCTATAATAAATATTGGCTTAAAATCTTAGGTAATGCTAGCACACTGAAATAAATAGCACATTGAAAAAAAATCATCATCCACAGCCAAGTGGAATTAATTCCTACAATATGAAAAGATTTCATACATGAGACTAGATTAGTGTAATAAACATTATTATATTGTTAGCAATATAAAAACAATAATAATCTCAATTGATCCAGAGATATCTTTCAAGATCACTCAATATCCTATAATAGTGAAAAATATTTAACATATTGACATCTCCCAGCATGTCTTGCTGTAAGGCTTGGTTCATAAGTCTAAGAGGCCAGTCCTGAAAGAGGACAGAGCCTGAAAGAGGTAAAGTGAGTGATCTCCACATGTTTGTCTATAGTTCCATTGCATATTTAGCAGCAAAAAGGCTTCCTAAGGCAGCCCATGCTGCTCAAGCAAGTAAGATCAGCTCCTTTTAGAAGCCAGGCTTCTGAGGAACCCACAGGGTTCAACCTCTTGCCCAAGTGGAAACAAGAACTAGAACACATCAGTTTGGGCTATTTATATGGTGCAGGAGCATTGAGACCTGCCATCAGCATAGTCATCTGCAATAGGAGTAGCAACAAGCTAACATGAGCTTCTCTCCTCCCAGAGTGAAGCTGGGCCTTGACAGAACAATGACCATAGTGATACCCAACCTAGGCCAAGGCTCAGAGAGCTCTCAAGATTTTATGTACATAGATGTCAACTTGCTTGGCAGTGTATCATGGGGGATATGGTACTAGGCACAGATTCACCTAAACATTGGACCTTGTGGCCACAGATTACGTGTAAATTAGACAATCCATTGTTCTTCTACTCCTGTGGTGAGAGGAAGAATGAGCTTTGCTTTTATCTGGTATTTGAATACATTTTTGAGATGTTGTGGAGGGGTCAAAATGTCACCATACCATGTGTACCATCACTATCATCTATAAAATGTGTACATGTCCTACCTCATTACAGGCTTACATCAACTACCAGGCTTGTGTCATTATGACATACTCCCTGAAATGTGCTCATTTCTCCTCCTCTTCAAATTCAGTCCTGATAAACACTTCATTCAACAATCCTTCAATGTCAGTCTCATCACTCCTTACTTGAAGTCCTAAGTGGAGACTTCTATCCTTCTCCCTTCACCTCATCCTCACAACTTACACCTGAGACCCATAGAGGTCCAGACTGGCAGGCACCGGATATAACGTCTACACTAACTCACTCATCCTGAGGCCCCAAAAAGTATTTTTCTTCAATTCTTTCTGGGATCCCTAAGGGCCTGTGAAGGGTATTCACACATTCCATCAAACCCCTATCTTGACTAGACCCCTAGATTAGATGCCAGAGGTAAATTGATTCATATATCAAAATTCTAGGTCTTCTCTCTCACCTCTATGGTAGGCTTTTTAAAGAAGACTTTATTTTGTTGTGCATGGGAAAAGAAGGTCAGATAGACAGGGTTTGAGAGTGTGCAGACCTATCCCTTGGACTCTCCCTTTCAGTTTCCTCTAGGCCTCCATCTTTTGTATTTTAGCCCCTCATCGTGCATCCCTTATAAATAACACATATCCCAGCTGATATCTTTCTTCCCTCCTTGGCTGTCAGAGTGGTTTAGATCATCATTTTTTTTCTTAAAGAAATATCAAGGTACTGGAGTGATGGCTCAGCATTCAAGTGCACATACTGCTCTTGCAGAAGACCTGGGTCCATTTTCCAGCACTCACATTGCTATTCACAACAGCCTGTAACTCCAGCTCTAAGGGATTCAATTCACTTTTCCAACTTCTGTGGATACTGCATGCACATGGTACATGGAAACTAATTCATTCACATACACACAAACATACACACATAACAAATAAATATTTAAAAAACAAAGACCAAAAACATAAGTTTGTACCATCAAACTTTCTGCCAGTTCCTGGCTGTTCCCCTTCTTCTTCTATTCCCCCAAGAACTCATGTTTCTCTACTCTAGAGATTTGGAGAGTAAGGAGAGTGCCTGGTGTTTTATTTTCAGCATTAAGTTTTGTCTCTGTAAAAACTTTCATTCAACAGTTGGCATGAACAATTAAAATGAAAGCGTTCAACATATGAACAGAAGAAGACTTCCTTTATAAATAAACATGTATGAAAATCACCTACCTACCACCATTTTCAATGGTAAAAGTTTTATTATGAAATGGCAGGCAACTAAAATAGATCTTAATAACTCTATGCCTAAAATATGGAAATCACATTAAACTAAGACAATGAGCTTTATGGAAAGTGTCCTGATAGCCTAAGAAGATTTAAAAATTCTTGCTGAAAATTTCCTGACCTTTACTAGGCTGAAAGTGGCAGATGGTAAGAAAGTAAGCTGCTTGCAGCTGGAAACAAAGAAAACATTCTTTGTAACATAATTCCAGAGCTTTCATGTTTACTCAGTGAGAATACTGCTGTTTCCCACTTAATCTTTAATGCAGGAGCTCTGCGTTCTTCAAAAGTAAAAATCAAGTAACAAATGTAGAAATACAGTAAGAGCTTGACCATTTGGAAGATTCCAGACTTCTTCACATGGAAAATGATGCTAAAAAGTATATGATAAAAATACATTACCTGTATATGTGGGACTGATAGGATGCATTCCATTGTATGACTGGAATATGTTAATAACAAATGTATGCTTCATATTATAAAAGCTTGTAAAAGTCTGTAGTCAAACCGGATTCTAGGAATCTTCAAAATTATGAGTTTTTCAAAGAAATGTTCTCTAAACTTGAAGACCAAGGATTGGTGTTCTAATCTTTGTTAAAGTCTAAGATTAGTTTTAAGGGATCATAACCTCTTTAATCAGATAAAAGGCTAATTTAGACCCAAGATCTCATTATTCTGAGGCTTAAAATCCTCTTAGAGAGTTATACATTCTTATATACTCTGGAGCCTTAGTATGCAGCAATTAGACCAAAATTCTCAAAGTAGAGATGGTATGGTGTCATACTGTGGTAGAACTGGTTTGGTATGGTGCTCTGAACACTAATCCAATTCATATAACAGCATTCTTTAAATTTATATTAATAAGAAGAGTGGCAAATGGCTCTTAAAGAAACATATGTTAGGATGTTCCACCTCCCTTAAGAATATCATTCATCCTAGGGGCTGGAGAGATGGCTCAGCAGTTAACAGCACTGAATACTCTTGAAGAGGACCCAGGTTCGAGCCCCAGCACTTCCATGGCAGCAATGACCTGCCCTTAACTCCAGTTCCAGGGGAATCCGAAGCCCTCTTCTAACTTCCGGGGAATTGCACGACATGGGCACACTCACATACATGCAGTCAATACACTCATACACATAAAATAACAATAATAAAAAATTATTTTAAAAAAGTATCATTCTTCATAACAAGCTCCCCTCTAAAATGAAATATTTTATTTATCGATTAAAAAACTGCTACCCAATCTTAGTATA
The DNA here is from genome assembly GCF_000622305.1 of Nannospalax galili. Classification (NCBI taxonomy): domain Eukaryota; kingdom Metazoa; phylum Chordata; class Mammalia; order Rodentia; family Spalacidae; genus Nannospalax; species Nannospalax galili. The sequence goes on from NW_008348789.1 coordinate 2,669,529, forward strand.
GCTTAGTATATTTCTGGAGCTACAGATGAGATTTGTTAAGTGTTTTGATAAGACATTCAAAGTTTTTTTTTAAAATGTGTTTTTATTGATTTTTTGTGTATTTCATACAGAACATTTCAATCATAATCATATTTATAGTTTTATAGGAAGGGTCATTGAGGCTCAGGGAATAAATATTTCAAAAGCTTCAGGAAGCACCTGAAACTGACCATATGCACTAGGCTCTTCCCTCCCCAAATGTGTATATGGAGTAAGGGCTGCTGACAGATACTCTCAGACAAGCTTAGAGGAGGCTCACACTAACCAACCTACCTGATAGAGCACAGACCAGAAGAGCTGCCTGGGAAGAAAACAAACAAACAAACAAACAAACAAACAAACAAAAAAACCCAATAACAACAACAACAAAAAACTAAAATGAAAAACCAAAAAACAAAAATAAGAAACAAAAAACAAAAATAAGAAACAAAAAACAAAAATAAGAAACAAAACCTCTCCAATTTGTTGAGCTGTCTCCCAATATGAGCTATGAGTTACAGGTTTCTAGCTTTCATGAGCCATCCCCCATGAGGGGAAGAACTTTTTGTCAGTCACCTGTCTTTGCATCATTTATGCTCCTGTAAGTAACCGCATGCCCATATGCCTGCAAGTAACCCCAATAACACTCAGTGACTCATTAAAAAAAACAAAAAGAAGTATATGTTGGGTCTGGAATGATGGATTAGTGGTGAAGAGCACTGTCATCAGTTCCCAGCACCCACATGGCTGTTAACAACCAACCATAACTCCAGTTCCAGAGGATTCAACGCCCTCTTCTGATCTCTGCAGACACTGCACAACAAGGGGGGAATTTACATATAGAACGTCAATGCACTCACAGACATAAAATAAATATATATTTATATAAATATATATCTCATTATATATATATATATCTCATATATATATCAGATATATCTCAGATATATCAGATA
>NW_008348789.1:2670610-2671905 GCF_000622305.1 Nannospalax galili
ATATTTCAGATATATATATATCAATATATATCAGATATATTGGATATTTCAGATATATATATATATTAAATATATGAATGTAAAGTCCAAAGATACAGAGTATAATTACCTGGTCTGAATGACTAATAAAAACATCCTCCACAGTTCACCAGTTAGACATCAGAATACTGCAGTGTCTATTAATACTGGTGTGCACCTCACATTTCCCACTTTGAAGGAGAGTGTACAAAACACATGCTTTGTCATTTTCCTGTCTTTACTTGTGGAATGCTGTCAATTCCTCTTATTTTAATGGCTTTATGTAGAAGGATTTCATTTGAAAAATTATAGTTGTAAAGCTGTCTCCACAGTGCCATATTCACCTGTGACTAGGATGGTAACATTATAAACTTTAGTGCAGACACAATAATGGGAAGATGTGAATCTTCTATTTAGTGGTCCAGGAATTGATGAATGTATTTTGCTTACAAAAAAGACAGAAATCTCTCTGATGCAGATGTACGATACTAATACTCATTCTTCAAAATTTGTCTCCAATTCAAGCTCATCTCTGATATCTAGACACTTGTCTGATGGTCTGTGCACCAACTTGGAAAATAACTATTTGTAAAAACTAAGCCAGAAACACACAATAAGTAACTGCAGATTTCCTGACCTTTGAGAATTAAGTAACATAATTTGTGACAAATGTGTTTCAAGTTGCACAGCAAAGCAGCAGTTTCTTTTCTGGGTTTCTATTTTTTCCAATAAAGGTTAGCTTCACTCTGATGCCCACCTGAATGTTTAGCCATCTTATCAAACAGTTCAGTGACAGCAGTGCGATTCTAGAGACATAAAATCTCTGAAATGTGAAGCGCAGCAGTGTGGAACCCCTCTCTTACTTAGTATTTCATTCCTGGAGGAAAAGTATTTTCAGGAAGAAATTCAAAATAGTTACAATTATTTTTTTCCTTTTTATTAAGAAAAAATAAAAACAAAACAGCATGAAATATGCAAGTTTGAGATAGTCCAAGAAATAAAACTAGGAAGAAAAAAGAAAATAGAAATATTTTAAAGGGCCTGGAGAGATAGCTCAGCAGTAAAGAATAATGGTTGTTCTTGCAGAAGATCCGGGTTCGAATCCCAGCACCCATATGGCAGCTAAAACTGTCCATAACTCCAGTTCCAGGGGATCTGACAGCCTCTTCTGTCCTCCACAGGTATTGTATGACATGGGTGTACTTACCTACAGGCAGGCAATAAATGTGCACACATAAAATAAAAATAATAAATAAAATATTTAAAAATATATTAAA
>NW_008348789.1:2672126-2681132 GCF_000622305.1 Nannospalax galili
TTTTATAGTCTACATAATCCAACTCAACTCTATCATACCTTCCCTCTGACTCTTTTGGCATATTAACAAAAGGAAAAAGAATGCTACATACATGACATCTAATAATAAATTTCAGAAAAGAAGGAAAAATAACTCCTAGAATCATTGCAATATTTAGAACAAGGACAAAACTTAATAACATTTCACAGTTTAAGACAACATCCTAGAAAAGTTTAAATATGGCTGTTTTAAATTAGCAGATGATTTGCATGTGTAATTTGATTTATAACTCTATAAACCTTTGCATCATTTAGCTTTACCATCCAATGTAAAATCAGCAAGTCATAAAATCATGCTGTCATTAGAGAACAATCCACACACATCTTATCTGTCTTTGCATGAGGGAATTCAATTATCCTCATATGATACATTCTGAATATCCTGAAGCAATGGGGAAATATCACCTGCTTTAATGATGAATTACGTGTGGTGCCCAGCCATAGAAAGGGACATGTGATAGTGATGATCAATTTCTGTCTAGTCTGTGTTATTGAAATTTGGCTGTGTATTTGAATTGCCTGTGTTGACTGTCCATGATCATCTCTTTCTAACTTTGTAGAACAGGATTTCCATTTGTAATAGCATGGCTTAAGCTATGGTGCTACAGGGTATATATTTAAGAAAATTTCTTTCAAAGTTTAGGATTATAGAATTCTGTGATTTGGAGGCTGGAGAGATGTCTCAGCAGGTGAGCATTTTCTGAATTCCAGAGGACCAGGATTTGGTTCTCACTACCTACCTAGGAGTAACAACTGTTCCAGCGAATTCCAGGGAATTTTATGCCATATTCTGACCACTGTGGACATTGATTGACATAGGTATACTTACATACCACCAGACAAAACACTCATACACATAAATTGATAGGTAAATAAACAATAAAAAATAAAAATAAATATTCCTGGATTTTGATATTTGGGCTGTTTCAGACTAGTTCCTCTAATTTTGCTTCAGAACTTGAAGAGCTATTATTCTTGCATTCAAATTCAAAGGCTGGGAGGTTCTAGGACACATTAGATTCAGTGTTTTGTTTATTCATGCTGAAACAACTATCCATTCTTATGTAGCCCAGAAAATGTTGTTCAGTTCCTTGATTCCAAACCTGGACTCTGAGTTTGAATTTACTTCTCATAGTAGTCAAGTCACTGCAGGATCATGAACTTTATTAAATATCATAAATATTTGCATTGTGGTTCTTCCTGAGAAAGGTAAAGTATATGTTTTGGTCTAATTATGAGGTGTTTCTCCTTCCTTCACATTTTCTTCCTTCCTCATCATATTTTTAGAATTTTATAATTCTCCAAAAAACTTGCACTGCAGATTTAGGAGACACAGGTCAAGGAAGATTCATTTTAATTTACAAAAAGTTCATTGTTCTAGAAAATCTTGTAATTTTCTACTCCCTGGATAGGGTAAATCTACCATGGAAAAATTCTTTTAACATCAATGATCTTTTAAAAATACAAATTTTATTATAAAAAACCATGTTTCCAATATCTGTAAGGTCTTTACCACTGGCTTAAAATTTAAACATTTAAGCCTCTTTCTACTTCTTTGACAAAAATCTGTTCTTTTTATCTTTATTTCTCTTATTATTTCATTCACAAAATCCTTGCTTCCCACATTCACCCTTTACAAAAATTTTTGTGATTCTTTAAATATAACATTTATTCCTACATAATTTCAAAATGAGGTTTACACCCTGTTTCACACACATACACTACAACACACCTAGGCCACAAGCACACATATTCCTAACACAATTAAGTCCAGCCTAATGTTCTAGTCTCAGCTTCGGTATGATTCCACCTTACCTCAGCATTTCCCCTCACAGCATCTACATCAGAATCATTTATTACATAGTCTCCACTGTAGAAACATTTTTCAGAATATCTGACACTGCTCTTTTGTGTTTATGGTGTTAATACATGTACTTTCACACACTTTGTACGCAGTATCATTTGTAGAAAAAGAAATTGATCTCAATAAAAGTTAGAAATTCACTCTTGGCTTCAAAATGTTGAGTTTGCCCTCACTGGAACTTTGAGAGAATTGTAAACTAAAAATTGTTTATTTTATAAGAATCTATGTGTCCCAACCCGCAGGACAGTCAACGTGGGTACCTGGAGGGAGGAGAGGGGACTGAAAGGGACAAGTGACGTGAAGAATGGAGACAAGATAGGCTTTCTGATCAAGTCTCATTTATTGATAGAAAAGAAACAGTTTTTATAGAGAGGGGAAGGGGGAAGTTGGCAGGGATAAATCTATTGAGGCAGAGCAATTCTATTAACAGAACACCATAGTAACATCACAATTCTATAGTAAGGCCACAAATCAATTATAAGTTTACACCTGCATGATTACAAAGTAATACAAAAAGTTTCTTAGGCAGTTCCATGAGAAATGAGGGAGTCTCTCAAGCGGTAAGTGCCCGAGTTAGAACAACATGTTTGTGTGAGGCTTTCAAGTATAGTCATCTGGTTAATCTCAAAGCAGGTCAGCCTTGATGTCTGGAAAATAGCTTTGCCAGGAACCAGGTCTTGCTATATTCTGGGGTGGGGGCTTACGGCTCTCCACATCTATGAAAATTATTTTATTTATTATTTATTTATTTATTTATTTATTCATTTATTTATTATTTTATGTGTATGTGTGTGTGCCTGCATGAGTTTAAATACACCATGTGTATGCAGGAGTCCATGGTGGCCAAAAGAGGGTGTCAGGGTTCTTGAAGTTAGAGTTACAGGCAGTTGTGAGCTGCCGTGTGGCTACTGGAAACCAAATTTGGGTCTTCTGCAAGAACAGAAGCACATTTAACCACTGACATCTTTCTCCAGCACTACATAGATTCTATGTAAATTATCATTAAATATACATTAATGACAATAATTTCATAACAGTTAAAAAGCTCTAATTTCTACAAACACTCCTACAAGATAGGAATTATGATAATCTTTTTCAAACACTAAAGAGAAACTGATGATCAACTTATAATTACCAAAAAAAAGTGAGAATGGAGCATTTTTGTATTTTCTAATATAATAGGCATGTAGATAGTGTTTTTCTTATGGAAAATGCCTCTGTCATTATTAATGTGTACTATTTGTAAGTCTGTAAATGAGATATTCTGCCTTCTTTCAACGTTTTACATTGCATCATGTCCAAACATGGCTTACTAATAGTCCCGCTGGCACATATGTGGAATGTGGCACCTTCTGGATGGAGTGTCTAGACTGCTTTATAGCTATAACCCTGTCTTCATCCACTTCACTTAAGCTGATTATATCACTTTATCATTTACATTATAATACTACAACCTTCATGAATCTCATTTCTCAATTTGAGATGGTATTTCAGCATTTACCCTACATGATTACTCCATACATTATGATTTCTTAATTGTTCTTATTATATTGATTCTCCTTATGTAAATTTTAGAGCTACTTTAAAAAAAATATTTTATTTATTATTTTCATTTTATGTGTATGAGTGTATTGTCTGCATGTATGTGAGTGCACCCATGTCATGCAATGCCCTGGAAGTCAGAAGAGGGCTTTTGATTCCCCTGGAACTGGATTTAAGCATGGTTTGTAGCCACCATGTGGGTTCTGGGAATCGAACCAGGTCCTCTGCAAGAGCAGTCAGTGCTCTTAACTGCTGAGCCATATCTCCAGCCCCTGGAGCTACTTTTTAATGTACTATCCCTACTGGCATAGAAACAAGCAGTCATCATTATTAATTTCTATTATCTTCTCTTGTGTTTGCATGGTCCTTTTGAAAAGGGGCTTCATGTAACTTCAGGTGGTCTGGAACTCACTATTTAGACCAGGCTGGCCTTGATCTTAAAGATTGCTGTGATTAAAGGTGTCTGTTTCCATGGCTAGCTATTTCTATTTTTTAAAATACTGTTTAGTTCTTTGAATATTTCATGCAGTGTATTTTTGCCATATTTATCAACTCTTCTCCCAGATTCAACCACCCCCATATGTTCCTCTCTCTTTGTGTCCTCTCTCTTTTTTAATGCTTATTTTTGAGATATTCATATATTTGAGTATTGTCTGCATTTTTTCTATGCCTCTCAGTCCCCCACCAATTCCTCCCATGTTCCCCCACACCCTGTGTATGACTCACTGGGTCCATTTAGTGGTGCTTATATTTACCTGTGTTTAGGACTGTCGAGTTAGGATTAGAAAAATCTCTCAGGGAGAGAATTCCTAGGGAAATCTGATTTTTCCCTCCCTCGGCATCCATTTATTGTCTGTAGCTCTTCATCTTAATGTGGGACCCCATGACATTCCTGATACTCCTTGGCATGCCAACTGGTTTTGTCATTATGCAGATCTCATATTTTCATACTGTGGATGTGCAATTGGTGTAGCTTCCTTATCATGTTTAGAATGCATGAACTAGCAACAGATTTATTGTCTTTGTATCTCTTAATGGTCTTTCTGTGCACCACCCCACTGCCTTGTTTTGAGATATTCCCTAAGCCTTGTGTACAGATGTGTAACTTATGCCTGGTCACCCCACAGTCACTTATTCATTCTATTTGACCTGTTGCGGAACTTTTTAATGTTCACCAACTTTTGTAAAAAAAAAAGCTTTCCTGATTAGTGGTGTTAGGTATATTTGTTTGTATATATAAGGGTATGTATTTAAAATACAGTAAGACATTAGATTCATGTCAGGAACTGACAGAAGTAGGCTTTTCTCTTAGGTCATTGACCTCTCCAACCATGGTACTTGACTGTGGTACAACTCAGTGAATGTTTTCTCTTCCATTGAGTGGGCCTAAAGTTCAATTAGATAGCTGTCTTGTGGCAGCGCCTTAAATCCAATCAGAAAGTGGTTTGTTAGCACCATAACATTCTTATCACTATGGCACCAATGAGCACAACTTGTTAAGCTGGTTGCCATTATAGCTCTGAAGACTCAGGGCTGGGTAAGATTGATGTGTGGGATTAACACTTTAGGACAGTACTAGCTTGAGGTTTCTATGTTCTATGATTTAAGTATGCCTTGTCTTCAAAAATTGGTCCTTACTGTCAAGTTCTGGAAAGTAAACAAGAGCAAAGGCAGTATCCTATGATGTTTAGTGTAGGGAGCCCTTGAGCCCCTCTATAGCAAGACCTGATTCCTGGCAAAGCTGTTTTCCAGACATCAAGTCTGACCTGGTTTTAGATTAACCGGTTGGCCATACTTGAAAGCCTCGCAAAAACATGTTATTCTGACCCAAGCACTTAACGCTTGAGAGACTCCCTCATTTCTCATGGAACTGCCTAGAAAACTTCTTTGCATTACCTTTTAATCATGCAGGTATGACCTTATAATAGAATTATGGCTTACTATAGAATTGTGGTCTTACTATGGAATTTACTCTGTGATCATGCGGTGTGGTGTAACTATGAAAATTGCCCTGTCAATAGAATTGCTCCTGCCTCAATAGAATTATCCCTGCCAACTTTCCCCTTTCTCTCTCTATAAAAACTGTACTTTTTCCATCCATAAAAGAGACTTGATCAGAAAGCCTGTCTTGTCTCCATTCTTCGCATCTCTTGTCCCTTTCAATCCCCGCTCCTCTCTCCAGGTTCCCACATTGACTGTCTCACGGGACAAGACAGTTTAGTGCTGTATGGCACTCCAGTGGCCAGCAAAACTGTCTTCGTTTGCCATCAAAAGAAACCTGAGAAAGCATTGAGTATTTCTTAATTGCCTTAACTTCACTGCTAACTTCTTCAAATCATCTTTAAAAGAATTCAATCTGAAATGGATATAGTATTAAGCTGACTCCTGATGACTTATTGATATACCCATAGATTAGTGCACCTCTCGATTCTCACCAGACTTCCAGTAGATAATGATTAAGACAGAGACAATCAACTCTTCAATGTGCAAAATAAGAGATTGCAGAGGGCTCAGCCTTAAATGGGAAACCTATATCACACCCTCTCCTCTCAAAGCTCAGAGATTATTGTGGAAGAGGGGGCAGAAAGATGATAGGAGTCATAGTTGGTATATTAATACAAGAAAACTGTTTAGCAGACTCATCAGGACACCTGTGCATGTGAACCTACAGCAGTTATGACAGCATGCACAAACTTGTGCAGGTCCAAGTCAGGCAATAACCCAGAGAGTAGTTGCACAAGGAGGCTCACACTTACCTGAAAAACTACTGTAAATGATAGTGAGTGAGAGAAGGAGAGTCAGTTTTACTTAAGGATGTATGTTGGGTAAGTTGACCATGTTCCAGGTGATGAATCCACACCCAGGAGAATATACCTTAATAATTTTTAATTTAATTCCTTTTCAAAAACATAGTTCAATAAAGCCCACACTTATGAATTTACACTGACATTCATTGGACATTGGAACACTTTAGAAAACTTGGCAACAGCAATTATGAAACAAATATTTTACTTCATTCATTCTTTTGACTTGCATTTTTAAAAACCTGAGTCAAATGATATTTTTAAACAGCTATAATTTAACTGCTTAAACATCAACAGAAAATTAATTTTATCCTGTAACTTCATGTTGATAAATACCACTCCTTTCTTGACTTCTTATATAAAAAGAAAGAGCAGTAAACAGGTATTAGAACTTGCAGTGATTAGTTGATTAATGATGTAACCTAGACAGATGATAGGGTAAAGAGAGAAATACCTGATCGTACTGGAATGTGTGCAAGTGAAACCGACTTATAAAATACAGAACATTTCCTTCTATCATCTTTTATTACTGTTACAAACTTCTCTGTTTTACAATAGAAGTATATTACGGATAAAAGAATTGTAAGAATCAGACTCTTACTGGGGAAGAACACATAAATAAATGAAAAAAAAAACAAGACATGATGTAAGAGCAATGTTTCTACAAGAATGTATAATTTCTGGCATCTATAATTACAAAACAATATTTAACAAAACTCAATTTCAAGTCCAGAAAAGAACAATTCCTCATCAATGACATAAATATTTAAGTTGTTTTATCTAGGAATCATTATGAGCTTCTAATAAGAAAAATTGTAAAGCAAAACAAAACACAGGAAAGAAACAAATTTGCTATACAAAGCATCAATCAAAGAACTTGTAGGCATGAGGTAGACGTGGATCATTTAGACATAATTTAAACCAAGTAGGAACAATATTAGAGAATAGAAATTATATTGTAATATTTTTCAGAGAACACACCATGAATTGCCAGCTTAAACATGATTATCTAATAGAACTGGATACAGGAAATCTAAAATTCCAAGGAGATCATGTTTCCTGTGAACCTGTGAAGTTATTCCTATTCAGTTCTTTTGTTGTTAAAGTGTGTGTGTGTGTGTGTGTGTGTGTGTGTGTGTGTGCGCACGCGTGTGTTGCAATGTGAGGTCAGAGGACACCTCAGGTGTCAGTCTTCACCTGGCACCTTGTTTGGGGCAAAATCTCTCTTTCTTTGATGTTGTGAACTACATGATATTCAGGTCTACAAATCTGAGTGATTCTCCTGTACACACCTCCCTTCTCCTCACTGGGATTAAGGATAGGCACTGCTGTACCTACCTCTACCTGGCTTCTGTCAATCCGAACTCAGGTCCTCAAGCTTCTTGGCAACTGCTTTACCCACTTAGCCATATCCCCAGTTCTTCAGTATATCTTATAATTAGTCATGTGTTTACATTTTTACAGTCTTTCAATTACAGCTGAGTAAAGTCAATCTCTGTTATCAAAGTGACATGTCACGTCCCCACACGTGCCATAGGTATATTCGCTATAAGCATCAGAATCTCTTCTCAGTGTGCTCTCCTCATGGCTCATCAAAATAGACCTGTAATTGTTTCTCATTGAATTTACATGCTCTGATAGAAGACTGCATCATCAATATACCATTTTTGCAAAGATAAACTTTGTACTATTTGTAGTTATTGAATAGATCTAATAGTAGCATAGTTAGAAAAAATTTCAATATATGGAAATTATAATATACACTCATTAACCCATGAAAACAATTCATTTCACAAATATTAAATATATTTCAACTAAAGTGAATCACAGCTTATCAAATCATTTGGATGACATGAAAGAGACTTTAATGGAATATTTGCAATATAGATACATGTATTAGAACCCATAATAATCTATAATAGATGAAACAAGCTGCTACATATACTAGGCATGAATAAACCATTGACACATAAAGAAAGAGAAAAATAATCCCACAGTGAAAACCATAAAAGCAATATAACAAAACTAAAACTAAACAAAATAGCATCTCTTTGAAAATATCAAAATACCATTCTTTTTGTGTGTACCATAAATATCTAAGTTTTTCCAAACTTATTTATAGAATCAATGTAATTACAGCATCAATTTCACATTGAGATACTTTTATGCTTTTACCAGAGGGAAAACTAAAACCTTTTCACTGTGATTTAGAAAAACAAAACAAGGGAGCATGTGGTTGGACACAATTGTGCTAATGGAGATAGTAAAGCTCTAGACCATGACACTATCAGAAACCAATGGAACACAAGGAGGACTTCAAAAAGAACATACACATCTATTCACGGTAGAATTATAATAGAATTGCCTGACTAGGCAATGACAAAAGAACAATAGCCACTAAAATTATCTTAAGTCATAGTTTGTTTGTGTGAGGTATGGCTTCTAGTCTACATTTCTTTCACTGTATTCATATACTCATATCTGAATATAAAATCTAAATGTTTCTGTCTCTATTCTTTTTCTTTATGCATAAAAATCTATTTGTCTTCAAACAGTATATAAACACAAGAAAATTAAAATGCCAGATGTGTAAGGAAATTAATTCATTAAAGTTAATATATGAAAATATATACCAAACGTTGTGATAAGATATATTTTATACATATATGAAAAGCATTATTACTGTTGAAATGATGAATAAGTCACATTCAAGTAAGAACTTTAATACATCAAAATTCTCCATTGAATGAATATAATA
>NW_008348789.1:2681205-2684153 GCF_000622305.1 Nannospalax galili
AAACTCAGAAAATGTATGCTCTCTGCAATACAAGACTACAGACTCTGAGATAGTCACTAGCCTCTTAGGAACATAATCTGCTCACAGAGATAAAAACTATGTATGAAATTCTGTTTTTAAATAACTGTTACAAGTACACCATCCTGTAGATTAAGTTAGTGAGAATTATTTATTTAATGTACCCAATTACATGAGACATCCACAAGTAGAATAGCTGGAACCCAGGAGAAATTTTTTTGCTAGAGTGTCACACCACAGACTCTGGTTGAATCTCTGAGAATAAATGATTTTTCTTTGGGAAGGGAAAGAGAAACCCTGTATTAATAAGTGTAAATAATAAGTATAAAATAATATAAACAGTCTAAGATAATTATGGAGAGGGGACCTTCAGATATGGTTTAATAGGGAAGAAATAAATTCCAGGAAAAGATTGACAAGTCACATAAAAAAAATAGCTGTGAGAAGTAGGTAATTAAAAATGTTGCTACAACAAGCCATTGGAATTTAAATATGACCTTCGGTAAAAGTAAAAATGGGAAATATGAATGTCACATGTATAACAGTTTTAAGAGTTCTAACTATGACCAAAAGGTTATGATTTTTCACTGAAAATTATGTCTACCCCTTTTTATTGGTACTCAGGCCAGAAAACATCTTTTGGAATGTATTGCAATTAATCCCTCTTGGTACTCTGAATACAGATTTCAAAACTTTACGTCCAATGTAAGAGCTCATTTTCTGTATATTCACACCTTCTTATTATCGCAGGCACAACCTTGCCAAAAAGGTATTAACATATTGAAGTAGAAAGATGTCTTCTTGAGTCATGCTTATTGTGTCATGTCAAATCCACATCATTCTCTAAGTTTCTACAAAAATAACTCAGTGATTTTTTATTTAATATTTTTTGACTCTGAGAATTTTGTACTATATATTTTAATCTTATTCAGATACTCAACCCCTTCTCCAATCCACGAGTTACTAACAGCCCAACTTAATTTCCTGTATTATTATTAATGCTGTTGTTGTGGTGGTGATGATTGTGGTTGTTTTGTAAAGGCCTATTGAGTCTAATCTGTGTTTACCAATGCTTTGTATGGGTCCATCACCTGGAGCCTGGTGAACATACCTGTGACCACATCCTTAAATAAAACTGACTCCCTCTCTGACTCTGCAAATATCAGTTGCCAATATTTTCTCAGCTTTCTAACCATTTGCATCCTGTCATAAGCACTGTGGGTTTACATGTGCCACAGCCCTGTTGTGTCCTGAAAACACAATTTCCTTAAATTTTCCATGACCTCTGGCTCTTAGAATCTTTCTGCTCCCTCTTCCACAGTGATCCCTAAGACTTGGAAAGAGAGAATTTGATATAATTATAACATTAAGAGCTCAGGACTCCCCACTCTGTTATTTTCTGTGCTTTGATTGTGTGTTGGGAGCCTGAGGCTCAGCCATTTCTCAAAACTGCTGACAGACCTAAGCTGGTAACTTTCCATTCTGCCCACTATCCTCCCGCAGGCACAGGATGGCGCCCGCGGCCTTGGCCTGCAGCCTTCTTTTCAGTACATCTGGGTCCCTGCTGTCCTGCTGATATGATTACTCCCAGTCTTTACTCCTTTGTTCTCATTCCCTATTTAACCCCATGCTTGTGGTGCAATAAACGAGAATTGATCAGAGCCCTGTCTTGTCTCCATTTCTCTTGCTGCTTGCCTCATCTACATGCCCACTCCCCAATCCAGGTACCCCATTGCAGATCCTGCAGGCCGGGACAATTGTGGGTCTCTGTTAATCACCATCTGCTATAAGCATAAGTATTTCTGCTAAGTGTTGAGAGATAATCTAATCTTTGGCCATAATAATAAATCATTAGCCATGAGTTTACTATTATTTCCATTTATTAGGATTAAACTAGTAACTACTCCCTAATGACCTGCCTAGCCACAAGTTATTGACCACAATATTGTCAGGTATGGGCTCCACCTTGTAAAATGGACCGACTTTAAATTGAATCAGTAAGTGGGCTGTTACTCCCATAACATTTGTGTCATTATTGCACCAGTGGATATATCTTGTCAGATCAGTCATTGTTGCATGCAGTGTTCACAGCTGGTTAAGGTAGGTGATGACTATTCTCTTCTGGTAGCATGCATAGCAGCTTCCAGCTCTATGACATCTAGTCAGTAAAGACGAAGTTACCATGTCTGTCAGTGCTTGATTTCTCCTTGATTTGTTCTATCTCAAATGTATTTAATGACTTAGCATCAAGTTCTGGAGAATAACCAAGAGCAATGGCAATTGACAGTTTCTTTTTAAAAATGCTAGTGTAGGGGGGATATATTACTTGAGCTAAACTTAAGATCTGGGATGACAGACCAATGATGCTGAGGTTGGAAAGCACACAGTTCTAACCAACTCCATAGAATTTTATGTAGTTCAGATAATTTATAAGATTTGATGAGAGAAGAAAATAATACTGATTTTTCGAGATACACTAGGGAGACTAAGCAGAAAAGGATATTAAGAAGTGTGAAAGTAAGGTTTGCAGAGATGGTTCACTGGTTAAGAGGACAGTCTTCTCTTACAGAGCCACCAGGTTCAGTTCATAATTCCATAATTCAAGGTCTGGCCTCCCTGGGCATTGCACAACATGGGTATACTTACATACATGAGGGAAAATATTCATACACATAAAATAAAAATAAAATATTCAAAAAGATAAGTGTAAAAGTAACTAAAAGCAAATCAATTAAAACTGAAGACTAGCTTTCGAGATCAGTTTACAACACTATATGTTACATATTATGTGTATACTTACAGGGAAAATATTCATACACATAAAATAAAAATAAAATATTCAAAAAGATAAGTGTAAAAGTAACTAAAAGCAAATCAATTAAAACTGAAGACTAGCTTTCGAGATCAGTTTACAACACTAAACACTATAT
>NW_008348789.1:2703553-2747700 GCF_000622305.1 Nannospalax galili
ATATAATTTAACACACTTCATTTCCTTCATAAACTGACATTTAAACATGGAAACCATAAAAATATTATTTTACTGGTCTTTAATTGGAAGAAAACTCAGAAGCCTCAGCTTTCTAACACTAATCTTTCCACTTTTAAAATCATTTATTGGGAGCAGGAGAGATGGTTCAGCAGTTAAGAGCACTGACTGCTCTTAAAGAGGACCAGGGTTCAACTCAGCAATCACACGGCAGCTCTGAACAGTCCTTAACTCCAGTTCCAGGGGACTCTGATGTGCTCTTCTGACATCTGTGGTATTGCATGACGTGGGTGCACTCACATAATACAGGCAATATACTCATACACATATATTAAAAAATAATAAATAAAAAATAAAATTAATTTTTTGTGTATCGGTATTAAACCTGAATGCAAGTATATGCCTCTGTGTCATGCAGTCCTAAGAGGAGGCCAGAACATGGTGTGAGAGTCAATGGAACTGGAGTTTTGGATTGCTGTTAGTCACCATGTGGGTACTGGGAACCGAACCCAGGTGCTCTGCAAGAGCAGCCAGTGCTCTTAATTACTGAGACATATCTCCAGCACCGATCTTCTAAAAGTACTGCAAATCAAATTCATGCAATGAATTTTCATCCAAAGTAGAGATTTTTTAAGATTTTAAGTTTTGTTGATAATATTTTGCACACTCCCCTGAATCCAATCCCCCTTCAAGCCTTGGGCACAGACCCAATTTTGCTCTTTCTGCCCAAGATCTCTGGACTATCCTCTTAGTTCAGACCTGCCCACTGCTTCCCAATTTCCTGCACTCAGACCAGCTTAATTTTCTAGTTAGTTAGCCCCTCCACAGGCTGTCAATCACCTCAACTTTGCCCTTGAACTCCTGAGACCAGCCTTCTACCCTCTTAAGTCAGTGATCTCACCACTGTCCATAATTCCCCTGCAGCCTGTGTAAATTCAATCTTCCCCACCTCCTCACCCTTTACACATTCTAGCTTTGACCCAGGCCCACCTCTACTCTTCCAGCTCAGATCTTAGGTCTAGCTTCCAAACCCAGACTAGTTTAATCCTTTAGATTAGTTTATTAGACTCTACACAGGCTGACCAAAACCCATGTTTCCCTGGCCTCCTGATTTGCCTGACACAGACCAGTCTGCCTGCTACCTTGACACACCTACTACACAGACCAGCCTAATACCTTGAGAGAACCTGAAGCACATACCAACTAACCTCTCATACCTGAAAAAGAATCAGAGAAGCTACTTTAATGATATAACAGAACCAAAATTTAAATAACAAATGAAAAACAGAATTTCCTATAGAACACACAATCAACAAAAGACATACATATGCCCAAAAGGCAATAAAAAATCACAAATAATATGAAAAACAAAGAGAATACGTCCCCCCAAATCCCCCAAGACCTACAGAAGTATACCACAGTGATAATCACCCCCGAGGAAGGCAAGATGCAGAATTTAAAAGAATACTCATAAACATGATCAAAGAACTTAAAGTACAAAAAATTCTAAGAACTCAAAGAGGAAAGGCATAAACTTGTGACATAAACTAAAGAAAATACAAATATTCAGCTGTGAGAAATAACAACATCAACAACAACAATATCTAGGAGTTAAAATGTGAATCTACAGAAGAGAGAAATCTAGAAGAAAACCAAGGTTGAAATGAAGATGGAATTGAAAAAGTCAATAAGTCAATCTGAAAAAGACAGGAGAAAACCTCACAATTAGAATGAATTAAACAGAAGACAGACTATCAAGATTGGATGCTAAAGTTGAAATGAACTCCTCAAGCAAACATTATGAAAAAAAAAAAAAACTACAGGAATGGAATACAAAGGAACTGTGAGACACCATTAAAAAGCCAAATCTAGGCATCACAGGCATTCAGAAAAGAGAAGAATCTCAGGTCAATGACATTGATTATACCTTCAATAGGTTTATAGAAGAAAACTGCCTTAAATTAAGAAACAACCTAAACATATTCAAGAATAACCAAAAACATTTAGACAGTACCAGAACAGAAACTCCCCATAACATATCATAGTAAAAAAATTAAATGTAGAGAACAAAGAGGGAGTACTGAAAGCTACAAGAGAAAAACAGCAAGTTAAATATAAAGAAAAATACATCCAAATTACAGCTGACTTTTCAATACAAACTGTGAAAGCCAAAAGAGCCCCGACCAAAATACTTCTAGTTCTAAATGAAAAAGGATGTCAATCCCAAATACTTTATCCCACAAAACTATCTATCATGATTGAATAGGAATGGAGCATTTTTCATGACATGAATAAGTTGAAAGAATTCATGTTATCCAAACCAGCCCTTCAGAGAATGCTTGAAGCAATACAATGACCAAAGAAAGGAATGCATATACCCAAAGACTAAAAAAGAAATAAAGAAAGGTAAAATAACAGAAACACAATATAGGAGCACAAACACAAAGAAATTAAAATGACAATATCCACCATACATCTTTCAGTGGCAACACTAAATGTCAATGGCCTCAACTCCCCTATCAAAAAACGTAGGCTAGTGAAATGGATCAAGAAAGAAAACCCAGCTTTTCGTTGTCTTCAAGGAACTCATCACACCTTCAATGAGAGACACTGCCTTAGGGTGAAAGGATGAAACAAAACGTATTTAAAGCATACAGCATTAAGATGCAAGCAGGTGTTGTTTCAATTAGAATATTCAAAAAATAGACTTAAAATTAAAACAATCAGAAAAGAGTCACTTCATTCCAATCAAAGGGACAAATGACCAAGAAATATTACAATCATGAATATATATGCACAAATCTCTGATTCAACCAAATTTATAAAACTAGGACTACAGGACTATAAAACACAGATTAACCCCTACAAAGTAATAGTAGGTGAGATCAGTACCCCACCATATACAATAGGCAGGTCACCTGAACAAAGAATAAGCAGAGAGACATCTGAATTAAATGACATCTTACATCAAATGGAACTAAGAGACATTTACAGAATATTTCACCCCAACACAAAAGAATACACTTTCTACTCAGCTGTTCATGCAATTTTCTCTAAAACTGACCACATGCATTCTATCAGACCACTGTGCCATAAAGCTTATAATCAACTGCAAAAGAAGCTCTAGTAAGTATATAAACTCATGGAGATTAATCCATACACTGCTGAATGATGAACAGGTCAAAGAATAAATTAAGGACGAAATAAAGGTATTACTGGAATCAAATTAAAACGATAATACGAAACACAATGAAACCTCGGTGACAATTTAAAAGTAGTCCTAAAAGGGAAGTTCGTAGCTCTAAGTGCCCATATTAAATAATCAGAAGTTGAACTGAACTGTTCAACTCAAGACTCCTCTGGAACGGCAAGAACAAACTAAACCCAAACCCAAAAGATGAGAAATAACAAAAATCAGAGCAGAAATTAATGAATCAGAAAAAGAAAACAATAAAAAGATTCAATGAATCTAAGAACTGGTTCTTAAGAAAAAGCATTACATAGGGCTGTAGAGATGGCTCAGCGGTTAAAAGCACTGACTGCTCTTGCAGAGGACCCTGCTTCAATTTCCAGCACCCACATGGCGACTAGGAACCATCCTTAACTCCAGTTCCAAGGGAATCCGAAAACATCTTCTGACCTCAGCAGCATTGCACAACACGGGTGCACTCACATACATGCTGGCAATACACTCATACACATAAAAAAATAAAAATAATAAATAAAATATAAAAAAATTACACAAGACAGACCATTATCCCAGTTAAGTGAAAGAAAAAAAAGACCAAATCCAAATAAAAAAGATCCGAGATGAAAAGGGAATCTTCACAACAGACACCAAAAAATCCAAAACATTATATTTGAATACTTTAAAAATCTTTGATTTATTCACTTTGAAAATATAAAAGAAATGGATGAATTGCTAAATTCAGAGACACCACCAATGTTAAATCAAGGAGAATTCCACAGCTTAAACAGACCCATAACAAATAAGGAAAGTGAAACAGTAATACAAAAACTCATGAATAAACCCAGGCCCAGATAAATTCACAGCTGAATACCACCAGACATTCAAAGAAGATATAGATCCACTACTTCTTAAATTGTTCAAAAAGATAGAAAGAGGGGAATACTTTCAAATTCCTTCTTTGAAGGCAGTATTAGTATAATACCCAAACCACACAAAGACACATTAAGGAAGAAAACAATAGCCCCATATCCTTAATATGACTATAGATGCAACAGTTCTCAACAAAATACTCATAAATCACTGTTTGGCCAAATTCCTTCCCCCACACCCACCCCAGGAGACCCACACACACTCTCTTGCATCCCAGGGCTGACAAAACTGACACGATACCTTCATTTTGGGTTTTTGCATAGTTTATGACGTCTGAGAGTGCCTGACATACAAAGACATGCACACCCCTGGGATCTTTCTCTTCCACATTTGAGATCTGCACGCCCTGCTCCAAGATGGTGACTACCCCACCCTTTTTCACAGTGTCCTTAGTGCTTTCCAGCATTCTAAGCATCTGTCCTTAGAACCCCCTCCCCCATGCAAATGAAGCTAACCAATTGGGTGGGAAGAGTGACTGTCTCAGAGGACATGCCTACCCAACATTCACATACAGACACACATCAAAGAGACCAGACATCATGATCAAGTCAGTTTTATTGCAGAGATATAGGGATGATTCAATATATGTAAGCCAAGTAATATTGTAAATATTATAAATGGACCTAAAAATAAAAATCACATGGTTATTTCAATAGATACAGAAAAGACCATTGACAAAATTCAACATGCATTCATATTAAAAGTTCTAGAGGGAAAGGGCTGGGGGGAACATACCTCAAGGTAATTAAAGCTATATAGAACAGATTCACAACCAATACCATTTAAAATAAAAATAAAAAAACTAGAATCATACCCATTAAAATAAGGAAAGAGACAAGCTGTCCATGATCTCCAGATCTTCATTCCTTTTAAATAGAGGGTTTGAATCTCTTGTTAGTGTAATAAGTCCAGAAAAGGAAATTAAAGCAGTACTTAGATTCATGACGTTCTTCACAGATCTAGGAAAAAAATTCTAAAATTCATATGGAATCACAAAAGACCCCAAATACCAAAGCAATTTTGGACAAACAGCAATGCTTAGGACAGATCATCATAGCACATCTCCAAGTATAGTACAGGGCTATAGTCATAAAACACCATGGTACTGGCACAAAAACAGACACGTAGACCAATGGAACGAAATATAAGACCCACATATGAGTACATACAATTGCAGCCACCTGATATTTGACAAAGGTGCCAAGAACACACACTGGAGGAAAGACAGCATCTCCAAAAAATGATGTTGGCAAAACTGGATCTCCAGCTGTAGAAGAATGAAATTGGACCCTTTTCTTTCAACCTGAATAAAATCTATTTAAAATGGATCAAAGACATCAAACACTGAAAGTGCTAGAAGAAAACATAGGCAGTACTTTACAAGACAAAGATGTAGGAAAGGACTATCTAAATTGGACATCAGTTGCTCAGGCATTAAAGTCAGTAATCAAATAGTGGGACCTCATTATACTTAACAGCTTCTGTACAGCAAAAGAAATAATGACGGGAGTGAAGAGGAAACACATTGACTGAGAGAAACTCTTCATCTGATACACATCTAACACAGAATTAATAACCAGAATAGGCAAAGACCTCAAAAAACAAAGAAACAACATAACCCAAGAGGAACATGGGATGAGGATAGGAGCATAGACTTCTCAAATGAAGAAATAAAAATGGCTAAGAAACACTTTAAAATGTGCTCCATATTTTTAGCATTTAGAGAAATGCAGATAAAAAACACATTAATATTACATCTTACCCCAATAAGACAGGCCAAATGTTAAAGAACAGAAGACATCAGATGCTGGCAAGGATGTGGAGAAAGGGGAATTTCTTATTTACTTTTGGAAGGAATGCAAATTCCTGCAACCACAAGGAAAGCAAAGTGCAAAACTATTAAAAACTAAAAATCAATCTACCACTCCTTTGGATATACCCAGTGGACACCTCCTATTGGAAAAAAATACCTGTACATCCATAGTTTTGCTGCTCTTTTCCAAAAGCTAAGAAACGGAAACATGCTAGATGTTTCTCAATTCATGAATCAAGAAATGTGGTATATTTACACAACTGAGTTCAACTCAACAGTAAGGAAAGATGAAATTATGAAATTTGCAGGTAAGTGGATGGAACTAGAAACTGTTATACTAGTGAAGAAAAAAAAAACTCAGAAAATCAAGTGACATATGTTTCCCTCATTTGTGGATCATAGCACCAATCCTTATATGTGAGTATATATCTTGTTTTAACAGCAGGAGCCAAGAACTTGGAAAGGAAACTCAGAAGAGTAGGGAAAGAAAGACCCCAAAGAGAGGGAGGTAATAGGAAACAGATGTTACGAAGGGGAAAATTTGGATATTCAACTGGGGATAATTGGAGACAGATATTATCCAGGGGTCAATTGGTAAAATGGAGGCAGTTAAACTGGGGAGGGAGAAGGGCGTTTAGACAGGGAGAGAAAGAGGAGAGATAAATATAGCTTAGATGGTGTAAAATCCAGAGGGTAATGTATTAAGTAAAAAACTACCTGAAAAATATACATACAATATCTGAACATTAGTGCATGTGTATACCTGAAAGCTATATAACAAGAAATACAGGATCACACATGAGAAATCTCCCTTCAAATGGTTGGTCATAGTAGTCCAAGAGACTCCCATAACAATACAGGCTATTGCCACAGCCTTGATTACCTCCCAGAACTTAAAGGTACAACCCTACTGCTGAACACAGGATATATTTCACACAGGACTTGGAAAAATGGAGGTAGAACTGACCTGAATCCTTCTTTCTGAAGACTAGCTCTCCTAGATCTAGAGGATACTATCCAAGCTGCAAAGGGAGAAAACTCAATCAACAGTCCAGTCTAGTTCTAAACTCTAATAACTAAAACAACTGGCACAGCAAAGTACCTTTGTTGGTGCAGCAGTGGCACTGCTATTTAGGGTGGTAATTAACAGGTAGCTACATGGATTTAAAGTCTTCTCAAAGGGAGGGAACTCATGGATGGCACTGTAAATATAGCCAAATATAAAGGGTGAAAGTGTTTATAGATCCTTGAGAGAACTCTTAAATTTTTCATATCTCTAGGCAAATGACATTTTTTATTGTATGCTAAATATGGATCCTTACATTTATGTAGAAATATACTGTGTACCATTAATCAAATAAAGTTCTTTTTGCAACAGATAAATACTAGTACAAATTCCATGAATGGTCACACACAGAGAATGTATGTCTTAGAGATGCCCAGTCCTAAGTGATATATCTACTGTGGAGCCTCTATACCTAAGGCTCATGGAACATAATGGGGCATGGGGTAGAGGGAACACTAAAACATCTCTCATATGTCACCAGTGAAGTTTCTTCACACAACAGAGTGCCATACCTACATAAGGCCAAAACTGGTTAAGATTTAGAGAATAAGAGTCCACAGAATGCATGACCCTGGATAGGACTTCTATATTAAACCTCATTCACTCTCTCAGCTCATGGACCATTGTGGAAGTGGGATCAGAAAGACTGTAAGAGCCAGAGTTGGTCCATGTACATAGGGGAACAGAGGCTTTCAGGCTTCTTGGAACTTGTTCATATGAACTTGCAGCAATAGTGACAACATACACAAGGCCAAACTGACTCAATCAGACAAAATCCCAGCATAGATCAGGGGAAATAGGTAGCAGGCCCCAACCATAGCCTAAGAACTATTGGAAACTGATTATTGTGGGGTGATTGAGAGTAGATCTTTAAGGAAGTGACTCTAGATAGGCTGACTAGATTCCAGTGAATGAACAGGCACCTGGATAGAAGTGCTTGATTAGAGAATACCTGAAATCTCTTTGGGCGGGGGGACTAGGTCTAAATTTAATTTAAGACATATTATATGAAATGCATAAAACTCAACAAAAATATTCAAAGAATAATATTCTGAGCATTCCTGTATCCTGTAATCGGCCATGATGACTTTTGTGTTATTTTTTTTTTTGCATTGTGTAACAGTGATTAATATGGAATTTTATGGATTCAAACAGGAAGTACTTGATTGAGGTATAATGAAAGGATGACAGGTAAATGTCTCAAAGCCTTTTCTTTACCTACCAGAAAAATAGTCAGAAGTCTGCCTAATTAATTTTCAAATACTTTGCTGCATCTATATTTTAAATGTGGTTATGGTTCCAAGAGTTTCTATGAGGTAGAATAATTTATCAAACTATAACAAAACTTTTTCAAGTTTTATTAGAAATTTTATGAAGCTGAACTACAGAAGTCACTCACAGTAATAAGTTAGTTCAAAAAATATCTACAGGGAACAAGTGCTTTCATATGTCTGTAGTAGTGTAGGCATGAGTGTATACTCAAGAAAGCATTTTAAGCATCATTAATACCGATACAGCTCACATTGCAGTCATTTTTCTTAAGTGTTGGCCTCTTTGACGCGATCCCATTGAAAAACCATCTTCATCTCTAACAGTTCATCTGTCTTGCAGAAATAGCTCAGAATGTTCATCCATCATTTGTATGAGGGATGATAAAAATCTCCATTCTTTTGCTCTTACAGAACAAATGCATTTTCATGAACTGCACGTTTTAAGCTCATTAAAACAATGAGGTTATATGGTTCACTCTAGTCCTTTCCATGGACTGCTGCTCACATGATAGGAAAAATAAAAAGCATAAGGTAGAATATGGAAAGAGGATGGGGTTCTGGTCCTTGGGTAGGATTGAAGTAACAGTTTATTATCCTTAAGTCAGATATAGATGAAGGGGAGATGGACGGGATGAGTAAACATTTGGAGTTTCTCTCTCTCTCTCTCTCTCTCTCTGTCTGTCTGTCTCCCCCCCCATCCTGCATGTGTGTATTAACGGTAAGTTTCCTGTGTTACAGAAATATTTGCAGGTGGGACATTATTTTCAGCACCGCAGACTAGATAGCTGCAATAGCTCTGTTTGGAGTTCCTTTGGAAGGTTTCCCAGAAGTCCAGGTTATGCAGAGTGCAGCTGTTGGAGATCATTAGCATAAGCACATTTGGCTTAGCTGGAGTTGAAAACATGGAACCAAAATACCTATCCGTGTTCAACCCTTTGATCAAAAGCTATGAAATTAAAAATTAATAAAATAGTGAAAAATAAAAAAAAGTTATTTTGTAAATTTTGCAAATAAAATGAGTAAAGGATCATTAAGTTTGTTTTGTTTCTAAAATGAGGGTGAAAGTCCTAGATAAAAATGGAAATTCAATGAAAGTGAGCACTCAGGTAGAGCATAATTTCATACTGTGAGGCTTACAGTCATGATTTTGACATGTATGTTCATAAAAGTCTGGATATATACAAATCTATCTACCCATCAACTGTCAACAAATGTATTATGCTTGAGTTAAAATGTGATTAAAAACTTGATTAAAAATATTAGCAATCTGGGCATGGTGGCATATGCCTTTAATGCCAGCACTCAGGAGGCAAAGGCAGTCAAACCTCTGTAAGTTCAGCCTCCTGGTCTATGTGGTGAATTCTAGGACAGCTAGGAGCTGGGGTTGCAGGGAGACAGTGTCTCAAAAATGACACAAATATGTGTGTATATATATATATATATGTATATGTATATATATTAATTGACATATATATGTATATATATTAATTGTAGTAAAATCAATGATGTTTATACATTTCTAAATAAATCCTAAAGGATATTTGTCTAATCTCTTTTGCATACATTGTAAAATCATTTTAGTTATTTAAAAATAATTTATTTAATTTTTTTATTTAATGTTATGAGTGTAATCCCTGCATGTGTCTAAGTGCACCTGGGTCATACCCATTGAAGTCAGAGGATGGCATTGGATTCCCTCGAAATGGAGTTGCAGATAGTTGTTAGCCTCCATGTAGTTGCTGGAAATTGAACCTGGGTCTTCTGCTGGAAAAAGTCAGTGTTCTTAACCACTGAGCCATCTTTCCAGCTCCCTCAATTCGCTTTTACTATGACATCAAATTTCATGCATTGTGATATCAGTTGATTTCTAAATGACTAAAAATGTCATAAAATTAGAATATAAAGACCACTGTGATCATTTGAATGTTTCATTTATGTGTAAGAGTTAAAGGAAATATTTAAATGCGATTATTAGAAAGAACATGTCATTAAGTTGACCAAGTTGACTAAATGAAGGAATGTATCAGGATGAAATTGCAAACAAAATTTAATAAACCATTTTTGTTTTTTTGTTTTTTTTTAAGTTGATAATGTAAGAAGAGAAAACAAACTGCCACTGTGGAATTTCTAAGCCTCTAAATGAATCCACAGTGTGTAAAGAGCAGCATGGGAAAGTGTAGCCTACAGAGGGAGATCCTCCCTACTCATACCTAAGTGTGGATACTTCGCTTCTATTCTCTGTTGGTTTTCTTTTTAAGCACAGTGCCACATAATTGATTTCATTATGACATTCTCATAGGAACATTGATTTTGTTGGTAATCTTTTCTTATTCCGTTCCCTCACTCCACTTTTCCCTGCTTCCCCTCAGCAGCTCCTTTCTGTTTCCATATATATTTTCTCTTGCCCTTCTCCTCTTCCCTCCCATGACCCCTTTACTAATTTCATGACCTATAATGACATCCCTCAAAGAAATATACACATATATCAATATTAAAACTAGGATCTGCATATGAGAAAATATAATAGTTTTCTAAGCCTGAGCTACTTTGCTTAAGAACACAATTTCCACTTCTATCCACTTTCAATGATTTCATATAAATCTCTAAAATATAGACAAAAGTCTGTCTAATAGCAATACTATCTTTTACAAGGATGAGGTAGAACTCAGGGCCTCAAAAATTTTATCTAGTGTTCTCTTTGTATTCTATATCACCAGCTTTAAAAACATTAGAGAACAAGAAGTTTTCAGAATATTCAAAACAATTGCTCTATTAAAATTTAAATTATTTAGAATATATTAGCTAACAATTAAAAATAAATTAAGGAAGGATAAAATTTACTTCATGTTAATTAGTAGAGGTGATAAACATTACCATTGAAATCTACTAGATGACTTTATAGCCATACAGTTTATTGTCTAAATAAGAATCTTAATCTTTATAATTTTTAATTTAACTTTTGTGTATTTCATATAGAACATCTTAATCATCTTTATACTCCCCATTGACACTATCCCATGTCTCCCCTTACCCAATGGATTTCATTCATTCTGTCATTTGAGATAAGTTCTATTGAGTTGAATTAGTGTTCCAGACATCATTCATTCATGTCTAGTCGGCCTATCTATAGTATATCCCTTTGTCTAAATGAGAACTCTAATTCATAAACACATGATCATTAGACTGAATATATAAGATATTTTGCTAAAAGTAGAATCTTTAGCAAATAATCACAATTTCCACTTTGCCAAATATTTGTAGAATCTTATGGAAATTATTGGATCACAGCACTAGTAATATATTTATTGACTGACAAATCTGAATATAATAAAAAATGTTAAATTTTTTCCAAAAATTTTTTTTTGCAATATGTCTAGAGCTCTAGGATGATGTTTTTCAAAATCACATTATAATGTGGACCAACTTGTACCCTCCCTTTTTTCCAGGATGCTAGCCTATCTGCAATTGTCTATCCTTTCCACTGGATTAATTTCACCGAGATAGGGAGATTTGTCCATAAACAAAAGTTAGCTGGCTTTGTAAGCTTTGATATTTTTTTCTAGTTCAGCAAATACAGTTTTGTGTAAGGCTAAGTACTTAAACATTCACAGCATAATACTCACTAATCAAGGAAAACACCATACAAGCATTACTTTATACAGTAGATGGGTGATAAACTGACAGATTTATATAATCATTCATTTTCATCTAGAATATTAAGCCTAATATTTAGATATGTACATAAACATTTAAACTATAATGGCCATTCTGAAAAGCAAAAGTTTTCTTGACTTCTCTGATGAGAAAGAACTCACTGACAACATCATGGAGACTCACCACTGGTTCTTTTATTTCTTAATCTGTACTTTATTCAGACTTTTTAAAAAATTCATACAAGAACACTGTTTTTATCATTCCCAGTCTGCTCTGTCCTTCTCAACTCCTTCCCAGTCCTCATCACTTCCTCTCAAATTCTTAACTCTTCCTTGATTATTGTTGCTACATATATACATATGTTTTACATACACATGCACACATACACACATCCCATACACAATTACAATTCTTTGAATCCTATCAGTGTTATGCATGTGTGCATGGGTTTAGGACTGACTGACTACTTGGTTTTGGATAACCTATCAGTGAACTTGTGCCTGGAGAAAAGTGATTCTCTTGCCCTCAGAATCCATTGATTGCTTGTAGCTCTTAATCTAGTTTTGAGATATTTTCCCCCACCCACTTTAACAAGTCCCCTGGTATCATTACGAAGGTATTTTTCAGGCAACTATGCTGCAGAGATTTCATAGGAGTAGCTCCTATTATATCTAGAATAGACTATTTAGTAGCATGTGTCCTGATCTTCTGCTTCTTCTAATGTTTTTGCCCTTCCTTCTTAATGGTCTCAGGACTTAAGATGTAGGTGTTAAATTGTAAATTTATCATTTGGGGCTAGGAACCACTTGGCTGCTTATTGTAGCTTTTCAGTTATAAAACTTTGTAATAGACTTCATCCCTTGCCAAATGAAGCTGTTTATGATGAGTGGTGAAAGTTATAATTATCTGTGACTACAAGATTGCGTATTTGTGGATAGTAAGAAATTACATTGGTTTAGTTAAGTCATAGTAGTAGGGTCTCCTTCAGGGCTCTGTTTACAGTGCCATACATGTGTTCCCTCCTATTCAGTCAGCCTTAAGTCCAATTAGACAGATATTGTTTACCATCAAGATAAAAGTACCATTAGAGATATTTTGTGGGACCCATTATTGTTAATGATTCATAGGCTTTAATACTAAGACCACTGATTGGTTTTCTCCCTTGACAAATTGTCTAATCTTCTTAAAGGAAAAAAATTATATTTATGTATTATTATTATATCAATCACAAAATCCTTATACACACACTACATAATTCCATGAAATCTTTGCTGTATTTCTATTTATATAGTCATCCTCTCCAGAGCCATACACTCTGCAGTCTTTATTTCTCTAAATTTTGGCTAGTTGTGGTTCTCTCTGTTCATCGCCCACTGTTGCATATTTTTGCTAGTGAGAGTTGTGAGATGCATTAGTATTTTTCTACCCCCTCTTCTGCTATGTTCCATGAACCTTAGATGTAGTGGTCTCATTGTGGATGTGTCACTTAGGGATGAGCATCTCATAGACACTTACTCTCTGTGTATGACCAGTTGGGGAACTTTATCATAGTCTCCATCTGTTGTAAAAAGAAACATTTTTGATGCATGGTGAGAGCTATGTTTGGTAGTAAGTATATGTATTTAGCATATAATAAGAAATTATATTTGTCTGAAGATGTGACAAATGTAGGATTTTTCTCTAGGATCTATTATTTCTCCAGTCATATGTATTTGACTATTTAGAATACCACAAAAAGTTCCTTCCTACTGAGTAGGTTTAATCTATTGAGTACATATTATCACATAGATATCTGTGTGTTACCCCCAAGAAAAAATGCCACTACTGCACAAATTGAAATAGTGTACTGTGCAGCGTGTCATTGTTATGGTTTTTAGACTGTGAAACTGAAATTGGACCACTGATTGTTTTTACCTTAGCAGTTTGCACAATATTCTTTAAAACTATCAGAGCCAGTCTTCAGGGAGGAGGCTTTAACTGGGGAGAGAGGAGTTTGGATTAGATAGGAAAAAGAGAAGAGAGATGATGTTTTTTGGTAGTGTGAAAAATCAGAGGGTGATATATTATTTCAAAACCTCACTGAAAAATACACATACTCATGTGTGAGTGCTTCTATGTAGCTGAAGGCTATATAACGAGTAACACAATTCCAGGCAGGAGAACCCTCTCATCACATTCTTGGTCATGGTTGTCAAATGGTATGGAGCTACAGCTCATGGAATAGAGCATTTTCAATTTGAAATAGGAGAAAGTAAAAAGAAATTGAAGCTAAGATATACCACAAGGCATCAGAATCTTTCAGAAAAATGGTTATTTATTCAAAAGAACTCACAGCAATTGTAACAGCATGCACAAGTCCTATCTAAACTCGAAACATAAAATCCCACCATAGACATGGAGAAGTAGATAAGAAATTTCAAACCAATCTATGGAGCTTTTCAGCAATTTATAACTCCTGGGAGGGAGAAAGACAGTGTCTTACATGGATGGAAGTTTTGGCGGGCCCAGTGGATTGATTCATACTGAAGGACATTTGAGGATACAAACTAGACTCTATAGGCTATATCTTATGTAAGAGAGTACATTGTGTTGAATGGGGGTTAAACATTGAAGTACAGAGAGGGGAGGGGATCTAAGTACCATCAAAGTATTGTATGAAAATTGCAAAATACACAGTTAACAATAGTCATTTAAAAAGATGAAACTGATTGAAGAGGAAATCACATCACTCATGTATCTTTTAATTTTTATAATACCTGTGCAACCAAATAACTTTAATATGTTTATTCCCTGTCTATACATGCAAATACAAATGTGTAGTAGATTGAAATATCTTTTTAATTATTTCACTGTAAATGAAATAATATTTAATAACCACGCTCTTGACTTGAACTCTAGTTTGGCAGTACTCATGTGATAGACTTGATGGTTTGATTGGTAGTGGATGTGAATCTATACTGACTCTGTTGTGCTTGCCATTTTGGTTTTGACACCCATTGTGAAAGGTCATAGAACAGTTGACAGTCCAGTTTAAAATGAGGGACACAGAGTAATGTGTCTTTATCTCTCCTCCACATATAGGATGCAACAGAATTGCCAAGACTTAACCACCTCACCTCATTTGTAGACATAGAAAAAAGTAATTAAGACCCAGGTGTCACAAATAATAGACAGTAAAATATAGTATTGAAATGCATCTTAAAGTTCCATGTGCAGCAAAATGGAAGACAGAAAATATACAGAGCAGATAGGTCAGCATTAAGAAAGAAATGTTAGCACAATGTTGAGAGTACTGTGCTGCTTGCCACTTGTTGAATTTCCCTAAAATAAACAAACTACCATAAATATGAAGGGAAAAAGAGGTGGGCATGGTAGTGTGTGCCGCTGATTACTCCCCTTGGGAGGCAGAGGCAGGGGATATCTGTGAAATCAAGGACAGCTATGTCCACATAGTGATTTCCAGTCAGGCTGGGACTGGGGAGAAAAGAGCACCTAGATTAAAATGAATGTGCTTCTTACTAATGCAAATATAGAAGTTAAAATAGAGCAACAGAGTTTAGTGGTAACAGGATTACCAATTTCTGAGCATCAAAAAATAGCATTAAAGTAAATGCCAAGTTAATGAATGTGGCTGTAAGAGATTTTTTAAAAGTCTTTTACTCTATATAGGAATATTTGGTTAGCTTTTCAATGCAATCTCTACTAAAGGATTGAAGGTATTGTTCCTGAAGAATTCATAGGGTCTGACAGATAGTGGAAGTGGAAGGAACTGCTATCTGGCATCATTTGCCCAGCAGAAATTGAGAAGAATCTGTTAGGTAGAGTGACTTCAGTAATTATTACAACTTTTTCATTTGAAAGTTGTTATAACATGAAGTCTGTGCTAGTCAGATTTCTGGTGGTAATACTAAGAGTTAGAAGCCAGGTCTGGAATTTGAAATCATCCACAGTTTCATATATTGTCAGAGACCAGGCTGGATTGCAGGAGATCTTGCCTCAATAACCCCCCCAAAATATTGAAGATCATTAACTCATAAGAAGAAAAAGCATTTTGAGTAATAATTAGAAATATTTCAGGAAACTGTTGAATAGAACGTTTTGTTTTTTTTTTTTTTTCATCTCTAGGGGCCTCAGTAAATGATCATGGAAGTACAAGACAGAGGAAATTTAACAATTTTTCAGCCAGGGAGCAGGAGACAGAAAGATAGGAGTTGAGGCCCCACAGTTTCCTTTAAGAGAAAATCAAATATTACCTAAGGACTTCACACTAGGTCATACCTCCTTAAGTTCCATCACCTCTTATTATTGTCACCCTCGTGATCCAAATCTTAATGCATGAATCTTAGGCAGAAATTCAAATTCTAAATCATAACATTTGTCTGCTAGCCCCACTTTCATGTCCATGGTATAGAAATAAATTCAGTCACGACTTTCCATAAAAGTCCCTACATCAGTTACTTTTCTCATCACTATGATCAAATACCTGAAAACAAAAGCAACTTAGTGAAAGGAGGGTTTATTTAGTTCAGAGGAATCTTGTCTGATTCGTGGGGAAAGGATGACAACGTCCAGAGTAAAGGGAACATTTGAGATCCTTCCAATGCACTGGATCAGGAAGCAGAGAACAAGGAACACACACTTGCCTGGTTTTTTCCTTTCTGTCCCTTTTCCCCAACATAGTACTTCAGCCCTGACCTGGTTCTGCCCACACTCAGTGCCAGTCTTCTCAGTCATCCTCTCTGGAAACACTCGCAGATACACCAAGGAAGATGATCGTCCAAATTAACCATCCCAGCCTCCAACGTGGTAATATTTCTGAAATTCTTCAAATGTTAGTATTCAAAGACTCTTCAGAAACCCAAGGAAATTTCAGGAATGAACCCTCAAAACATAACAGAAGAAAACACTTACTCATGTCTAAAATGCAGTGTTGGTTCAGGCACAGAATAAACATTCCTATTCCAAAAATAAGGTATGAGAAAATAATACCGGATCAGGCTGAAGCAAGACTGAAACCATGCAGAGATAACTGACTCCTAAATCTCTTTATGTGTGGCATCAGGAACAGAAGGTGGTATGAAGTGGGCTCAGTGGCAGAGGCATCCTTTATTACACAGTGTTGCAGCTGGCATGGCCTGTCTTCAACAGGTTTTGAAAACTGCTCATAGACTTTCTCAAAGTTCCTTCATTTACCTGACTTCTCTACTTGCATCATTGTAGTTTAGGAACTGCTTAAAGGGACTCAGACCTTAAGGCAAGCTATCTGTCATCTTATGCTTTCCTTTGAAATAACAGTTGGAAATATCATGACCCTGTAACTAATTTATTCTTCTAAAACTTCGTCAGGCACGCAGTGCCAAGATCTGCCACTGGGTCTTTGAATTAACCTTCAAACAGAGCTATGCATCCTGGGGCTCTGTTATCAAATAATCCTGTCCTGTGAAGTCTACAAACAAATTTACCTTTGTGACTTTGTAATAGGATGGGTGTGGTGATCTTGTAGCTTTCTGAAATTCTCTAAAGGCATCTTTCTTCCCATTCTAGAGCAAAATATCAGCTATTATTACCTGATTTGGACTCTCCCAACCTTACCTACTCTTTTGGTTCCAAACTTATGTGCTCTGTTTCTTGCCTAACTGGAAATTTTCTAAATTTTTCCATTCTATTCATTGTCCTACTATCTTTTAGTATATATTTGTCTAAAACAAAACAAAACAAAACAAAAACAAAACAAAAATCTACCAGAAATACCCATGCCAAAATCTTAGTGTTTGGATAATTTGAAATATTTTCCAAGTAATGCAGATGATCTTGTATTAATACTTGCTTCACAATCACAAGGACAATCTCCATTCAAAAATGACTAATAAGAGTCTTCATTTCTCTATGACACCTTGTAAGCCCTACCTTTAAACTCACTAGTCCTGTTCATATTCTCTTTTCTGAACCCTCACTAGAAATATCATGTTTTGCTTAGAGATTTCAAGGCTTTGGAAGACCATATTCCTCCTGTAAACTAATTTCCAAGGTTCTTTCACATCTTCATGCATATCTGTAATCAACAGTCCCGCTTTGTCATTGGTACCAATTTTTCTGTTATTTACAACATATAAAGTATACAAGCTAAAGACTTATAAGCATAATGACTTATTTTGGATCCCAATTTTGAAGGTTTCAGTTCCAAACTGGGTATGCCTATGGTTTCAGCCTCTGACAGGCATGTTGTATGGCATTAATGGAGATGACATGGCAGAGTAAATTGCTCACCTCAGGTACAAGGGTCCAAAAGAGAATGGTGAAGCGACTGGGTCTCACAGTCTCCTTTCAAAGCACATCCCAGTGTTCTAAGAAGGCCTCACTATAGAGTCAGCCTTCCAAAGCTACATCCATACATGGAAGCATCATTCTTGGGTCCAAGCCTTTAACTCATGAGTTTTTATAGGACATTTATTTTCACATTCACACTGAAGCATATTGTCATCTTTTACCATTATTTTTTAGAGTGCAATGGAGTTTGTGTTTTTACCGGATTAGCTATGTTTGATTTTTTCGGGCTGTCATCACTAGGTATAACAAAACAGCAGAAGTTATCACATTTCTCACAACTAAGAGTCTGAATATGTTTTTAAGAGTTTTATTCTCTCACTGAGAAAGATTCTGCTGCACATCTTTTTCTGTTTTCTATCAGGTACATTCAATACTTGTACTCCTAGGCTAATAGAAATGTCACCTTGGTCTCTGATTCCTTCCTCATATGACATTTCTTTGTCTTGCATCTTTTCTACTTGGACTGTGACACTAGTCATATTGAATTAAAGATAAATCCTATTCAGTATGATATTAGTTTCAGTTTAGTGACAAAATCCTAGTTATAGATTTGGTCATAATTATGGCTAATAATGGAGGTGAATTTCAACATATATGGAGGGGTCACAATGCAACCAATAACAATGGGCCTGTGGAAAGGAATCATTATATAGAATTGGTAAAGCTTATCTGATCTTATCATTTTAACTTGTTGCCTTAGTTGAATACAACTTTAATGAGTA
The DNA here is from genome assembly GCF_000622305.1 of Nannospalax galili. Classification (NCBI taxonomy): domain Eukaryota; kingdom Metazoa; phylum Chordata; class Mammalia; order Rodentia; family Spalacidae; genus Nannospalax; species Nannospalax galili. The sequence goes on from NW_008348789.1 coordinate 2,722,545, forward strand.
TTGGCAAGAGAGTATGTTCTTACAGTGTAAATGAACATAAATAACTGAGACACCACCCTTCATATTCTGCTGTAGTGACTAAGCATTGATTCTGTTTTACACTTTCCCCTTGTATAATAGTAAAACATTGCAGACACTTCCTATGCCCTATCTTTGGGTATGATTGTATCTGATGCTTTTATTAAATAGTGTACTTAATGTAAGATATGTTTCTGATGTGCTTATTTGTTAAGATTTTATATTTGATGATTTGCATTTCTGTCATCTCTATGGTGACCATATTCTCACTTGCAAACCTATCTATATCTGTACGAGGAGTGGCATAATGAGATATAAAGTAAAGAATTTCTCCCGATTTTTCTACTAACCTGAACACTACTGTTGTTGTCTGTCGGCAAAATAATTAATGAAATGTGCGTATGAAACTTCTCAATAGACATTTTTATTATGTCATTTATCTTTATTTTAAGAGTATGCCTGATTGAACTGCATGTATATAAGTGTACCATGTCTGCAGTGTTCATAAAGGCCAGATGAAGGCATCAAATCCCCTGGAACTTGAGTTACTGGTAGCTTTTAGCCACCATGTGAGTTCAGAGATTCCAACCTAGGTCTTTTGCAAGAGCAGCAGTGCACTTAATCACAGAGACACCTCTCCAGTCCTTTATAGACACTACTTAAAAGAAAGTTTAAATATGTTAAGGAGGAAATGAAAAACATACATAGCACCACTAATTATCAGGGAAGTATTAATTGAGAGAGATTTATCACTTCTCTCCATTTAGAAATACTGTGAAAAGATAGACAGAAGTTAATGTTTGTTAGTGGTGGTTGGGACTATGGCTGAAACGGGAGCTTGTAGCATGCATACCGTGTTACCTTTTGATGGATAATAAAGAGCGTAAACCTTCTTTCAACCTGGGGACAGACATTAAGCCATGATTGCAAGTGGACTGAATTCCTTCTGCTAGCAAAGTCTAAATACTTCTGTAAAATATTTTTATTGGGTCTTTGAAATTTTCATACAATATATTTTCATCATATTCAAGACTCCCTCCCCATATCTATCCCCATCTTGCTAACCCTTCCCAACTACATATTATTTATTGTTTGTAGTTTTTATTAAAGGCCTACAGAGTCTAATTTGTATTCCCAAATGTTCTTGGATATGACTCCATCCCCGGGAGTAGGGTCAACTTACTCAGTATAACACCCATTAAGAAAACAGACTCCCCCTTTCCCAGAATCTATAAATTTCCAACAGTTCCTCACCTGAGTACTGGAGCTTCTTGTTCATCTCACAAAGTCATGTTGGAATTGTATCTGGTTTTTTACTTACTCTTTCACAATGATCCCTAAACCTTGGAGAAATGGGTGTGAGAGAGATATCCTATTATTGTTGAACATTCTGAGAGTTATTCTCTTCATCTTGACCAGCTGCAGGCTTTTCTGCTATCATATGCTGCAAGTAGAAGCTTCTCTAGTGGGAGCTGAGAGAAGCACTAATCTAAAAGCCTCAATTCCTAAAGATTCCACAACTTCCCCAAATGATAGCACCAGTTTGGGACCAATTAAACTCCCCTTTGAGCTTCAATTTTTCCCTGGTCCAGTCTTCTTTTGCTATGCTATCATCCCTCCCTTTCAGAATGGCAATGATTACACCAAGCTATTTTACATTGAAGTATGTAAGTTATAGCTTTTCCATGTCACATATGGTTATGCCTTAATAAAGAAACACACCGACTCTTAGCATATATTTTAAGGCCAAGAGCAGATCCGAGCTGCTGAAACTTATTCTTTCTAATCCCTCTTCAGAATTGTGCTCCTGAGCAAGGGCTTTGATTCCTATTCATTGAAGCAGTATTTCCAGTATAAAATTAGGAAGTAAAATTCAAATTTTTATCAAAAGATCTTGCCCTTTTCAAGCCATAGATCTGGAACAACTCACATGCACACACAATCATTAAAAGGTGTTACAAATTTCTCTCATAGCTTTCAGTGAGATAAGCTTGCTGTTTGCAGTGCTTTGATGGACTGATAAATAAAAACATGCCTACACTCATCCAAACACTATCTTGTTTGTAGGGCAAGGAAGTGTTCTGAAAGATTAAGGCCATAGGAACAGGACACAAGTGGAGCACATGGCTCAGTGAACTTGTTTACATTACAAACAGCAACACTTTGGATGCAAGGTTAGGTAAAGTCATTAGTCTGGAATATGTTCATATAGTAAAGGTTATTCCTAGAACGTTTCTTTATTTTTTTTAACTTACAGGGGCTTGCAGTTAAGAAATAGTCTTGTGTCTAAGAAGAGATACTGGACTTTTAAACACTGCTAGTACTGTAAGACTGCATACTTTAAAAAATTGGTTTGGATGCACCATTGCCTTAAGAATAGGAAAGATATTACATTGAGGCTAGAAAATGCAGTTGAATTAAAATTAAGACTGTCTTTTGGAGATTTCACATTGTAATGAAAAATATACCTATACTATATTTCAAAATTTATACCTAGTCTAATTAATTCCAAGTTCAGTGGTGATTTTACAAAATCACAGAACCTTTAATTAATATTCTTTGATGTGTAGTATTTTAAATACTACTTAAATGGTAAATGGAAGAGGTATGTATTTTATTTTTTATTTTATTTTAAATTTTATTTATTTTATGTGTATGTGTGTTTTTCCTGCATGTTGGTAGGTGCACTTATGTTGTGCAATGCCTGTAGGTGTCAGAAGAGGGTGTTGGATTCTTTGGAACAGAAGTTACAGACAATTGTTTGCTGCCATGAAATACTGGAATTGAACCCAAGTCCTCTGGAAGAGCAACCAGTTTTCTGAACCACTAAGCCATCTCTCCATCCCCTATCCCCCTATCATCACCATCATCATCATCATCATCATCATCATCATCATCGGTATTATTGCTATTAATAATAATAATAATATTATTATTATTACTACTACTACTACTACTACTACTACTACTACTACTACTACTACTACACGTTTTTGGTCCTTGGGGGAAAGGGTCTCTCTGTAACCTCAGCTGTTCTGGAATTCCCTACGTAGACCAAGCTGACCTCAGTTTCAACAGAGATCTGCCACCTATGCCTCTGGAATGCTAGGATTAAAGGAATGCTCCACTGCACCTGGTGACTGAGATACATATTTAGTTGCAACATTTGTAAAACTGGACATTTTTAGGTTTAAAAAAAGTGAAATTTCCAGCTGGAATAAATATAATATTTTCAATGATTAAAGAATGGCAAAATGAATGAATATTACATATTGCTTATAGGTAAGCATAATACGTACTTGTTTGTTTTGATCACATTCAACAAAAGTAATACCAAAGAGCATATGTATAGTGAGAATAGTTCCGCATATACAGAGTCTTCACAAAAGGTCTAGAATTTTATGCATTGATTTTAACTCTCCTATTAAAAACAGAAGATATGCTTCAAATTTTAAAAATAAGCATATTCAGTGAGGAGGTAAAATGTTATATATATGTGTGTGTTCATTTATGACAGACAAAATATTTTAATGTTATTACATCTGAAACATTTTTTGTATGTTAATAATACCTAAAGTTGTTACATGACTTTAAGAAATATGATAATGTAATTTAAGCTCATTTTATTGAATTCTTAGAAACAGTTTATAATTTTTAGCTCTTTATAATCTCAGTTATAAGCCATCAAAAGATATTCGTTCAAAGATGAACCTTTGATTTTATTGTTAATATTAAACAATTCAGTTACTGAGAAAAACAATTTATAAGCACAGTCAATTTTGTGAGATATTTCAATGATCTCTAGATACGGTGGCTCTCCAGGAACTTGTGGATTAAAGGTGAAAATACTTAAAAGCCGGTTACTACCAGAAACAATTTCAGAATTGATGACTTCCTCCTTTGACCAAAGGAAAAATGTAATAAGATTTTGTAGCCAAGTCCCCAAGGCATTGACCTTGGTCAATTTTTCCTGGCTCAGGAAAACAAAACAATATTATGTGCTTTATTTTAAAAACAATTCTATTTGAATTAGAGTGTTGCTTCCATGCCTAATGATGTGGAAAGATCAAAGTAATTCTAAGTGGAAAAGTGACTTCCGGATTTGAAAAGTCATCGGTATTTACAACATTATTTAACCAGAAAGTAACATTTTTCTTATGTAGTGCCTTTCATGTATGATATATGTTTATAATTGTGTGGAATGGGGTAAAATGAAAATAGTGGAGCAAGAAATCATGAGAGATGAGAGTTGATATAAACATATATGCTCAATGCATCCTTATATACATATATACCCATATCATAGATAGTTAATAATTATAGATGAATTGATCAACTATCATACTTTGATAATTTAGTGAGGGGAAGAGAGACTATTATTAAGCAAACAATCTTTCTCTTGCTAGTTATGATTCTAACCATTACTAAGAGGATAAATCTTAGTAATTTTTGCATTTCTTTCCTCTTCTTTCTCTTGTGCATGCTTTCATGTGCATGCTTCAGTGGGAAAATGACTATTATGAGATGATCTGTGTCCTCAAAAAGATGCTGCTATTCTAATATTCAGTAGTTTGGAATTATAGCTCATTTAAAAGAACTTCTAGAATGTGTAATAATTTGAAGATGAGGCCGATAGGACTGATAGAACTGAGTAAACACTTTTACAAAAGGACAGTCTCAGGAAAAGGATCTCTGTTTCAAGAAGATACACTGTGAGCAGAGTATCACTATGCCAACCACCAGAAAACATTTCTTAACACATTCATCTCCCCCATCTTGGGATGCAGGCAGACACGAGAGAGAGAGAGACAGAGAGAGAGAGAGAGAGAGAGAGAGAGAGAGAGAGAGAGGAGAGAGAGAAAATTATATACCATGCATTTTATTTTTTACAGAAACAAACAAGGAAAAAGGGAATCTTTGATCCATTATGATTCCAAGATCCGTTATCAGCCCATCCACATGGCTCAAGAAACTTCCTGAGGCAGATGGAGTCCTGACCATACACAGTTTGACTGATTATTATCTCAGAATCCATGAGAATGTCCATGCAAAGTTTTCAAGGACACTCTACGTTCATAAGACAGAAAAAAAGCCTAAAGCAACCTAGATCGATCCTGCCTCTTTTATGATATTTCATTTCCAGGACACTCTGCAGTTGTTCTGAGAATTGCAGGTAAGAAGAAAGAGAAGATAAAAGTTACTTAGCCAGGTGTATCATGAGACCACCCAGAACACTAAGGTTCTAATATGAGGAAAATTCCATCAGAAGATGTAAACACATGGGGAAAAGATTGTATGGGTCAAGCAAAATATATATTACAGATTTTTGGTCTAGACCATTAAGTTTTAAAAGTCTCCAGGAAACTATCCTAAATTAGAAAGTAACAAGAAATGTTTCCTGCCTAAAGTTTTTAAAGAGAATAAAGCAATGTCATACTTTTGGCATTTGGATGTATACCCTCCAGGAATATGAAATTTGTGCTGTGTATATCACCTCTCTAGGACACAGGGAATGTCATGAAAGAGGGTGTAGAAAGAAGGTAAGAAGCAAAGGACGGGGAGATAGGATTCTTTCTTTATAATTTTTTTTTATCATCGGTCAATCTTTCTCATCCCACCTCCTACACTTATTGCTTATGTTGGACTCTGCACTACTTTATAGATTTTAGTGAATTTTTGTGTATTTTATATAAAATATCTTAATCATTTTAAACCTCCTTCCCCAGTCTGAACCCTATCATATTCCCTCATGAATTTACTCTTTTGTATTAAGTCCTATTGAGTCAAGTTAGTGTACCCAAATATCCCTCACTGCAAGTTCATCCACTGGTGTCTAATCATTCTGTCTAGAGTCACCCCTTTAAAGAAAATCTGCTCTCCCTCACCCAGCAGTAATCAGCTGCCGATAGTTCCTCGGGTAAGACGGGGGCATGCTGCCCATTTCCCCTTCTACTGTAGGTTTTTGTCTGGACTTTGCAAGTGTCTTTTGTATGTTGGCACCATTGATGCAAGTTCATATGGGAAAGTCCCCAGAGGCCTGAAAGCCTCTGTTTCCTTATGTTCATGCAACTCTTCCCCTGGCTCTAAAAATCTTTATGCCTCTTCTTCTGCAATGGTTCTTGAAACCTGGGTGGGTGGATTTTAATGTAGGATCCCTGTCTAAGGCACACAATATTCAGACTGTTTTTCTCTACATTTTTTTCATTTGTGGCCTTTTCTCTTTTAGCCTCTGTTGCAAGAGGAAGCTTTGTTGATGAGAGTTGAGAGGTGCATTAGTTTTCTCTCTACAACTTATTCCACTATTTTCCATGAGCCTTCGGTGTAGAGGTTCCATTGTAGATGTGTCACTTAGGCTTTGGCATTTCCAAATAAAAACACCTATTCTTTGTGTTTGACCAATTGTGGAACTCTGTAATAATCTTCATCTTTTGCAAAGCAAATGTCTTTAATGAGTGGTACTTGTATTCTTAACTATGAATATAAGGATCCATATTTACAAAATAGAAAGATATAATATTTGCCTAAGAATGTGACAGTGTTAGAGTTTTCTCCAAGATCTATGACTTCTCCAGCCATATCTATTTGTCTATGTTTCTAGAACCACACATGAGTTTCCTCCCACTGAGTGAGTTTTAAGTCTAATTAGGTAGCTGTTTATTATACCCAAGGTAAAAGTATCACTATTGTACCAATGTAGTTTGGTGTGGTTCAATGTTGTGGTTATTAGGCCTTAAAGCCTGGGTTGGACCATCAATTGATGTTCTCCCTAAGCAGCTTGCATAGTGTACTACAAAACTAGGAGAGCTAGTCTTGAGGTAGCTTCTAGGTCAGTTCCACTTCCATTGCTCCAAGTCCTGTGTCTGAAGTCCTATCCTCTGCATATGGATATCCAGTATTTATGGTATGTCCTAGTTTCTATTGTTATAAAAACAGTGACCATAACCAATTTGGGGTGGAAAGGGTTTATTTTATCTTACATCTCACAGGTCACAGTTCATCACTGAAGGAAGTCAGGGCAAGAATCTCAAGACAGAGACTGAAGCATCAACCATGAAGAAATAGCTGTTTACTGGTTTGCTCCCCTGGCTTGCACTTAGCCTGCTTTTCTATAAGCTACAGAAACCACCTACCCATGGATGGCAATTCCCACATAGGACTGAACATTCCCATATCATTCCATAATCAAGAAAATGCCCCACATACTTGGACCCAGTTCAGTGCAATGGAGAAAATTCCTCAAATTAGGCTCCATCTACCCTGGTGTGTCAAGATGACAACAGAAACAATCTAGGACATGGTACCACTTATGGAAGATAATATCATATCCTCAATATATGTTCTTAGTTTTTGCGAAAGACTAGTTACTTTTAAATGAATGGCTATATATGTACTTCCTCTATCTTATATTAGTTTGCTCATGTATTTTAATGGCAAATGCTATACTGTTTTATTTGCTATAGGTTTGTAATATATTTTGAGGTCAGGTAGCATGCAAAATCTCTCTTGTTTCATTTTATTTTTTTATATTTCAAGAAAGAAAGCCAATTCCTTTGAATAGCTAGTCATTGTTATAGTTATGTGTCACATTTATGGTTGCCTTCTCTGAAAGGATATTGTTATTTAAGATTGATTATACTGAACCTGTAGATTTCCTTGGGTAGTGGTATTTTATGTTCATATCATTACATTCTGTATAGAAGAAGTGTTGCTAATTATCCACTCACAAGAGGCAAAGTAATATTATAAATCAACAATATTTTAGGAAAAGCATGGATGCATGAGTGAACAAGTGTATAACAGGTAAATATATCTTATTAGCTCACTATGGCTTTGCCCTCAACACAAATGTGGAACTGTGACCACATCACCCTTTTGCTGTAAATTAACTAAACAATAGGAGGCAGGAGCAGAGTCTATGTCTTCCTTTAATAGGAATTCACCTATATGGGACATGTGGTCAACGCTTCCTCTGTAAAAATTTCAATTTGTATAGATAAAGTGTTGGCAGGGCAGTTGTTAACTCCAGTTTCCACACTATCACATTAATTATCTACCCAAACTAAATCTAACTTCATCCTCACTTAACACTCTTATGTTTATTTCTTTCTTCAGAAAGTATCTGTGAACTCCACTTCCATCTTCCATTGAGATACCAGTTGGGTGCCAAGAATCCACTAGGTCATGATATACCCACATGATAGATGCAGAAATTAGATGAAAAATGTTTAAAACCTATGGCTTCTTTTTATTTTATGCAAGGCTACACTATCCTCACCATGACTCCAGAGCCATAGGCATTCATATTTCTTTGTGCCATCCTGGGAAGAAACCAAAGAAATAAGTTTTGCAAGATACATCTACTCAAAAGAAAAAAAAAGCTCAAAAAACAACACATAATCAAAGAGAAATGACTTTTATTATAAGATAAACAGACTTTTGTCCATTTTATGGCCTCTTAGTTTCAATCACCACAGGGATTTATGAAACAATAGGAAATAATAAAAAGAAACTGTATATTTATTTGCATATCTTGCAATATGATGCCAAATTTTCTACCTCGGTTCTAATGTCTATATTTCAAGCTGTTAACATTCTGTCCTAGCTGCCTTGCCCATCTTCAGCACTCTCCACACAACATCTCAATGAATGTCTCAGCATTGACTGCCATTTGTGACCTTCAATTACCACGTCTCGTAGATACTAATTGCTTTTCATTTTTCTCAACATTAAATAAAGTATTTGCCAGAGAAGATCATCTTTATTAAAACACCTTTCTCTTGCTCTTAGCATGTGCTGTCTTTTCTTTCTTAAGTGTTATAATTTCAGCACTCAACAGTTTTCCGTTTAGCACATTCAAGGTAACCACACTAACTTCCAGAACTTCTGGAATTCTCCATGCAAAGACTACATTTTGTAGGGTATTATCCATTTCTGCTCCTGAAATAAATATTCCATGTTGCTCTTACACAGTAACATTTCAGTAACTAAGGACAATATAATTTACAGAAATAAAATAAATCTAAAACTGGACACTCAATCTAGATTTATCTATAATTCACTTCTTTCTATTCTGTTCTATGCAGCAATAAATTATCCTTCTTCTGGTCACTCGGTGTAACAAGAAATACTGTTTAACATCTACTTTTTTTCTCATACATGAGCTCCAATCTATCAGAAAAGTTTGTAAACTGTAAATCTCATGTGTATTTCAAAACTATCTAGTCATCTCCAGCTTTTCGAGAACCTCTTGAGTATCAGCCAACATCTGTCATATGAATTATTTTAGGAGACTTCAAATTGATTTTGCCTCCTCTGCTTACCCTGGAATAGGTAAGTCAGAGGCAGTTCCTCTTATAACTAAAATAAAAATCTAAATTCTCTTGAGATGCTGTACTTTTAAAAAATTTCAAATATGTGACATACAAAAACACTTTTTTTGAACTAATAAATATACTTGTTAACTATATTCCTCTTTAAAAAATGAGGTACCCTGGGAAATTACTTGCCATGCAACCATGAAGAACTGAATTTGGATTCATAGAACCTGTTCTACAAGCTGGGTAAAGGGGTCTACAAGTGCAGCCGGGAAGAGAAAGGAGACAGGTAAATGCCTGGAGTGCATTGGCCAGTCAGTTTAGTCAAATTGACAGTCTCCAGGTTTGGTGAGAGACCCTGTCTCAAGAAATAAGGTGAAGAATGATGGAAGAAGAAATCTAAAGTGAACTTCTGGCCTTCATACACGTTCATACACGCATGCATACACATTATTTAAAACACATTGTTTTAAAACGTCAATATGCACCTTGAAGTGTGTATAAATATCTGCCCAACACTCAGGGTGAGATCATTGGGCCATTGATTTCCTTCAAAATGTACTTCATATTTTTATGATTGGTCACACCAATTTCCTGCCAGAATAATTATGAATGACCTTAGTTATATTATCTGGAATACAACCATCAGCTATTGGATTTACTGGAGAATTATTTTCTTTTAGTCTAATTTTGCTCCAGGAATTCCTTTGGGCTACTTTCTTCTCTGAATTATGTCAAATAATCTTCAGCTCCAGCAAAGTATTCTATTTCTTTTACAGTATTCCTAATTTCTTTTTTCTCAATTCCAGAAGAATCCTGGATATTTAATGTTTTAGAGAAAATCTGATTTTCTTGGGACAATAGCCCACTTACATTACTTTCCTTAAACCTGTAACTTTCAAACTTACATTGCTTCCATTTTTTACACTAGTGTAAGGTTTAGTATACCATAATCAGAAATATTTCCCAATATATATTCCTGTTTCTTATATTCAAAGTAACTATTAACAAGCTTGTACAATGGTTAAGTTTTTCTTGCTATTATCATATTAAACAATAGTTATTAATTTCTATATGATGTGTTATAAGACAGTAATTATTTATTGAATGATGGTGTTAGTGTCTATTTAGACTTCCATGAAAATAAGTGATGCATTTAAACATTTTATTTTGTTCAGCTGTATACTACAATCCAGTCAAGAGAGATAGCCAATGTCTGCTGAATGTTATGGTTCTGGGAGTCATTGCCATTAGAATTTTATATTCCTTCCATAAACATTATAAAAACATTTAAAAAATAAGAACTATTGCACATGCTGATCTCCTTACTGGACATAAAGCTAAGGAAGTCAAGATATGTTCCTCATTCAACAAACAGAAAATTCACATTAAATATTTACTTAGATTTTCAAAGTCCATATGCATTTGTGATTGAGATAATCCCAACTGAGTCTATCATCAACACAAACATGTTTTATTAGGGAAAGAAACCATGAAAACAAAGGCTCATAAAAAATGTACGTTGAAAGCTGAGCCTGTTTCAAAGGAAACAAATATTACCTGGGGATGATAACAATGACTGTCTAACTAGCACCTTCTTATGAAAAGACAGTAAGGTCTAAATATTTAGCTGAAGACACCTCTAGAGGGAGAAAAAGCTGTTTAAATATTTAGAAAGACATTATGCATAAATCAAAAACTAGACTAGTTCAACAAGAAATGTACAAAATGATGCATAATAGTTTTTAAACTGTCTAAGAAAAAGAAATTATTGCACATGCAAATGCATGCATGTTTCATAGAATATAATGTATGAATAAGTAAAAACAATACACATGTAGTAGCATAATACACTGATTTCTTTGTCACCTTGGCCTTCATGACTTTTATGTAACATTACATTAGGGGTTGAAGTCTGGTGTGGATCTGAGGAGGACATTGAGACCTCCAACTGTGGTGTGGATCTGAGTCACCTTTTGTACTTCATCAAGCTTTGAACAGATTGGATAAATTCTTCTTAGACTAGGAAAGTTAGACAGGAACTGGAGAGAGCGCTCAGTGGTTGAGAACCTTGGCTGCTCTTACAGAGGACCTGGGTTCAATTCCCAGCACCCATATGGCAGTTAAAAAGCTCAGTTTATAAAAAGAGGAAAAAAAAAGATCTAAGAAATAGAAATTATTGCACATGCAAACGCATGCATGTTTCATAGAATATAATGTATGAATAAGTAAAAACAATACACATGTAGTAGCATAATACACTGATTTCTTTGTCACCTTGGCCTTCATGACTTTTATGTAACATTACATTAGGGGTTGAAGTGTGGTGTGGATCTGAGTTCACCTTTTGTACTTCATCAAGCTTTGAACAGATTGGATAAATTCTTCTTAGACTAGGAAAGTTAGACAGGAACTGGAGAGAGCACTCAGTGGTTGAGAACCTTGGCTGCTCTTACAGAGGACCTGGGTTCAATTCCCAGCACCCATATGGCAGTTGACACTGTCTATAACTCCTGTTGCAGGGGATTCGAAACCCTCTTCTTACTTCTGCAGACATTACACGACAGACACTGTCTATAATTCCCGTTGCAGGGGATTCGAAACCCTCTTCTTACTTCTGCAGACATTACACGACACAGGTGATCTTACATAAATGCAGGCAACACACCCATACACAAAGATGAAAATAATAAATAAAATATTAAAAATGAAAAGTTAAAATGTTTTAATCAATCATATGTGTCAGTTTCATCCAGAAACACCTCATAGACATGCTCAAAATAGTATTCAAACAAATATTTGAGCTCATTGTGACATATTTTAACACATAAAATTCACTATGGCAATGAGTTTATCTTCAAATGATTTCTTTCTCTGGTGAATCAATCTTTGATTTTCATAAAAGTTATAAAGAGGAACTTGTAGAGAATAAAACACTCTTGAATGTATGTCCCTGGATAGGACTTGTTTATTAAACAACACCCACCCATGACTCAGGGACTGTAGAGAAATAGGGGACAGAAATATTGTAAGAACCAGGGATTGTGCATGGCCATAAGGAAAGAGAATGTTCTAGGCTTCAGGGAACTTACTCATATTAGCTTATGGGAATGACGACATCATGCAAGAGACACATGTAAACTCAATCAGGAAAAAAAACCAGCATAGAAGTGGAGAAATGGGAATATGGTCCCAACTTTAGCTAAGGAACTATTGACAGCTGATCACTGCTGGGTTATGAAGAGTCAGTCTTCTTTAAGGGAGTGAGTAATATAGGATGAACAGGTCTCAGTGGATGAACTCAGACCAAAGGACATTGATTACACAAACATGATTCAATAAGCCTTAACATATATGACAGAATATATGGAATCCTATGAGCAGGCTATGGGCCGATAGGGGATGTTGTTCCTAAAGACTGAATCCCCTATTATAGAAATATCTGTTCATCCATGTTCATTGCTATCTTTTTCAAAATAGCCAGAAATTGGAAGCAACCCACATATCCATTAACTGATGAATGGATAGTGAAGGTGTGGTACACAATGGAAGTTAACTCAGATCTTAATAAAACTAAATTATGAACTTCACAGTTAAATATATGGAACTGGAAAGAATCGTTCTTAGTGTGGTAACCCAGACGGAGGAGGACAAATGTCATACGTAATTTATCACAGGTGGCAGATAGCTTTGAAATCCTAGATAGGCATATTTCAATTTTAAAACTCACAGAAGTCAGGAAACTAACAAATGGCCATGGAGAGTGGTGATAGAGTGAAGTGATGCAAGGAGGGAAAAGTGAATATTAAAGCAGGAATGGTTAAGTGAAATGAGGTATGGAGTGGGAAAGCAGCTTCAGAACAAGGAGTTGCGAGGGGGATAATCAGGAAATGCCTTTAGAAAAAGCCATAATGGAAACACATGACTATAGAATCAAAGTGACTTGTGAGTTTCCTGATGTTGGTACTAAGAACTAAACTTGGGTCCTCTCAAAGAGTAAGTCACATCTCTAAAATGATGAGCTACTTCTCCAGCCCCACGGTGTTATTTTCTAACACCATCAATCTATTACTATATGCCATTCATAGCTCTGTGAAATAAAACAAATACTATTGGAATAAGTAAATGCAGGAGCAATTGTCCTATCTATAATTGTATGGACAGTGCACAAAGGAACAAGAACTAAGGACAACAAAGTCAAAGATAATTATGTTTCATCATTACTTTTCAAAGCTCTTCTACTCATGGGCACATTTCTACTGCCCAAGCATGTACTTTAAAGAAATACAAATTCTTCAGTACAAGTAAAACAGATGTTACTTTTTAAAGAATTCTAGTGATTGAGAATATAACTATTTTCTTCTGTGTTACAAGCTTGTGACACAACGTTCTGACAGAAGATATTATATTCTGATTAATCAGTTCGAGGATCTACAAATTCAGCAAGATTAATGTCTATCCTTGCATTCATCAATAAGTATTTCATGAGAAATCTACATCTATTTTCCCCTCCCCACTTGATTTGAGCTATTTTTGTTAGATATTTTTTATTCTGTAGGAAACCATACAAATAAATACTAAAAATTATGAGAAATAATTTGTAAATTTGTCAGAGTGTTACTTGAATAACATGTTAATGTGAGGTAGATAGAAAGAAGTAATCAAGAGCAGGTTGTATCATGTTTGCTGTGTTATTGTTGCCTCTAACAGCATTTGATTTTGTGTTTTAGACTCCAAGACCACATCCATAACAGGTGGTATTTGGAAGAAGATTGGTTATTAAGAGGAAGTAATGTTATTCTTAGAGACAGAAATATGTGTTGAGTGCATGAATTAATTACAAGAAGAATGAATTGATACAAAGCAGGTTAAGTCTCCTCTTTTCTCTCTTATACATGAACATTTGCCTTGATTCCACTTTTCTATTTAGAATGGTGTTCACCAGAAGCAAAATGGATGTCTTTATCTTGAATCCCAGGGCTGTAGGCTAAATAAATATTTTTTGTATATATTATGCAAGAAAGTGGACTAAGGTAGGTTCTTACATTGAATTTTTGAATTTATGAACAAAACTTCAGTTTTCTTTTATACAAAAACAAGTTCAGGTATATTTTTCATTGAGTTAACTAGGTTCTATTAAGTGTTATGTATTTATGTTCTTCTTATTCCTTAATAAATATATTTTGATACTCACTAATGTCATCATAGAATTTTATACACTTATAGTTTCTTTAGAAAACCCTAGGATATATTCAAATTCTTTGTCTTGCTAAAAAATAGAATACAAATTTTCTCATAAATTCTTAAACTTGTGGGTTATGAATGTTAAATGCTGACAAATAAGGAAATGAATGAAACTGTGAAATCTGTATGGTAAAATATGGAGGAACAGTGTGTTAAAATAGTATATTAAACTGGAGATGTAAGAATCAAGTGACTTGAGTTGCAGGCACTTTTCTTTAGCAATTTGCATGAAAAAGTAATAGAACATCAACAAACTATTATGCAATCTGGTATAATTGCCTTACTAGTGGAACCTAACACACCATGGGTACACTTGCACAGAAAACACTGATATTGACATAACAAGGAAATAAAATTTTAAAGCTGAATTTTATGTGATGTAGAAAAGAAATCAAAAAATTATGGAACTCAGGTAGAGCTTTTACTGTCTTGCCTTCCTTTGGGAGCAACCAGCTGTTGCACTTGCAAAAATAGATTAGGTGAAAAATACATTAAGATGTACACATTATGTCTTTACAGTGAAATTAATGATCAGTTCATTCACCAGAAACGATAATAGTACAAAGGAATACTGCATCATATAAGACAGCATTTATGCTGAATAAAATGACAAAAGCTTCCTTAAAGTGATGCTATGGTTTGTCAAACTGCCTGTGCTTTAAAATGATGAGCAACTGTGCAATCTACTCTTCTAAGGGTGACCAGAAGGGTGCTGATAAAATTAGTCATCATGCCGTCAAGTATGAGGACTTTAGTGGTCTTTAAAATCTTAAAACAAAGCACATTTAAGTTTTATTGGTGGATTATATGATATCAAAATTATTCATTAAGGGATTATATTATATGGTGGATATACTAAAGCAGTTTGATTGTGAGACAAATTGGAATAATTATATACAGGCAATTTAATTTATGACATATTAAAGTAAATGGATATTTTTACAAAACTGTGAAGACTCACTGAATTCAAATGAAGTAGACTTGAACTACTACCCTATTTCAAAACTAATTGAATCAGTTCTAGTGAACTGTGTCCAAGTCAGAGTTTTCAATAGGGAATATATATGTATCATGAAGTGTAGGCCCTTTGCAGTCAATGTCTCAAAAATTTTGAAATGCTAAATGAGGTTAAGCATTTAATCCATTCCAGTGCCCCAAATTCAAAGATGATTTGAGAGCCAAATTGATGATTATCACAAGAATTTGTATAGAGCCAAGTGACACTTCCATTAGTTTAAAGAGACAGCTTCATTTTTATTTAACCTACTTTTAATTTAATAGTGAATGTAAGAAATCGAAATAGCACTCTGAATACTTATGATCCTTTTTTAATTGGAGAGCATGGTAAATTAACATATATGTTTGACTCTTGGGCAAACAGTCAAACCAAACATCAATAATGTGGTCAATGTGAAACATTTTTGACTGTAGATTCAAACAAGAAGGAAAAGATTGCAAGATAAAATTTAACTGTAGTTTTATGTGTTATCCACCTATATATGTTTATGAATATTTATGTTTAGTGTTCATGTCCTAAATTGTGAAGTTTAAGCTAAAACTGTGTTAGGTACATTTTTCATTGTTTTGACAAAATAAAATACTCAACAAGAAATAATTTAAAGGAGAAAATCCTTATCCTATCTTAGAGTTCCAGGGATAATTCCATCATGGCAAGAGTGATAGCAGGCAGTGAAGGCTTGCAGCAGGATCAGGAGCCTGGCTGATCATTGCATTGTATTACATTATACCCACAGTCAGGAAGCAGAGAGTTAGTGGGAAATGTGCTCCAGTTATAAAATCTAAAGATATGACCCTACTGCCTTGCTTCCTTAAGTAAGGCTTTGCCTGAAAAAGGTTCCAGAACCTTCCCAAACATCAGCACCAGTTAGGGCCAGATGTTGAATCACACAAGCATATGGTGACATTTCACATTCAAACCACAACATATTTCCATATGTAATCAATAAAATATGGCAGCCGTATACATACTGAGTGTATATTTGTTAAAGACATATGATGAATGACACAACTGGGGCGCATTAATAGGATAAGGGAAACTGGGGTGTCTTTATCTAGTACTTCATAGTGTCGTATTATGTGTCAGAAGTTTCACTGATGATTAGCTATGACAAAGTGCTTCTTTGTTACACAGTGATGTAAGTGGTATTAGAGCTGTATTCATTGGCACTTCATCCCTTTTAAAATAGATTCAATAGAGATTATAAAAATCATATATGGCATAAAAGTTACTCAAGGAGCTCAGAAAGTAACCGGCTGTGACTAGTGAGAATCTATATAGATTAGAAACGCATGTGCAAACATCTTAATGTCAATTGCATTGAAATTGAAGTTTTCTGTATGAAAATCTGTATTTTAATAATGAAATGGAGATCTTTTTTAAAGGTTAAATTCTTATTTAATGTTATGTCTTACAGGGTTTATACTGAGTACAATAATGTATAACTGTAATAATTCAACTGTAAACCTAAAAATGTGCAGCCAATTTTGTAAGAGATGCATCCTAGCTCAGAAAATTGTTATTAAATATGTCAATGCTGATGTAATGAAATGCTTCTTCTAAGTATGTGGTTATTAAATACATAATTTAAAAAATCAATACAGAAAAAAGTTACTCAGAACTGTAAAGAAACTGTCAAACAGCATCAATACAAAAGCAAAGGATCATACATGAAACAATTACATTTAACCATCTGTACTTCTAATGAGGAAAGGTGGAGAAATCACATACAGTAATCAGATTTCAAAATTATTTTAACTACCCAAGTACAAAATAAAGCATAAACTTGTATATTAAAATTTTAAACAACATATTTCATTATGAGAACTGAATGAAAATGCTAAAGGCCTTTATTAATACACAAGTATAGAGTTTAATAGCAACCCCAATGTAAGTGGAGAACACAATGCTGTTAAACTTGTAGCAAAGAATATGTTTAACTCTAAAATTCAATGGAGACTGTCTGGCCTAGTCCAATTATTCTCCTATTTGTGATACCTACAAAGAAAATATAGTTCATATAAGTAATACCTGTTTCTCTTTAATAGAAAATGTTTTTGACAGTGGTCAGTAGGAAGACGCAGGTCAGATACTAAGAAAGAACATATATTAAGGTATTGTTTAGGTAATAATTAAGAGGGAAGGTCTATAGAAACCCAATGTGGAAGACAGCAAAGTGTTGCAGATGGAAGCTCTGCACTTCCCTTAGTTCTAAATGACTGTAGTGACATTGTTACCCTCTATTCTCCCGGCTGGCTTATTAAAAGAGGTGGCTTTATTCATAGGACCACTGAAAAATGACTGATTGTGTGGCAAGGACTTTATGTTTCTGCTTCATTTATTAATTAACCCATAAGCAGTCATACACCTTATGACATGTAAAATTGAAAGTACTAATAAAATGAAATTCAGTATATTTTGAAAATAAGAATTGTTTAATGTGGGCTGGAGAGATGGCTCAGCGATTAAGAACACT
Source organism: Nannospalax galili (assembly GCF_000622305.1). NCBI lineage: Eukaryota > Metazoa > Chordata > Mammalia > Rodentia > Spalacidae > Nannospalax > Nannospalax galili. Next base: position 2,740,615 of record NW_008348789.1, read on the forward strand.
GGTTGTTCTTCCAAAAGACCTGGGTTCGAATCCCAGCACCCACATGGCAGCTAACAACTCTCCATAACTCCAGTCCCAGGGGACCCGACAGCTTCTTCTGACCTCCGTGGGCATTACAAAGACATGGGTGCACTTACCTACATGCAGGCAATACATGCATACACATAAAATAAAAAATAAATAAAAATTTTTAAAAAGCATTGTTTAATGTAACAAATGTCTAGTGTATATTAATGTTTACTTTAATCAAAAAAATAATATTTAAGTGTTAATAAAATAATAACATGTCATGTTTAGTGTTAATAAAATAATAACATTTTAAGTGTTAATCAAATAATAACATGTTTAATGTTACTCAACAAAATAATAACTTTTGCCTATTAAGTTGAACTTACACATAATGGTTAATTTTAGGATTTTCTATTAATTGCCACTAGAAATTAGCAAATTATCTATTTTATGAAATTATATATTTTTCTTGAAATATCTCTTATTATTTATAAGAATTTAATATTATTCTAAACTTTTCAAGTTCTTATAAGAACTATCTATTTTCTTGTTAAATTGACTATTTTTACCTTTTCAATCTGTCTTATTAGTTTATATCACCATTTCTTCATAAGTCTCTATTTGTAAATATGTTTGAATATGATTTTACTTTCTCAGATAATGTGAGTATAGGAAATAAGATTTACCATTATGCCTAGTACCTCAGAGATCATCTTATTCTCCACCATTATTACAGTAGAATTGTCAAAATGTAACATAAAAGTTTTTATCTGAAAAGTTTAATTTAGGTATATTTTGTGTGTTTGGATGTATATGTGTGTACACCAGCGTGTGAGTACACACACAACAGAGCATGCTTGTGAAGGCCACAGGACAACTTCTGGCACTAGGTTCTGTCTGCCCACTGTTGGTTGCATTCTTAGAATTAAGCAGTCAGGCTGTGTAGCAAGGGCTTTTACCCCCTGAGCCACCTTTCCATTTGCATAAAAATTATATAATTTGCATTTATTGATCAAATTTAAAATCTTTCCAAAATAGAGTATTTTAGATCTATTTTTCTCAGCCATAATGCAAGTGCATTTGTTTGCAAGTTGCTTCATTTTACATATATATATACATAAATATAGAATTTAAATTGTGTGTTTTTGTGTGAGAGTTTATGCTTGTGTGTGGATCAGTGTGCATGCCTGTGCATCTGTAAAGAGAAGAAATGGCCAATGAATCCCTTACAGCTGGAGTTAACAGGTATTTGTTGAACTCCAGTGTTGCATCATAATTTTGTTAGAATGCTTTTAGTTATATATATTTCTGTGCATGTATATAACTAAAGCTAACTAATGAAAATTCTAGTGCATGTTCAGATTACATGTTCATCAAATCTAGCTGGAACATGCTCAGCAATATGAACCTGTCCTGAAGCTCTGGAAAGTTTCTTTGCCACTCTAACCTTATCAGTAGCAGAATCCAGCTCCCCATAGCTGCAAACCTGTGGTGGGAACTTCCCTTGTTGATTGCCTGCCAAGTGAGTCTACCTGCTGTTAGAGACCCAAATTCCTTTTTACAACATTCTACCTTCAAACCCAACAGCCATCTGTCTAGTCTTTCTCACACTGTAAGTCTTTCTCAGATGCTCTTCTTCTACTGGCTGAGAAACTAGCTTTCCTTTTCAAAAGTTCATGTGATTCCAATGGACTGGTATAATTATCCTATACTGATAGCAACTAATTTTACATCTTTCAAGTTCCTGTGACCATGAAAACTACCATATTTATGCATATGATATTTATTACTTTGATATTTCCATAAATTACTGTGGTAAATATTTCATATTTTTCCTACTAAGCAGGAAATATTAATATTTGTCAAAGTCGTGTTAAAATTTCATTTATCTTATCATATCAGAACTACCCTTTGAAGAATTAATATGCATATTTGCGATGACTATTAGTCAATACAATTAATGACTCTAATTTTGTCCAATAGGAATTGTGTTGCAGTGTTTGACATTGTGGATAAATTACCTCATAAATTCTTCTCTTAGTATTTGATAAACTGTGAGTTCTGTATCTATTTGCTTGTTTGTCTGCTAACTTAACTATATCTCCTGAATCACTTAGTGCTCTTAATACTTTTTGCTTTTCATGAATATATTTTTGCTTCTTTTTCCCTCAGCCACCACAACTGGCAAAGTTTTAGAGAGAGAATAAGAGACTTTAGAGTTAATGTCCCTGGATCGAACTCATATTTTAATCACAGCCACCCACAGTTGGTTCAGGGAACACTGCAGAAGACAAGGCAGAAAGATTGTAAGACCCATCATTGGTGCATGAACATAAAGAAACAGATTTTCAGGCCACTGGATACTTATTCATATGAACTTGCAGCAATGCAGACAGCATGCACAAGACCCATGCTGACTCAATCAGACAAAAACCCAGCATGGCACAGGGGAAATGGGCATCAGGTCCCATCCTTAGCCAAGCAACTATTGACAAATATTTACGGTGGGGTGAGGGAGAGTAGATCTTCTTTAAGGGAAAGGCTGACTGTACTCCAGCAGATGAGCTTGCATGAAGGACACACCTGGATAGAAATGCTTGACTTGATAGAACTTAACATATATAACAGAACATATGAAATTTGTTGTAGGGGTATATTGGGTGGGAAGGGGTCTAAATTTGATTAAGATATATTATATGAAATGAACAAAATCTCAGTAAAGTATCAAAAATGAAAAAAATATAGTAAGAAATTGCAGTGGTCTAGGCAAGTGAAAAAGGTGGGTTTTTCTCTGATATAACCTCTCCAGTCTTGCGTACTGGCTATGTTTACAGTACCTTATGTATCCATTCAGAAGGCCTTATGTTGTCTAGGCAAGTGAAAAAGGTAGGTTTTTCTCTGATATAACCTCTCCAGTCTTGTGTACTGGCTATGTTTACAGTACCTTATGTATCCATTCAGAAGGCCTTATGTCCAACTGGAAAGCTGTTGATTATCCACCAAATAAAAGTGCCACAACTGCATCCATAGAGATATTTTTTTTTTCTGGGTCAACCATTGCTGTGTTTTTCTTTCTTATAGAGATTTTTTTTTTTTTGGGGTCACCATTTGTTGTTTTTTTTTTTTTTTTTTTTTTTTTTTTTGGTCTTTTTGAGACAGGGTGTATCTGTAGACCCAGCTGTCCTGGAACTCACTATGTAGACCAGGCTGGCCTTAAACTCACAGAGATCCTCCTGCCTCTGCCACCTGAGTGCTGGGATCAAAGACATGCACCACCATGCCCTGGCTTGCTGTGATTTTTAAGTTTTACAGCTGGGTAGGATCATTGACTGATTTTCTTCATCAGTATCTTCTGTTACTATGGGAGCTAGTCTTCAGGGAGCAGGCTTACAGGTCAGTTCCAGATCAGTTTGTCCAAGTGTCTGAAATACGTCCAGTCTTCAGCAATTGGGATTTACCTTGCAGTTTTGGTTTGTGTCAATAACCTTTATTACTTTGAACCTCTCTTTGATTGCCCTAATCAACAACTCAAAGGGAAACTTCCTTTACATGGCAATTTACTCTTTTATATAGCCTTTTACTTTATATTTATATATTGCAAATAAATAAGCCAGTGAAATATCCTTCTAATGTTACCAAAAACATATACTTTTGTATTTCAGAATATAGGCAAAGCAAAAGAATGCTGTTTGTTCACACTGATTCTATAAAATCAGCACGAATACAAAATTAAATAAATGAATTCAAATTTTAATTGCAAAAATAATGATGCTGAGTGATTGTCCCAATCTTTATATAATGAATTTCAAACTGTAAATAATGGTTCATCTTTTAACTTATATTATACATTTCATTGAACCTGGAAAAAGAGATTTCTAGAGTTTGTCACTGGCAAGCCTGAGATGAAAAGCATTCTAGAAAGTTGCCTCTTCTTGCCAATAGTTAAGCCTGCTTCTAGGAACCTGCCCATATCCTATGGCAGGAGAATAAGAAGTCAACCAGATCTTTTAAAGGGAGGAGGTCATCTATGTCCCAGACCTAGGTGTCCTTTGTCATCTCTTGTTATATATTCTCTACAGTCCCTTGATTAGCCTTGACCATATTGAGAAGTTTTTCTATCATTATTAGAAACATTATGTGAAATACTATGGTTTGTATAATCTCAAGATTTTCTGAAATATATGCGCCTGTGTATCTTTTGGCAGTACAGCTATCTCTACTCAGTCTCCACAGTCCTCAGAAATAATATTGTAAAATTAATTGGGGCAGGACTGCACAACACATTTTTAAAATTTTATTTTCAAAGTGTTTTACATATATTTTCTCTAAACCTTACAGACATTTAACTGTATAACAACATAGATCATGCCCTGTGACTTTTCTCAAAAGAAAGGAAGCCTACCAAAGCAGTATGACAGAATCACCATCTGCTTGCCCTGGGTTTAACATCTAGAATTAGGCAAAACCAGCTGGGAAATATCCATGCATATCTCAGTTGAAACAAGAGACTTGCTAACCCTTTAATATTATTTTGCTACCCAACATAGTCTATCACCAAACTGGAATCTAAAGATACAGCTGGCTGACAATGATCTTGTGGGTTTTGATTAACAGCTTTCGAATTGCTCTGTTTCTGAGAGCCTTGCTATCAAGGTTTCTGAGAGCCAGTGTTGTCCTATCTCAGAAATCCATGGTCTGAGGTTTCATTTTTCCAGTGCTAATGCTTGGGTTTCATTTCCTTTACCAACAGTGTATGTTTATTGGAGTTCAGTATTCATGAATTCAGTAAATATATCCCAAGTATTGTGTATAATTTATTAAAGAAAAATCTAAAATTTGTTCAATGAATAAAAGTAACAATTTTAATTAATCAATGATTTTTCAAGCTTCTATACTTAGCTATATAGGGGGAAATCACAATTTTTTCTGATTTTTATCAAGCCAATGGAAGTTTTTATTTATAAATTTAAATGAAACTATGTCCTCAATAAATAATATACAGATGCTGGAAAGATGGCTCAGTGGTTAAGAGCACTGACTGCTCTTGTAGAGGACCTGGTTCAGTTTCCAGTACTCACATGGCTGCTAACAACTGTCCATAACTCTAAGTCCAGGGAATCTGAAGCCCTCTTGTGACCTCTGTGAGTGCACTTAGATACATTCAGGCAATCTGAAACTATGTCCTCAATAAATAATATACAGATGCTGGAAAGGTTGCTCAGTGGTTAAGAGCACTGACTGCTCTTGTAGAGGACCTGGTTCAGTTTCCAGTACTCACATGGCTGCTAACAACTGTCCATAACTCTAAGTCCAGGGAATCTGAAGCCCTCTTGTGACCTCTGTGAGTGCACTTAGATACATTCAGGCAATATGCTCATACACATAAAATAATAATAGCAAAAATTTTTAATTAATATACTTATCCATTCATTGGATTTTTGACACAGGGTCTATCTCTGTAGCCTGGACAAGCCTAGAACACCTTATCCTCCGGCCTCAGCATTCTCAATTATGTAATTATCAATGTACAGAAAGATAGCCATCTTAAGAGAAATATTTTAAACAAGATAACTTGAGCTGAGTTTGCTTTCCATTTATTTTGCTTTTTTACGGAGCATGAGCCATCTAAAATGAAAGTTAACTAGAAAATCCCCAAACAGCTTCTTATGCAACAAATTGTATATTAATATCTTTGACAAAAGTAGGCTGGATTTATATGTGCTGCTCTATTATTAAAATATATTTTGTAATTCATTTTTGCAAGAATATAAAATAGTTCCATGGTTTTTGTCTCTAAAATTTCCAAAAAAACAACTTGTGTGCTTTCTCATATGCAAGAGAATACTCTTTGATTTTTCTGTTTTAAAATTTTATTCACCTTTATCATGTATAGATGAGTGTATTGCCTGCATGTTTGTAAGTGCACCAGTGCCATCCAGGGCCTATGGAGGTCAGAAGAGGTTGTCATAGTCACCTGAAATTGGAGTTTTAGATGGCTGCTAGCCTCCATGTTGGTACTGGGAAATGAACCTAGGTCCTCTGCAAGAGCAGCCAGTGCTCTTAACTGCTGAGCCAATGATATTACCACATATATCTTGAACTTCATTTGTTTCCATAATTAATCATATAGGATATTGCATATATCTAAATTTATTATTTTAACTCAAATACACTAAATATTTATCATGTTCATCAACAGAGGAAATAATGAATCATTATTGTTTGTTTCATTGATTAAATAACAAGATGGTGTTTCAGTATAAAAAATAATTGAACATTTCTTTTCTGGGAAACACATACAATGATATATGTAAGAGCTGTTTCTTCATGAATCCTCATTTCTACTTAACACTTACAGAGCACTGAGGGAAATGAAAATTCTAATAGCGGCTCTAAAGACAAGAGCTATACCTGTGATTCAAGAATTGCTTTCCCTTTTACTGTAGAAGGACAAAATTAAAATGAACTTGGCAAAAAAAAGTGTCAGTTCTCCTCATGCAGAGTGGCTTGTCAGGCTTCTAAAACTTGGCTTCTGTGCTAGTAAATAAGACATTATTGAGTAGAAATGTCATGGTCAATATTGATGAGTTGCAGTTTATATCACTGGGTCCATTTTCAGGCCCCATTGCTGCTTCCATTGCCATTTCATGGAAGCATCCAAAATTCTACCATTAGATACCATAGAGTGAAAGGCATGGTATATGATTTTACCAGATCTTAAAATGTTTATTTATTAATTAATTAATTTATTTATTTATCTATCTGTATTTTATGTGTATGAGTGCACTGTCTGCATATATGTAAGTGCACCCATGTCATACAATGTGCAGGGATATCAGACAAGGAAATCAGGATTCCCCCGTAATTGGAGTTAGAGAAGTTTGTTAGCCTTGTTAGCTACCACGTGGGTTCTGGGAATCAAATCCTGGTCACCTGGAAGAGCAGATAATGCTCTTAATAGCCAAGCCATCTCCCCAGGCCCTTATTTATTTATTTATTTATTTATTATATATTTTACAGTGTATAAAATATTTTTTCCTAATTTATTTCTCAGCAAGTTCATTATTGGCAAATAGA
>NW_008348789.1:2747917-2748487 GCF_000622305.1 Nannospalax galili
AATTAAAAATCTTTCCAAATCTTAAATACTCTCTTCAAGAAAAGAACAACAAGAACATAAGGCCAGCCCAGATGGCATCTCTGGTGAATTTTATCAAATATATAAAGAAGAAATAACATCAACTCTACACAAACTCCCCAGAAATTGAGAAAAGTTTCTACTGTATGTACATAGGACAATATTTACATATTACAAAATCAAACAAAGCTATTAGAAGAAAAATTATAAAGCAAATGGATTCACAAATTCTTCGCTTTTCATTGAATGAGATTTCATGATGCATACCATGTGTGTTGCTTAAATATACTTCTTTTCCTTTCTCTTCAATTCTTCTATTTGTAAGCAACTATCCCCTTCCTATTTTGTGTGTTCTTTAGCTTGCAACACATTAAATATAAGGAAGAGTACATATTATAGAAGGCTTAATTCACAAAAAGTTCAAATGGTTGACTTGATATCAATACATTAATATATAAGGAAAGTAAAGAGCTAAAAATTCCACATTACCTTCCCCAAATTAAACAGAAAGTGCTTAAATACATTCTAATATTCAAATGTAAGGTAAAAATC
>NW_008348789.1:2748655-2750509 GCF_000622305.1 Nannospalax galili
ATATATATATATATGCCAGCAAAATGGAAAGTGAAGTAAAGGAAAGGAATGAACCTGAAAGAGGAGGACATAAGGGAACAAACGATATCAGGAGGAGGTGGGGAAGATGGGAATGTTGGGCAGGGAGGAGAGAAGAGAGGGACATTCAACAGGACATGGTGTGTGTGGAGGAGACTCAGTAAAGGGGTGATAGTGGAAGACAGGTGTTATTCAGAGAAGGGTTGAGATAATGGGGAGCTGGGACTCGGGAAGGAGGAAGGAGTCTGGATGGGAGAAAAAGTCGAGATGAATGAATTATCGGGGACTAGGGAAGCCAGAGGGAGTTGTGTTGCCTATGGAACCCCATGAGAGATGCATGTACACTATCTAAACATTAGTGCAAATGAATACCTTGGAATTCCTTGATAAGGATCACAGTGTCAGAAAGACAAGATCACCATTTGAGTGGTTGGTGAGAGTGGTCCAGGAACCTCCCAAAACAACAGAGGCTATTGCCAAACCTCTTGAATCATCTCCCTAAACTAGTAGATAAGACCTTACTGCTGAATACAGAACATACTTTGGATACAGGAGCAGAAAATGACCTGGAAGACATCTACTTGAAGTTTAACTATCATAATGCTAGATGACAATATGCAAACTGCCAAGGGAGAAAATCAATGATCCAACCCAGCCTTAAGAAGTAATAACCATAATGGCCAGCATGGCAAACTATCTCCATTAGTGAAGTAGAGGCAGTGTTATCTTGGGGACTATCTAATTCGACTTAAAGCCCTCTCAATAGGAGTAAACATCAGAGGTGGCACTGTAAACTCAGCCAAATACACATGAAAAAAGAGGAAATAGATCCTAGAGAAAATCCTATTTCTGTCATATCTCCAGACAAATGAAATGTCTTACCATATGCTAAATATGGACCCTTATATTTACAGACAAGCAACTGTACACCACTCAATAAAGAAGCTTCTTTTTGTGGCAGATGTAAGATGTTGCAGAATTCCACAACTGATCCAACACAGAGAATATATGTCTAAGAAATGTCCAGTAGTAGGTCACACACCTACAATTGGCTCATGGAACATAGTGGAACAAGGGGTAAAGTGAAAACTAATGTATCCCTCAACTCTCACCAGTAAATCTTCCTTATACAACAGAATGTGACACAGAGAAGGCTACATCTGGTCAAGTTTAAAAGTATAAGAGACTGCAGAGTGTGTATCCTTGGATAGGACTCCTTTATTGACCCAAATCCATTCATGCATTGAAGTAGAGGATGCAGAAAGATTGTAAAAGCCAGGGCTTATTTATGAACACAGGGAATCAGAGGCTTTCAGGCCACTGAAAGCTTGTACATGTGGACTTTTGGCAATGGTGGAATAAAGCACTGGGCCCATTACAACTCAATTAAACAAGGGCCCAGAAGGGAGGAGAGAAATGGGTGACAGGACAGCCCTAGACTGAGAACTATTGGAGACTGATTGTTGCAGGGTGAGGGAGAGTATAAATCACATAGGATCTCTAGATGGGCTGACTAGACTCCAGTGGAAGAATTTACACTAAAAGACATCTGGGTTCAAATGCATGACTCCATAGGACTAACATGTATGCGGGAATATTTGAAGTCCGGTGGGAGAATGAGGGGAGGCATGAATGGGGACGGGTCCAAATTTCATTAAGAACTATTGTGTGAAATTGCAAATGCTCAAGAGGGTTTTTTTTTTTTTTTTTTTTTTTTCTAACACATGGGAGTGGAGCAATGGCTCAGTGTTAAGAGCACTGGCTACTCTTGCACATGGCCAAGGTTCAATTCCCAGCACCCAAAGGGTGGCTAACAACCATCTATAACTCCAGTTC
>NW_008348789.1:2750903-2759978 GCF_000622305.1 Nannospalax galili
TATGTAGACCAGGCTGGCCTCAAACTCACAAAGATCCACCTGCCTCTCCCTCCCAAGTGCTGGGATTAAAGGCATGTGCCACCACACCCGGTTCAATAGGTTTTTTAAAAGGAAAGACTGATTTACATTTCCACGTGTTAGAGCACAAACGATTATCTGCTCTCTTCACTTGATTAATCATTGAACTTCAGCGTCTGCTGAGTGCTGTGAGACAACAATAAAAACGACAAAAATAAGGGCCCGGAGAGATGCTTCAGTGGTTAAGAGCACTGGCTGCTATTGCGGAGGATCTGGGACTACATGGTGGCTATCATCCATCTGTAACTCCAGTTCCAGGGGATCTCACACTTTCTTCTGACCTCTGGGGGCATAGCATGACAGGGGTGCACCTACCTTCATGGAGAAAATACACTCATACACATAAAAAATAAATAAAAATCATAAATAAAATAATGTTTAAAATGAAAAAACAACCTTACCAACATGCAAATTTAAAAGGAAAAGCAAACTTTTCTATATACCTGAGCATATCACATACACATGCATACATATATATGTGTATATATTATATCATAAGCAAAACAAAAAATACATACACACATCACTAGAGAAGTGGGACATATGGTTTGCCAAAGCACAGGACACAGTGTATATATATATATAGAAAGAGAGAGACACCTCTCTGTCTGTCTCTACTCTGTCCCTCTTCTCCATATATATGCAAAATTTTGCATATACATATAAAATGATACAGTTCTAAAGAAACCAGAATCTATAATAAAAAGATGTATTTAACAGTAACTTGACTGGATAGACCTTAACTTATATGACAGAATACATGAAATCTGGTGGGGCAGGGTCCGGAGGGGGGTATAAAGATAATTAAGATGTTTTTATGAAATGCACAAAAATTCAATTAAAAGATTTGAAAAGGATCCATTTAATACAGTAAGCAAAAAACTCAATATTTTCCAGAAAATAATTCTTAAGTTGTTGTAGAGACTGAATGAAATATCTTTCAAAATCTTACATATTTTTATAATAAAATCTGAAAGTGATGCTAAAATTACTAAGAAAATTCAAATCATCTGGACTAGCTGAGATAATTTGGAAAAGCAGCAATTTGAAAGTTTTTTCCTGCTTGAAATCTCAATTTACTGTGCAGCTGCAATAATCAAGACAGCATGTTATTTCCAAAATGCTCATCTAGCGCTTAAGAGTAGATGCTGAAAGAACATACACAGACCCATATATTTTTGCACAACTGATTTTCTATAGAAGTAAAAAGAAATTTAGGCATGGAAAAATAGAATTTACTAAACAGTATTCTGGGATAACCAGACATCTGTAGACCGATAAGCAAACAAAACACTACAGACCAAAAAGTTAGATTAAAATTGACTCAAATTCACCATAACATTAGATGTGAAAGTAAAAATTTTAAAACAAACATGGGAAAACATGGCTGAAAAATGTGTTTTGCAATAGTATATGTCAACAAACATAAGATTTAGGAAAGATAAATCTCAGCTCAATTTGTTTATTAGAAGCAATTTTTAAAAAACCCCTAAGAATCAATACTCAAAACATCTGCGTATGTATAACTCTAATAATTACTTTTGATCCAGAATGCATAAAAGAAGCAAAATTGAAAACTAAATAAAGTACCTAATAAAAGCATGCCTTAATATACATATTCAAAAAGATATGCACATCTAACATATGCATATAAAATTATCTCAACATCTTTAGCCTTTATTTAAATTTCCTTTTTAATCAAAATTTGCAAAGTTTTGTTCTATATATTGATAATACTTAGATACTGTCCCCTATCTACACCTTGCATTACTACCCCTGCCCAATTTCATGTACTCTATTTTATATTAAAATTACACTGTCACACCAGTAAACACAGTGGGACATTACTATGGCTACAAATAATCAATTATGTGAGAGTGAGCATGTCATTGATGGTGTATTTCCAAATTTATAATCAATATAGAATCTACAGTGACAGACAGTAGATCACTGGTAACTTCACAAAGTTAGAAAGGGTGAGAAGAAAATTATGAAAGGGTCAGAAAAGTTTATGGATATCACTACCTTTACTATTTTGGTGCAAATGATTGCTACACGTGTGTATTTAATTATGTATAAACATGTTTAAAAATATCACATACACATTAACATCCCATTATATTTCATGTCAAACATACACAATATATTTTAATAATATTTCTACTGATACTTTGAAAATTTTACAATATGTAGTTTGATCATATTTAAACACCCTACGCAATCTCCTCTCAGATAGACCCCCACTTCCCTACCCAATCCTCACTTTATTTCAGGTTTTCTACTATTTTAATTTAATGTTGTTATTGATTCTTTGAGAATTTCATATAATGTACTTTGATCTTATTCAGTATCCAAACCTACCCTACTAATCCTTCTATTTTATGTCCTCCTTTACATTAAAAGATTCCTTTATTATTTTATTTTATGTATATGATTATATTGCCTGCATGTATGTAACTGTACCTGTGCTATGCAATAACCACAGAGGTCAGAAGAAGTTATCATATCCCTGTAACTGAAGTTCTGGAAGCTGGTTAAGCAATATGTGGGTTCTCGGAACCAAAACCAGGTTTTCTGCAAGCAGCAAATTCTCTTAACTACAGGGCCGTCTCTCCAGCTCCTCATTTTTCTTTTATTAACACCCTATTGAGCCTAATTTGTGTTCTCCAAATGCTCTTGGGTGTGGGTCCTTCCTGTGTGGTCTGGTCTGTCTGCAGGCATCATACCTTTAAAGGAGACAGCACAGTTTCATTGTACTCATATACCACTTCTGACTTTTACAATCTTTTTTGCCCCCTTCTCTATAATGATCCAAGAGCCTTGAGAGGGAGGGGTATGATAAAAGTTTCCCCTTCAGGACTGCGAAGTCTGCGGTCTTAGTTTCCACACTTCGGCAAGTTGTGTCTCTGGGTCAGTAACCATCCGCTACATGAGGAAGCTTCTCTGGTGAAAGTTGAGAGATGCACTAATACATGGATATAACACAAATCAACAGCAGACAGTTTAATAATATGTCGGGAGCCATGCTTGCTATAAGCATTGGAAATTAGGAGAGTGTCACTTTAAGAGCTTCTGAGCTCTCTGCTTCAGCGGCCAGAGCTGACAGGCTGTACCTGGATGATAAATCAGGTCTTGTAGAAAGTTAGTTTCAGTTCGGCCCTCGTGCCGTCTCTATAGTAGCCCTTTTGGTTATAGTAACCCTTTTGTTTCTGTTGGGGAGATTCACCTAGGTAACCCAAACTCCGGGCTGGATAAAAAGGACCTGTGGGACCCCTCAGTAGAATGATCCTACTGGAGAGTTCTCTCCTGCCTGTAGCTGCCTTTCTGTAATAAAAGTCTTAGAAAACTTCAGACTTCTGTCTGAGTTCCTTTCTTGTTGAAGACCCAAGCCTGGTGGGCTTGGGGGGCGTTCGACAATACTATACCTGTTTAGCAGAATTATAATATTAAGGAAGACCCAATGACCTGTGACCTGAGTTAGGTTCTTGGCCCTGAGAAACAATACCAAGTATAGGCTTCATCTTGTAAAGTGGGGCTTAAAATTAATCAGAAAGTCATTTATTACTCCCATGACATCAGTGTTAGTGTTGCAACATTGGATCCAGTAGCGAAAACAGTCATTATTGTAGCTTGGAATGTTCTTATCCTATAAGAGTGATGGCTACTTTTTCCTTCTTATACCATGCATACACCTCCCAGCACTATGGAGTCTAGCCAGTAAGGACAAGGTTTCCAGGTCAGCACTGGATTGTTTTCTTCACGTTTGTTCTATATTTAATAACATATTTATTATGCACACTGCAGTCAACTGAATCTCTGTTATCACTGATTATAGCATATGTAGTTTTGTTTTTATTCGATTTTGTTTTGTTTGGGTTCATTTTTTGATGCAAGGCCTCCCTAAAGACCAGATAACATGGAGCTACTCACTATGTAGACCCATTCTTTCCTCAATCTCAGAGATCCACCTGCCTCTGTCTCCCAGGGACTGTGATTAAAAATGTGTACTACCATGACTGGCACATACTTTTTTTCTATAAAAATGAAAATTAGGGGCTGGACAGATGGGCATAGTGTTAAACCAACCTCTAATAACTTATCTTTATACACATAGCTGAGCACAACTCTCCACATTCACCAGAGAACCTCCGTCTTGTATCAGATGGTGATTGGAGCATATGACCATGACTGATCAACATGCAGAGACTAAAAAACTGTGGACTTCTCAGTCCTAAATGGGAATATCATCACACCTTCTCCTCCCAAGGTTAAGAGATCATTGTGGAAAAAGGGGTGTGAAAATTGTATAAGCCAGAGATGATAGATAAATACAGGAAAACCATGATGTCTAGACACCTCAGGGTAGTTACTCATATGATCTGACTATTCCTATGACAGCACGCAGAAACCTGTGCAAGCCCAAGCCAGACAACATCGAGCGTGGTTGGTGAAATGGGCAAGAAACCCCATAGTAGAAGGTCTGTTGGCAATTGACAGTGACTTGGAGAGGGAGAAGTTTTTTCTTTAGGTGTGTTATGACTAGTATGTTCACTAAACTCCAAAGGTTGGGCCCATTCTCAAGAATATTTGAGGAACACAGATTAGTCATGATAGACCTTCAAAAAAAGAAAAATAATAAGAAAGGATATGAGCTCAGGCATATGAAGTAGAAAGTTCAGGTGGCAATGAGGGTGTGGGACTGAACATGATCAAAATATATTTATGAAAATGTTGAAGCATTAATAACAATTTAAAAAAATTGAATAAAATTAGAAAGAATTTAATGTGTTGCAAAAATATTATTTAAACAGTGAAATGCATAACTGAAAATGTGTGTTTTGATTACAAGGAACCTAAAACATTACCAAGAAGTTGGTTCCAATGATATTTGCAGTATCAATGTTGCAGATTTGAACTTGATATTTCATTGTCTCTAAGGTTTTAGTATACAGTTGTTTTGAAAGCATATGTTGCTGTACACAAGTTCTGGCCAAAATAAGCTTCCTGATAATAAATTTGAATTTATATATTATATATCAAGTGGAAATCATTTATGGGAAACAAGTTATTTTATTTCTGAATAATGGATTTATAGTAAATAATTATTTTTAACTTATATTCTTTGCTGCATATAACATGTTTATAGATATAGATATAGTGAATATAGAAGAAAAGATATTTATAATGAATTTTATTTTGAAAATTGTGTTTTATCAAGGAACAAACGTGAAAGTTCCATGGTGGTTTAGTAAACAAACATATAGTAGGATTTTGTAACTACCTTTTAGTTGTTCTAACCACTTAGTTATGTATTCCAAAAGTAATTTTAACATAAGTGATATACAAATTTTCCATATGAAAACAAATTATTAGCTACTTTTATTATTAATATTCAGCCAAAATGAAACATGATGTCCCATGACAGATATTTTTTATAAATAATACCAAGAAAAGCTTAAATGCATCAATGATAATTTTGAAAGTTAGTAGCTCTGAGATTCATCACCATCTCAATGATATATATCAATTATACATTTTCACACACACACACACACACGATATGCAGGACTTTTTGTAAGTTGTTTAATACAAAGATCTTTCTTATACCTAAACTATGTTGAAACTAATGTTCATGCAGTACAAAAATATGCAGGTGGAAATTTGTAGAATATATTCACCTTGAGAAATAACTGCATCCCTTAACTACCATAATGTCAAATCCAAGATTTTAAGGTTATGATTTTTTCTTAAATAAATTTTCAGAACAACATTTAGTTTCTCTTGTACTATTGCAAACCACCCAGAATCTCTGTGACTTAAAGCAAAATTAACTTCTTTAAAATATTTTTATTGTTATTATTTTATGCTTATCAGTGCATACTGCCTATATGTATGTAAGGGCACCCATGCCATGCAATGCTCAGGGAGATTAGAAAAGGGAGTAGATAGACCTTCTGGGCTACAGGATGCTTCTCTCTGTCTGGTTTCTCAGGCCTTTCAATGACCATCTTGTGTGATGGTGTCAGGGGCAGGCACCAGTGCAGGCAAAAAAGGGAGACCCTCAAGTTTAAAAGTTGAAGGGGGAGCCTTAGAGGAATAAGAAGATACTCTCGAGTCTGCTCTGTATTCCAGGAAGGCTCTGTAGAGAAGGAAGTACTCAGCTGCTAAATTCAAGGTTGAAAAGAAAGAAAGGGAGGTCCTTACTATAGTGCAAAATTATTAATGGTCAGCCAAAATGAAACATTTTGGGAACAAGAATGGCTGTTAAGCTTTACAAAATTCCTTGATATTATTCTACTGAAGACGTACCTCAGAAGCTCCGGAGCCATCAAAAAAGTCAGCACGTGAGGAAGCAGCACACCAGCATCACTCAGAGCCCTTTCTGATCATCCTCACTGGGTACCACAGGGGTAGAAGTATAGTTTTCTTAAAGCAGCTGGCTTGAGTGGCTAGCTACTTAGACTGGTCCTCCTGGTCTCCATCTAGCTTTTCTGAGCAGAACAACCAGAAAATTGTCATGGCCACTTCCATAAAAGTCGGTATCAGCAACGTGAAAATCCCCTAGCATCTTGCTGATGCTTACTTCACGAAGTCAGGAAACGGCAGCTACAGAAGCCACCACACCAGAAAGGCAAGATCTTCGACTTAGAGAAAAAGAAAACCAGGATGTACAGAGCAGCACAAGGTTGATCAGGCTTCTTACCAAGAACCTAATTAAACAACAGATACTTTAATAGAAGAAAGAAAAATGCATCAGATCCCCTGCAGCCACTGTTACAGATGGTTGTTAGCTGTCATATGCATGCTGGGAAGTGAACTTGGGTCCTGTGCAAGAGAAGCCAGTGCTCTTAACTGCTGAACCATCTCTCTAACACTGACAACTTGTTTTCCTTAGCAATCTGTACCTTGGAGATGCTTCATGGGAGCAAGCTGTCAACTTTGCTGGCAAACCTGGTGGAGCTATGAGTTCTCCCTGACATGGACATCTCTGTGGAAAACCTGGGTCTTCCCACAGCACTAGAGCTGGCTGGATTCGAAGACCAAATATTTTTTGATTCTTAGAACTGAAACTTCATTATGATTTGGACAAGACATTTACACAGTGCAGGGTTACATCAGTTACATTCCACTGGCCAAGCACTCTTGCATAGGCCTAAATTAGAGGAAATTCCTTAACAGTCCCAGCATAAGAACAATGTCAAGGTAATTCTGCACCACTGTAATAGGAACTATATTGTCTGTTTATAAGATGTTCTGGAGGCATCTTTTTCAAGCATTGCATAGCTCTTTGAGGTGCAGAAACGATTTAATGTTGACTCTAATTCCTTGGCCATTATGTCAGAAAACTGATAGATATTTAAGATTTAATTCAAAAAGAACAAAAGAAGTTTAATCTTTTACATTGATGATTCTTCTTTAACAAAGTTATTTAAAGTACATCTCTTTCTCTGTCAAATTTGTAGTCAAAGTGAATTTCTAGTATTTGGGGTATTTTCAAAATGGCAACCACAAACACATTCTAGGTATTACTAGGCAAGGGAAAAAATGCTTTTTCACATTTTAATGTTTAGCTCGTAATAAGAATCACTATGCTTTAAATATTAATTTAATTGTAATAACAGTTCACTGAATTTCAGTTTTTAGTGTTGTTCCATTAAAAATTGTAAGCTAAATTTTCATATAATTTTGAAAGATTTTTTCTTCCACAAAGTAGTTTGTACCAGATCTTCTAAACATTATAATCATTATGTTAAGCATGTAAACCCATAAATTCAGAATATATCTGTACTCAGAAGAGTATTCTATTTTTTAGTTTAGATTGAAAACATATTGAGAAATCTGGCTAAAAAGAAGAAGTTCAGGGGTTACTAGGCTATATCAAAGCCCAGATGAGAAATTGAATCATTCTCCAGATTCAATATAAATTGCTTCCTATCATTAAAATTCTCACAGACTTATATAAACCATTTTAGAATTTCCTTAAAATTGTTGGCAAAATGGTAAAGCATGCGAATAAAAATCTGCATCCTAACTCTTTGTTCTCATTTTCCTGTTTTTATCCTTCTTCTGTTGAGCCCATTGAACTCACTCCAGTCTGTGAGGGATGAAAGAAAGTGTAGCTTTGGGTTCCTTATTTGATAATTGTGAAAGCATTTACTCCCTCAGGATTTCAGAGATGAAGTTGGTTCGAATTGTTACAGATGCTATAGATCAAAACTTCTTGTGTTCCATTTTTTGAAACTTTCAAATGATAAATATTATGGTTGAAAATAGGATGACAACTATTACAGAAAATATTTCAAAATAATAACAGAATGTGTCAGGGGTTCGCACTAGCGACCCCAGGGAAGGTGAGGATTGGGGATGAGTAAGCATGCTGTTCACCAGCCCATGCCACTCCCATTACCCAGGGACACTCAGATACAAAGGGGAGTCTTAGATACAGAGACTCACTTATTGCAAGTGTTCCAAAGCTTATAAAGGCACCTAGAACTCCCCCCTCACCCGCTGAGGGTGTATCTTAAGGACAGTCAGGCACTGATCATGCACTCCTCAGCAGTGTGGAAGTATTCTTCAGAGGTTCAAAGCAGTCAGGGGCTCATGGGAAAGCCAGGCAGGGACCGATCCCCGGCTGGCGACTGGCAAGCTTGGCCGCCATGTGCATTAAAAAAGAAAAACAAAAGACCTTTGGCTGTGCTCCACAACTGGCTCTAGGACAGCTGAAAAGGCCCAGTGGAAGATGGCTTGGGGAGTGGCCCCCACCCCTTCAGTTTTGTGGGTGGCCAGGAAACCACCCACCCCCAGTGCTACAGCACCTCCCAGCAGCAGCACTCGCCAAATCCCGGGTGAGGGATTCCTTAGTAAAAGCCTTCAATGTTTTCATAGACTGGGGCAGATGTGGAGAAACCAAAAAGCAGCTTAATTCAAGGAACTCATGGCCATTGCTTTCTGACAGTATTCAGACTGGTAAGCTCCTTAAAGTAAGAAAAGCCCCTA
>NW_008348789.1:2760248-2773548 GCF_000622305.1 Nannospalax galili
GGTAGAGGGGGAAGGCCCCCCATTATGGGGCAATGGAGAGGCCCAGATCCATTGTTAACCATGGGTCAAGGCTTTGGCTGTGTCTACCCTACAGGAGATTCAAACCCCATATGGGCGGCTGAGAAAAACCTTAAGTGGGTAGGCCAGGATCCAACTGGCTAGCATAACGGTCCATGGACAACAGTTCATGAGAAAAAAATTCTCTCTTTATTTGTATCCATCTGAGGTAAAGGACTCAGTTCCTTGGCTTCATTGCCAGTCAGCCTCTAAAACTGGCTAATTTGCTAAAAGGTACATGGTTGCAGAAGTAATTCAACTTGCCCTACACTATGACTTGCTTTGTTTCTCTTGATAATGCTTATCTTTAAGTGTCTTTACCAGATAATTTGGTGACAGAGGACCCTTGGGACTGCCATGGCCCACCTCCTCATGATTATGGACTTCCCCAGGAATATACCCCCTCCAGTTGCCCACACTTGGCTAACCGAGTTAGGCAGAAACTAAGACTGTCACAGGCTGGCATTACCCACACGGCTACCCTTAATCATGACGCATTTTTAGCCAAAGATGGGTAAGATATCCCATGGCAAGTACTCCTAAGACAGGACATGCACATGGCCAGGTGCATGATCCAATGACAGGCAAGTCTTGATCAGAGGTGACACAACATAAGACAGGCAAAAATGCATAAGATTAGAGGAAGGAGATAGCCATCTCTCCTCAGGGAGCTGCCTATGAGGTGGGTAACCCATGAAATAAAGTCAGTTGAGCCTTAAATAAAAATAAAAAGGGGGATATGTGGGGACCTAAAAGCCCCACCTTGCATAGGTCCAAAAGGAAGTTACTGGGGGTGCAGCCTGGCTTGCTCTGAAAGTCTGAAGAATACTTCCACACTGCTGAGGAGGGCATGATCAGTGCCTGACCATCCTTAAGATACACCCTCAGAGGTTGAGGGGGAGTTCTAGGTACCTTTATAAGCTTTGGAACACTTGCAATAAATGAGTCCCAGCTTGATTAGGCTCCCTGTTGAGTCTGAGTGTCCCGGGGTAATGGGGTGGTGTGGGCTGGTGAATGGTGTGCTTACTCATCTCCAGTCCTCACCTTGCTGGGGGTCACAGGTTCAAACTCCCGGTACTGAGCCATCAAAAGTGTGGACATATCTTTTTGTTTTCTCTTCTGCCCTTGGGTATACTATCACTGCAGCTCCAAATCTGCCCCAGTCAGTGAAAATATTATAGTCTTTTACTAACGGCTCCTTGACAAAGAGCTGGGGGACATCAAAACAGAGGGTGTGAAAGGAGGTCACCCATTTATGAGGGCCATAATGACCATCCAAATTTCCCAGGAACCCTTCCAAGGCTATGGCCACTCAGTTATTATTTCTGCAGAGCCATTCAAAATCCCTAAGCCAATAAAGGATAACAATTTTAAGAGGGTCTATGCCATAATGTCTCAGAGCTACATCACACCCTTTCTCAATCAGGTCAGCCAATTGATCCATGGGTGTATAAACCTGTGCTACACCTCCCAGAGAGGCATGCACCCATTGAAAGAGCTTCCCATCCTGTGTAAGGAAGGATGTCATCAGGGTCTCACCAGGGAGTACCCATAACTCAAGATCTTTACTAGGCATGTACCAGGCAATTGGTACAGGGCATCCTGGACCTCATGTAAGATGTCCAGGTGTTGAGGAGCCAGGTGAATTAGTTCTGAAGGCTGTTTCCCTACTAGCAACTGAAACAGTGGTCTTAAAGTCTCAGTGGGAATAAGCATCCAGGCTCACAGCCAATTAATTTCTCCTAATAATTTTTATAGCTCTGTCAGGGTTACAGTGGGCTTGACAGCTAGTTGTGGTTTTAAAGGACTTACTCTTTCCGAAGACAGTATGGTTCCCAGAATTTTAAATGGAGTAATAGTCTGTATTTTATCAGCAGATACATGGAGTCCACCTATCTGTAGACATTTTTGAGTAACCTTGTATAACTCTTCTAATTGTTGGGGGCTTGGAGCTCCCAAGATTATATCATCCATATAAACGTACACAGTGTCATGTGGCAACAAGCAAGCAGGCCCCAAAAGGGTCTTCACATAGCTTTGGCAGAATGCTGGGCTCCAAAAGGTCATCATAAAAGGCCTTGCTATCAGTGGGTATGCAGCCCTGTGCATCCCCCAAAATATCTTGCCCTATAAGGTTGGCAGATAACCCTGCCACCACCAGGGGTTGCACCTCCCCTTTAGCTCCATCTCCATCCTGCCAGGTGAGTCATTCTCGAGTCTCCTCTGATGGGGTGTATCCTCCCACACCTAGGACTCGGGGCCCATAAACTAGGTGCCATTGTGATGGGACCTCTTCCTTTTTAAGAATGGTTTTATCAGCCTCTGTGTCCACTACACAGCCAAATCTCCTGCCACCTATTTCAAGATCCATCTTGGGTACTAAGGGCTCCCTCGGCCCGGGGTTTTGGTGAGTGCTGCTGCCCATAGGGCTGTAGCACTCGGGGGCGGGGTGGTTCCCTGGCCACCCTCAGTGGGTATGCAGCCCTGTGCATCCCCCAAAATATCTTGCCCTATAAGGTTGGCAGATAACCCTGCCACCACCAGGGGTTGCACCTCCCCTTTAGTTCCATCTCCATCCTGCCAGGTGAGCCATTCTCGAGTCTCCTCTGATGGGGTGTATCCTCCCACACCTAGGACTCGGGGCCCATAAACTAGGTGCCATCGTGATGGGACCTCCTCCTTTTTAAGAACGGTTTTATCAGCCTCTGTGTCCACTACGCAGCAAAATCTCCTGCCACCTATTTCCAGATCCATCTTGGGTACTAAGGGCTCCCTCGGCCTGGGTTTTAGTGAGTACTGCTGCCAGCAGGGCTGTAGCACTCAGGGGCGGGGTGGTTCCCTGGCCACCCAAGGAACTGAAGGGGCAGGGCCCCTCTCCAAGCCACCTTCCCCAGGGCCTCTTCAGCTGTGTGGAGCCGGCCATGGTGCACAGCCAAAGGTGGTTTTGTGGGTTTTTTTGTTTTGTTTTGTTTTTGTTTTTAAATGTTCCTGGTGGCCATGGCCACCAGTGGCCAGCCAGGGGGCAGTCCCCGCCAGGCTTATCCACGAGCCCCTGGCATGAAGATCAGTTGGGAGGGGTGCTTTATGAACAGTGAGGACACAGGAGGGAGTCTAAATATGATTATGATGTATTGTGTGAAATGTACAAAAATTAAAGAAAAAATATACATTGATAAAAAAGAATGATGATATTATTAAATTGCACTTTGTATAATTGTTCTGCACAAATAAAGTTTGTGAAAGAAATAAAAATAATAACAACAACATTTTTGATCTGCCCTGTCTATGAAGTCACATATACCAGTTCTGTTTGTGTATATTTTATATGTGTGTATTCTTGTGTGTATGTATACATTATTTCCATATACATAATTTTTAAACACTATCTATGGAATTATACTGTTAATCATTCCATTATATTCAAGTTATATTTGGAAAAGGATATAAGGAGCACTTTAATTTTAAATAAAATTCTAGAAAGATTGGGAATGAATTTTGAAGAACCTAATTCTCCATGTCCATGGTCAGCAGTGAATGTTATAACTGTTTAAGTTTTTAAGTTTCCAAAGCAAAGTCTTTGTAGTTAGATGAAACCAAAGTGCAGCCTCTCATTACTGAAAATACAGGATAGGTAGCTACAAGAGCTAGCTGCTCTATAACAATAATAACACAACAGTAAAATAAAAGAGCAAATCCTGTCAGAACACTCAACTGTTTTAGAACTCCACAATACAGTCAGAACTACATTGTATTCAACTAAGTGCTGGATTAAAATTTAGCAGATGGACTAAAATATAAACTGAAGTCCCCTTCCATGACTCCTTTCACAAAATAACCACATCTGAGCTAAATAGTCCACAAAACTCATTGACTGAACAAAAAGTCAGAGGAGCTCTGAAATCTTGTGGAACTAGAGCTAAATTGTCTTAGATTAGCTTACTCCTCCCCCTTAAGCCATTTAATGCCCACCTGTGTTTCACCTAATGTAGTTATCACTACCAATTTTTGTATCTAAAAGGAAAATCAATTTTTGTATCTAAAAGGAAATTCTTTAACTTTTTCCCACCCAAGGCCAACAGTAGAGAATTTCCTACTTTACTGAAAATTTCCTATCTTATGTTTCCACAAATGTACATTTAAAAAATGTTTTTATTGAATTTTTGTGTATTTTATACAGAATATCTCAAACAATCTAAATCATCCTTATATCCCATCCCAACTGGCATGCTCCCACTGCCTCCTCCACTGGAACCCATATACTGTATTCTGCCATCATATTAAGGCCCAATGTGTTAAGTCAGTGTTCCTTGATGTTCTCCTATGTGTGCAAATATATCCAATGAAGTCTAGTCAACCTATCCAAAGTCTCTTGTTTTAGGAAGATCAGCTCTTCCTCACCCAGCAGTAATCAGCTGCCAATGTTCCTTCAGCTAAGATTGGGGTCTGCTGTTCGTTTCCCCAGTTCTATCCTGGATTTTTGTCTATCTGAGTTTGTACGAGACTTTTGTATGATGACGCCATTGTCACAGAATCATGTGAGCAGAGTCACAGGAGCTTGTAGGTCTCTGTTTCCATATGGTTGTACACCTCTTCTCTGGCTCTTACAATCTTTCCACCCCCCTCTTCTGAGTTGGTCCCTGAACTCTGGGTAGGTGAAGTTTAATATAGGAGTCCTATCCATGGACCAGCAATCTACAGACTCTTAATCTTTATGTTTTTGACCATTTGTGAAATTTTGTATTCCTGTCCCTTTGTTGCATGAGGGAACTTCATTAATGAGAATTGAGAGATTCATCAGTGTCAACTTCATTACCCCTGTTCTATGTTTCATGAGAGGTTGCATTATACATGTTTCAGTTAGGCCTGAGCAATGCACAGACAGTGTGTATGTATGACCAGATGTGGTTCTTCATAATAGCCTCTGGTGAAAAACTTCTTTGATAAGTGGTAACTGAAATATTTGTCTGTAAATATAAGGATACATATTTTGCATATAGAAAGAAATTACATTAGTCTAGGGATGTGACAGTCTAGGGGTTTTCTCTAAGATCCATGACCTCTCCAGCCATGTGTATTTGGTTATGTTTACAGTACCATACTTGAGTTTCCTCCTATTGGGTGGGCTTTTAGTTCAATTAGGTAGCTGTGGTTACTCATAGTTCACTCTAGAATAAAGTATCTCTTATTAATTTTAAGGTGAGAGTTGTATTTTTGTAGTGTCAAGTGTTAGAAACTTTGGAAACATGTTTTTCTTCACTCCTTATCCCATTGCTCACCTTCTCAAGAGGCTTGAGAAAAATCTTTGGTTCCCAGGTTTCTGTTACTGACCCTTCATTAAAAAGGATAGAAGACCTTGTTCTCATTCAGTTGTTCTGCTCATTTTTAGGTAATGCCTGAAGATGTAAATGAATCATTTGGAAGATCTACTTTTAGTCTTTTGAGAATTCTCCAAAATGATTTCCATAATTGCTGCACCAGTTTGAAATTCTAACTGTAGTGATTGAGGCATCCCCTGTTCAACACTTGGATGAGCACTTGTTGTACTTGCAGAAGCTTCCCTCTGTTTCACATAATTTGGAAGTTTCTCAAGGCAAAAATCGCAACTACCATGGAGTGGCATCTCGTAAGATAGTGAAAGCTAAGTGACCAGTCCTCTGCTGCCTGAGGACAGGTGACAACTCCTGAGGCCAACAGAAAACATGCAGGATGTTTGGGCAAATAAAAAAAAAACCCTCAGAAGAAGTATTTTGTACCACAAATTTGGGGGATTTTCAAATAATTTTGGGTATTTACACACAGAAGAGAGTGAGGCTTTATCTGCAGCTTATCATATTAAATACCATCAGGAAGTAAAGACCAATGCCAATTTAAAAAAAATATATTTTAGTTAATATTTTTATTTTGTGTGTATGTTTTGGCTGTTTGTGAGTAAGCACACCTGTGTCATGTAATGCCCATTTAAGTGAAGAGGTCATCAGATCCCCTGGAACTGGGGTTACAGATGGCTGTTATCTTGGGAATAATGAACATCTGCCAAATTGAACTCAAAGTTCACTTAACAGGAAGGAATTCATGCATAATCCTGTAAGTTACCCAAATATCTGTGACTAGAAATGTCATAGAGGACAAAGAATGTACTTCTCCACGTATCTTAAAATAATGTAATTTCAAATTGTATTCTAAATTCTTATCCTTATACCCACAGATAAGTGTACCACTCTCCATCAAAAAAGATGTTTTTTTTTCAACAAACATGAACTCTTATATGTATTCACAGCTGGTAAATAGGCAAAGAATATTTGATCATGGGGCTCCCAGCTACAGTTGATATACCTGCCATTCCAAGTCCTACAGTTAAGGCTCAGGAAACATAGCTGAAGTGGTTTCAGAAACATTGTAAGAGCCCCAAGGACCAGGAATCCTGCTGCTGGATAATATCTTCTGGATAAAAATATTTAAAACTAGTAATTAAAGAAGAAGAAATCAAAAAGTTGAGAGATAATGAGTGTGGACATTGGAGGAATTTGAAGAGGAAGGTTTAGAAATGTAAATATCTTATGTATAAAATTCTAAAAAAATTATATTATCACAAAACAAATTCAAAACTATGTTCCTCCTAAAGTTACATAGATACTTGCACTCAGGCTCTATAAACTTTACTTCTAAAAATAAACACAAATTGAAAATACGCAACAAAAGTACTTGCAGTATGGGAATAGAGGATAATGAAAGAGCACTTCCCTATTATTCACAAGCTATCCTACATTCAATTCACAAAATCAGTCAACCAACCAACCAATCCAAGAAACTGTGAAAGTTACTCACAGTATCATGACTTACAAAACATGGAAACTAATCCATGGTCAGGAGAATGTGTAAATAAAATACAGAATAGATCCAATAGAATTCATTCAAATAGAAGAATAAATACCACATTCTTTATTTAACGTTGACAAATCCTGAAAACTTTAAACTAACTCTATAAGGCGGATGCAACAGTATGTATTTTGTAGATTAAATTTGTAAGAAATATCCACAAAAATAGATTATTATATATTAGAAAGAGTTACTGGATAAAGAATCGAAAATCAGGCACACTGACCAAATCCCTCATTAAACTTTCCATCCTGGTTTTGCTGCTACTGAAACAAACAGCCAGTTCTTATTTTCCAGTCAGAAATGAAAATTGTTCTATTCTCCCAAATACTCCTCTGGATCTTAAAAAAATCGCTATCAGCCATAAAAATGCTGAGCATATATAGTGTGTCTTTCTCAGCCAAATAATTGCTCTACTACCTTGAGCTAGTACTTAACCAGTAAGGACATTACTACCATTCCTGACTGCAATGAACAATTATGCATTACTTTGCTGATGCATCCTCAAGATCTAATTTACATCAAAGGTGGACACAGATAGTTGCACTCTAGAAACACCCCATAATTCATAAAAGAAACACAGGCATGGTGCTCATTAGCAACACTTCTTGTGTGCTTCCCAGGCTGTGTATTCTCACTTCTACTTCTAAACAATTCTATTGCTTGCTCTTCTGCTATGTGCACTTTAAACTATTTTTTTTATAATATCAAGAATTTCAAAAAGAAAGGGATCTCAGTGATCAAATAGCTTTACAGCATCTTGGTTTAACCAACCAAAAAAAATCAACATAACCCAAACCCTGATTTGTGCCAAGGTGAGCCCACCCTACAGCTGGGAAAGCGTCACTTCCCTCCTCTTCTTTTACTGCTTTCTTTCTCATCTGCCTACTACTGGTTGTGAGATACATACGTTTCTCTTATCTTTTTCTCAGCTGCAAGTCAAACAGCCATTTATTATAGACAAATATTAAACATGAAAGAGACTACTTTTCCTGCACAATTCTGGAGATGATTTTCAGAATGTTCTTTTATTTGGATACTGCTTTGGGCTGAGAATCTCTTCTCTCCTTACTTTACTTCTATTTAGTGTAAGCACAATTGTCTTTTGCCTTGTTTGAAAAAAAATTTAAGGCAAAAGATAAGGATCTAGTTTCATTCTTCTACAGGTAGAGATCCAGTTTTGCCAGCACCATTTGTTGAAGATGCTGTCTTTCCTACATTGTGTGTTCTTGGCACCACTGTCAAATATCAGGTGGCTGAAATTGCTTGTACTCAGGTTTGGATCTTCAATGATGTTCCATTGATCTATGTGACTATTTTTTCCACCAGTACCATGTTGTTTTTATGACTATGGTTCTATAGTATACTTTGGGATCTGGTATAGTAATCCCCCCAGCATTGCTCTTTGAGCTCAGGGTTGCTTTGGCTATCCGGGGTCTTTTGTGCTTCCATATGAATTTAAGGATGTTTTTGTCTAATTCTGTGAAGTATGTCATTGGGATTTTGATTGGGATTATTGAATCTATACATTGCTTTGGTAGGATGGTCATGTTCACAAGATTAATTCTTCCAATCCTTGAACATGCGTATGGATTTAAGGATGCATATTTCTAATTCTGTGAAGTATGTCATGGGGATTTTGATTGGGATTGCATTGAATCTATATGTTGTTTTTGTAGGATGGTCATTTTCACAATATTAATTCTTCCAATCCATGAATATGGGAGGTCCTTCCATCTCCTGGTGTCTTCCTCAATCTCTTTCTTTAATGATTTAAAAGTTTCGTTGTGAGATTTTTGGTGTTTTTCATCAGATTTACTCTAAGATATTTTAATTTTTTGCAGCATTTGTGAATGGGAGCATTTCCCTGTATTCTCTCACCAATTGGTTATTATTGGTATATAGAAAGGCTACTGATTTTTGTAGATTGATTTTATAACTTGCCACTATACTGAAAGTGTTGAGCAGTTCTATGAGTTTTCTGGTGGAACTTTTTGGGATATCTTAGGTATAGTATCATATCAACTGCAAAAAGTGATAGTTTGACCTCTTCTTTTCCTATTAGTACTCCTTTAAATTCCTTCTCCTGTCTTATCACTCTAGCAAGAGTTTCAAGAACTAAAGACCTCAATGTGAAACTGGAAACCCTGAAACTATTAGAAGAAAATATTGGAAGTAACTTACAAGATATAGGTGTAGGAAAGGATTTTCTAAATCATACAGAAGTTGCTCAGGAATTAAGGTCAACAATGAAGAAGTGGGACCTCATTAAACTAAAAATCTTCTGTAAAGCAAAAGAATCAATAAAAAAAAACGTGAAGAGAAAACCCACATAATAGGAAAAAAATCTTCACCAGTGACACATCTGACAGAGGTTTAACATCCACAATATATAAAGAACTCAAAAAACAAAGACTCAGGAAACCAAATGATCCAATTAAAACATGGGCTAAAGATCTAAACAGAGAGTTCTCAAAGGAAGAAATAAAGATGGCTAAGAAACATGTCAAAAAAGTGTTCATCATCTTTAGTAATTAAGGAAATGCAAATTAAAATTGCCCTAAGGTATCACCTAACTCAAATCAGACTGGCTAGTATCAAGGGAACAAATGATACCTAGTGTGGAGAAAGGGGAATGTGGGAAGGATGTGGAGAAAGGGGAATGGTCATTCACTGCTGATGGGATTGCAAACTTGTGCAACCTCTATGGAAAACAGTGTGGAGAATGCTTAAAAACTAAAAATGAACCTACCATATGAGCCAGTTATACCACTCTTTGGCATATATCCAAAGGACTCATCCTATTGTAGAGACACTTATACAACCATGTTTGTTGCTGCTCTTTTCACAATAGCTAAGAGATGGATGTAACCTAAGTGTCCCTCAACTGACGAGTGTTTTAAAAAAATGTGGTATATTTACACAATGAAAATTTGCAGGTAAATGGATGAATCTAGAAACTGTTATACTAAGTGAAGTAACATGGACTCAGAAAAACAAACAACATATGTTCTCCCTCATATGTGGCTACTAGCATGAAATCCTTTTAAATTCCAGGTCCTTTTAATAAGAAGATGCTATACAGCAGTCCCTTCTGCATGAAATAACTAGCATCATCATGACTTAGGCTGAGGCTGATTGCTCTAAACATAGTCACAATTGGGCTTGCTGATGGTTGTGCTCACTCATTAAAGGAGTGCCAAGCGGGGTTACTGGACCCTCACCTGAGTATCCAGCCACACTTCCCAACCAACTAGTCTGGCCTTGGAAGACAAAAGAAAAATGAGGAAGAACCCAATAGAGGGATGCTTTTGGAAGCCCTTGTCAGGAAACTCCAATGGACTTTCATAGGAACATTTGAAGATTGCCCTGTTCTGACTTTTTTCTAGTTCCCTGTCTAGAACTTGTAAGGCCAATTAATCTTGCCTTTACTTTTCCTTCACATCTCCTATTCAAGGACTTTGTTCTTCCCTTAGAGATAAGAGTTATGCAATTTGAAAGTCTTTTAGATAGGCCCACTGAAGGGGTACTCCAATTGCCTCATGGAAGAAGCCAGAGCAGTCTGCGTCCCTATTCCCTATTGGCAATTTGGGTAACCACTTCAGAGGATGGTGTGATAAATATAGGAGGTAGGAATTGGCTAGGCAGTTAAATAAAAAGATCCCAAAGAAATGTAGCCAGTTTCTTGTCTAGGCAGTTAGGGTAAAAAGGCCCCAAAGAAATGTAGCCAGTTTCTAGGCTAAAAGTCAAAATGTCCTTGGGCTTGTTGGCAACATACTCTGTTCCAAAGGCCAAAAATGTCAAAAGTATTTGGGAGCTTGTATCTAATCCTTAAAAGATTTTAGGGTTACCTCTTCAGAGGAGAATGTTGGAGGGGAAAGATTGGGCATGGATTTGATTGAAACACATCATATACATGTATGAAATTATCAATAAAGTTTTTGTAAAAATTAAAAAAAAGGAAAACAAGAATAAATTTAGGTTTGTTTGTCTCCCAGTCAAGAGTATTACCCTAGGGTAGGAAGATTCATGTTCCATTAGCATGTCCAGTCAAATCTTTCATTCTTGAACATGGATTTTATGTTTGGAGGCCTTGAAAAATACATTGTTGAGCTTAATATCTTACATTAGTTTGAGTTTCATTATTCAGTTCTCTTTTGTTCAAGCTAAACTACTTATATACTCCTGGAACTCCAGAGATTTCAGAAGAATATAAGCAAGGATTTTGCTGGAACAGAGTTTTCTGATACATGAAAAGCATTATGATGTGTGATTGGCTGATCTTGGAACAGGGGAATATGGGATTTTGTGAGGACTTGACACATTGGTGCAGAGCCACTCCATCATTGGACGTTCAGGTAATCTCTCACTTTGAACCTTGTTCCATTTCTTTCCATTATGCATTTCAGAGTTTCACCTACAGTTCTGCTTCCCGTCCTTTCAACTGTCAGTTTTCGTGAGTTCCCTGGTAAATTTCTGCATAAATACTTTGCTGTGTTTTCTGACAGACACTCCTCCCTTCCTTTTGTTTCTCTGTACTCTTATCATCTTGATCCTTGTGGTGATCCATCACTTCATCTTTCTAGGTTCTCTGGACCTTTTTCAGACTGAAGACTGCCCACTACTATCACTATTAACTCTCCTCTTGGGTGTGTATACTAGGTTAGCAAGAGCCATTATTTAAATAATCACTCTGGAAAATGTCACATTGAAGTTTTAAATGGTGTTAAAAACTTAGAATAAATAGAAAGATGGAGAAATTAGGCTTGAACAGAGATGCATAAAGTACAGTACGTTTTAAAATGATAGCTATATAGAAGAAAAACATCATCAGGATCGTATATGTTCAGATCATTTTAAAATTAAAAGATAAATCTGAGGGGTGTAAGGCCTGGACTATAATAGGAAACAACATGACAGTTCTGCAGATTGGGAAAGACAGCTGAAATTCAGGCTCTTCTCTTCAAATTCACAAAGCACCTCTTCCTTATGTCCCAGTTTCCTATGACTCCTCCCTCTTAGTAACCCCATTTCTTCAGTACCCACACTCTTCTGCCTGTCCCTATTTCCCCAAGAGCAA
This sequence comes from Nannospalax galili, assembly GCF_000622305.1. NCBI lineage: Eukaryota > Metazoa > Chordata > Mammalia > Rodentia > Spalacidae > Nannospalax > Nannospalax galili. Next base: position 2,772,262 of record NW_008348789.1, read on the forward strand.
GAAACTAAAAGATCTTCCCCTCTTTCAGCCATTTCAAAAGGTGATAGCATGGGGACAAACAGCCATGGTATGAAGTATGCTTTATAGTGGGAGACGGAGACTTGAGATGAATTGGAGAAAAAAAAATGGGAAATTTTGCAGTAGATCCTATAAAATTCATAGAGGGATTCAAAAACATGATTTTTATTTTTCAAGTGTATAAGGAAAAGCTTCACAGTCATATTCTCACACTGCTGGAAAAGATCATTCAGACCTCTTCAGTTTCAACTCCCTGAAGTGCATTTCAGAGTGTTCAAGATGAGAAATAGAAGATTGAGAGAGAAGCCCACAAAAGAGAAAATGAAGCATTTCCAATTTTTAGCAGCCTTGGAAGTGGAATTGCTAGTTTCTAGTACTCCAGACAATCTTCATACACTGGACCCTTCAAGGACTCTGCTTTGAAGGTAAGAAGGGCTCCTTCTGGAGCACAGTGATCTCTCAGCTCACGCATCCTAAATGTCTCTTGTCTGAACTATATGCTGATGAGGAACTGGAGGTAAGATTGTCTTCTACTTCCAAAGGAGCTTGGGTCTAACTGGAAACCTCAGTGGCTGCTTCCAGACACTCCTAATTGTAGGGTAGGAGCCTTGGTGACTTTGGGCATATCTAGTAGCTTATATTTCTTTGTGGAGACTTCGTTTCTTCTTTTCCCTTTGTTTCATGTTCTCCATCCCAATCTTCTAAGTCAGTGACTGGATGAAGTCTACTATGGGGAGACTGGCATGTTTCTTGGATAGTAGAAATATTTTTTTTACTCCTTCTTGATTATGTCAAGTGCAAAACCATAACCTGAGGTGAAATAACATCACCACAATAGAGAAAATTCTAAATTTGAGGAAGATTCCAGGAGTAACCACACATTGGGTGGTTAATTTACATGTGAACAGAAGGAGCCCTGTGATCAGCACATTGTTAATGCTCTGGACTTAATTGTATTTCATGAGGTTTTCCACATAAAAATCTCAGAAATATCGATCGATCTTCAAGCTATTAGTGTTTCTTGAATGGAAATCCAAATAAACAGTGGACTTGGGGGGGGTCGCAAAATGACTCAATTGTCAAGAATACTTTTAGTGTAAATGTGGGAATTTCATGTGTATTAAAATGTGGAGATATACAAGTGTCTCTACAATAGGATGAGTTCTTTGGGTATATGCCAAGGAGTGGTATAACTGGGTCAAATGGTAGGTTCATTTGTAGTTTTTTAAGAGTTCTCCACACTGTTTCCATAGAGGTTGAAAAGTTTGA
>NW_008348789.1:2773737-2774138 GCF_000622305.1 Nannospalax galili
AGCATAATGGAAAGGAACCAGAGAGGTAAAGGAAAAGAAAGAACCTGAAAGAGAAGAACAGTAGGAAACAGACCTTAATAAGGGAGATGTGGATAAAAATTGGGTTAGTTTAAGGGAGAGGGGAGGGAAGGGTATACAAGGAACCTAGGGGATAAGGGGAAAGAAGGAGCTCAAGAGATGTAGGACCACAGGAGAATGGTATTATTAAAGGAGAAAGGGAGGAAAAGGGACCACCTTAAATGGGAAAACCATGATGGAGGCATAAGACAATGTGAGAGATAAACAATGCCTAGCTAGTTTTGAAAACCAGAGGTAACCATATTACTCCTGCAACCTCCTGACAAAATATTCATAACAGATCAAGAAATATATGTCTAGGTAAGGTTTATCTGAGAACAATT
>NW_008348789.1:2774596-2775595 GCF_000622305.1 Nannospalax galili
ACACTTAGGTTGCTTCCATCGCTTAGCTGTTGTGAAAAGGGCAACAACAATCATGGATGTACAAGTGTATCTGCAGTAGGGTGAGTTCTTTGGGTATATGCCAAGGAGTGATATAACTGGGTCAAATGGTAGGTTCATTTGTAGTTTTTTTTAAGAGTTCTCCACACTGCTTCCCATAGGGGTTGATGAACAAGTTTGAAGCCCCCCCAGCAGTGGATGAGTGTTCCCCTTTCCCCACATCCTCTAAAACATTTGGTATCATTTGTTCTCTTGATCTTAGCCAGTCTGACTGGGGTAAGATGCGATCTTAAAGCGGTTTTAAATTCACATTCTTTGTTTTCGGGCCCCAGACACCTAGGGAACCACTACTGCTTCCTGATCCTTTTCATCAGGACCAACTCAGTACCTTCTCTGGTGCCCAGGAGCACTGCCTCTGGGCCTGGCCCAGCCCTTACCTCTCTCTGCTTCCCTGGGCCTGCACAACCCACCAGCCTCTTTCCTGGATGACCTTTCCTCTTCCTGATCCTTTGTATCCAGACCAACCCAGCTCCTCAGTGCAGTCCCCAGGAGTCCTTGGGGCCACTTCCTGCCCCCATCTGCCTTTGCATCTCTGAATGGCACAGCCACAAGCTGTCCTAGACCAGCATCTTTCCTGGGCCCGGCTCCCAGGTCAATACAACCCCCAAATTCCTGAGGCCAAAAGCTTTCCTGGGGGGATGAAGACCTTAGGAGAAAGACTGAGAGCATCTGATCCTCATCTGACTTGGGCCTCTGTGAGAACTCCTAAAGACAAAAGCAATCTGGCCAGTCCAAAATAAAATCAAAAGAGAGAACTGGAAGCTTAGATGAACCAGCTATTCATGCCCAAAAAGTAAACCACAAAGACACATAAATTTGACAAAAAAGAAGCAGACCTAAACTTGAAGCTTGAGTCTCACACAAGAATCAGGAATTACAAAAGAAATCCACATGTCAAAATCACAGAAAAAGAATAATAAC
>NW_008348789.1:2776412-2787807 GCF_000622305.1 Nannospalax galili
TCTCCCAAATACTAGCCCAGCATAAAACTGGGAAAATGAACAGTAGACCCTAATCTTCTCTAAAGGAGTATTGACAACTGATTGCTGCTAGAAGAGGACCCTCCTAAAACAAAGACCTCTAGATAGGCTGACTAGGTTCACCAGAAGGGCAAGTAGTGGTGATTGGCTGGGGGTGCCGACAACACAGCAGACGATAACAGGGATATCAGAGTATAAGGGCTCTAGTGGGATGAGGGATGCTATGGGAGGGCACTATCTGGGAAGTGGGTGTAGAGTCGAATAAGATGGTTTGGGATGTTCTGTGTGATACACACACACACACACATCAACAAATTTTAAAAGTGTATTATATTTGAGAAGGAAGCATGGAAATTTATATCATGCTAATTAGTAGGTCCATGTTTGTTACTTCTTTTTTCCCAATAGCTAAGCGATGGAAGCTACCTAAGTGTCCCTCAGTTGATGAGTGGATAATGAAAATGTGGTTCATTTTAAAATCTACCCGATGACTTTATAGACATACACAAGAGCCAAGGATCCAAGTACAATTGATTATGACCAGTAATAATCAGATACATACAAATTAGAGATGCATACACCAACAGCTCAGTGTTAGTAGCAAAAACAATGAGTCTTTCTGCAAGGAACAATATATTCTAAAATGAAATGGAGATCTTTTTTAAAGGTTAAAAAACTCATTCAATTTTATGTCTTACAGGGCTTATACTGGGTTCAATATTGTATAACTGTATTAACTCAACTTTGAATCTATAAACTTGCACCCTTTTGTGAAAGATGTGCTCTTGCTCTGGATTGTCTTACTGAATACGTTAAATCTGTAGTGAAATGCTTCTTCTAATCATTTAGTTATTAAAAATTAAAAAATAATGATTGAGAAATAATAATAGTTAGTAGATGTGAAAAACATTACCATTGAAATCTCCCTGATGACTTTTTAATCCATGCTCAGATGCCAAGGAGCTCAGAAAGTAACCGACTGTTACTAATAGTAATCAGACATATAGAGATTAGAAACTCATGTGCAAACATCTTAATGTCAATTGCATTGAAAATGAATTTTTCTGAATGAAACTGTGTATTTTCATAACAAAATGGAAATCTTTTTTAAAGGTTAAACCTCATTTAATGTTATGTCTTATAGGATTTATACTGAGTACAATATTTTATAACTGTAATAATTCTACTGTAAACCTAAAAATTTACAGCGAGTTTTGAAATAGATGCATCTTAGCTCAGAAAATTGTTATTAAATATATCAGAGCTGTAGCAATGAAAAAAAAGGAGGAGATAATCAGATCCATGGGGTTTGCTGGCAGGTAACCCTAGTCCAAATGCTGAGCTTTTAAGTCAGTGAGAGATGTTGTCTCAAGGCAATAGGATGGAAAGCACTGGAATAAGTAACCTGATTTCCTTCTTTGACTTCTGCATGCATTTATGTGTGTGCACTTGCACAGCAATTTGCAAAACACCCACAAAGATTAATAATCATAATAAGTATAATAATAATAAATAGTGCAGTTGGTGTCCTGCAGAGGAAGTAATATCTCCTTAAACATGAGGTTCAGAGGAGATGAAAATGTCTTATATTTATATAACATTTACTCAAACACAAATGCCTCAAATACTTTTCTATGTATCATCCATATCCTTCCAATATTAAAGTTACATTAAGAAAACTACAAGGTGTAAGGCATAAACGAGCCTTTAGGTCACAACAACTCTAGTTTTCCTGATCCATAATCTACCTCAACCTACATTCCCCTGGATATGCAACAGCTCAACATCACAAATAACAAGGAAAAACACTCCTTTATGTCCCATCTATCCCAATTCTCTATCTCTAAATGTTTTTATGATGTTGAAACCTCTCAAAATCAACAACTAACCTGGAGGTTTCTAACACATATTCTAGGGATAGCCCTCATTTAATCTCTTTGGAAATGCCACAGAAAAAGAACTGAGAGATTTACAACTAAACATGATATCTACTCTCTTCGCAGAAGAGGTAGTAATTTTTGGAGCCTCAAGTAAAGACAAAGTTCTCACTCTCAAGTTCTTTAATCAAATGGATAGCAGTTTCACTTTTAAGTTTATAATCTATCTATAAAAATTTTCCTCTGGGATATATTCTTTCCCAGGACATAGAAATCTCATTGACATGAAATTAAGGGATATGTTTGGTCCTTCTCTACCATTACCACTAAGAAACAGCCTCAAGTTTCCAAGGAAGACAGGCCTCTCCTGGACTGAACCTCAAACTCCAGTTCATAGATGATAACTGAGGTTTACACAGTCTTAGAGATAAAAAGCCTCTTTGGCTCTCCCCATGTAGAACAGGCAAACACTAAGTACTTATAGTCTCAATAAATGCTCCTTAAGTTTTGTCATATTCTAAATTCTGTGACTGTCCATTGTGGTCTAAATGAAAATGGGCCTGTCCATGCATAACTGAAGACTTTAGATCATATTTCCTCTATTTGGGTAGTTTTAAAGGATGGGATGCTCTTAGATCCTGACCTTAATTGGTAAATGGACATGAGTAATTACACACTTAAAGGATAAAGCATTGCTGACTATGGCATGGTAAATATTAATCAAGTCATTAAAATCCTGCACATTCTTCCCATGTACTACAGCCTAAATGGCTAAATTTCTAACATTAACTAAACACTTAAAATTATCAAAAGAAAAATGTTAAAAACTTGTATTGGTTCTAACTGTAGCCTACTGGTACTATATGTCCATGCTGCTAGTTGAAAAGATAGGCACTTTCTTACTAGTAAAAAGTCTCTTCTAAAATATGGCAATCAGACTATCTGAATGCTGGAGAAAATTAACTCACCTCAAGAAGTGACCATGCCATTGCAAGCAAGAAAATATGATCACCACAAAAGGTTATACACAGGGAAAAAAATCTAGCAGTCAGATCATCCACAGATGTCTTCAGAACTCAATTTTGATCCCTAACATACACCTCCTACTATGCCTAACCCATCTTATAACCCCTCAGAAGTTAAGAAATCTCAAAATTACCCTCTTAACTATAAGGGATGGCTCCAGAAGATTATTAATCTCTGACTCAGTGGAAGATCATCAAAGGTCTTCATGTTTGTGTTCATTTGCAAAGTGACATTGTTAACCAAATGGCCTACTGCCTGTTCATAATTTAATTTTTTTCAATATTAGAAAAGGACTCACAGTCCTGTGTTCTATGTTGACAAAATAATCCAGGAAAATCTTGTCTTCCCTTCTCACTCTGATGCAAAGGATACATCCAGAGGAAAGACTGGGAAATGGACTTCACTATAAATGAAAAAACTACTAATTCTGTTGTCCTTTGAGATACCACCACAGGCCTACTCAACATAAACTGAAATGGTCTACAAACAGCTAAAATCTTCCTCAGTGAAAGAATCCCTCTCAAATTGACAACAGCACCACATTCAACTCAAAGATAAACCAACTTGTATTCCAAGTCTTAGGAGCCATTTATCAGCTTCATATTCTTTGAAGGCCCAAACATCTGGTAAAATGGAACAGGCCATCCAAACTTTAACATGACCTGTTGTCGAACTTGGAAGCATGATTTCTATACTGATTTTAGGCTTTAGATTCTAACTATACTCCTTTTAGAGTACAGGTTGTCCAAATTTCTCATTCACCTTAATCCCATTGCAATTTGATAGAGCATAATTTTTCTTGTTTTATGACTGACCTTGGACTTTGTAAGGTGTAGACATACTCCAGGAGACCACAAATCCTAACCAATTTCAATACAAAGTACAATGATCTCCAGAGCCCCCAGTGTGCCCCATCTACATGGATCTGATCAATCCTCAACCCAATTAATAATCAGTGATAGGAATTAAAATCCATGCAGCAGGGAATTCACTAACTACTCAATTGCTACCTCTGTGTCTGAAGTAACATGTTTTGACTATCATGTATTCACACAAACAGTTGCGGTGTTTACTTCATCAGGCTCCTATCTGTCAACTTAAAAGCTAGATCTCTCAAGAGATCTGAAAACTTTAGCAGAGGTTTTCCCACTTTGCTGCAACTCATTCACTTGGTTATTTTAATATTTCTCTCTGGATCTTCAAAAATCACTACCAGCCATAAAAATGCTGAGCCATGTATACTGCTTCACTCTCAGCAAAGTAATCCTTATACTACCTTGAGCTGGTACTTAACCAGTAAGGACATTACTACGATTCCTGACTGCAATGAAGAATTAATTATACATTACATTGCTCACGCACCCTCAAGATCCAATTGTATGTGGAGAAGACAGGTGATGTAAGGTTGTTGTTGTATTTTATGTTCTGTTCCTTGGTTCTGTTGCCCGTCTCTCAGAAGTTCACATGTCTTCATATAACTTATTGAGGCCATGTAAAGAAACTTCCATAAAACTTTGTGGAAATGAAAATTATGGGGCAATTGTGCTTCTGTACATTCAATAACCCATGATTTAATAATTGTCACACTTCACATTGAGGATATGTCCGTCCCAAGGAAACCCATGTCAATTTTTAAAGTTTTGATCAATAACAACACTGGTGTAGGTGCTGGGAGGATATTGGTATCATTTAATAGAAGACAGGAATATGGGGAACCATTTTGCAGTACACCTAACACCCTAACACTCTTTGGCAAATAAATAAATAAGTTAATTAATTAATTAATTAATTAAAATAAATAAATAAATAAATATCAGCTTAAATGTCAATGACACAAAGGGTAAAAACATATGGTCACCTGAACCATATACTTTTACTAAATCTGTGTTTAGTAAAACAGTGAAAACATTTCAACTCTGTTCTACTGTTGGAAGTAGTTCCCAGGCTGTTAGAGATGCAGTAGATGTCACAGAATTTTCCCATATGTTTCTTGACAAAATCTTGCCTGTTCTGAGCCTTTAAGTCCCTGAATGTTAATTAACCTTTACAAATGCAAATTACCTGCAAATATGCATTAATAACATATTTACAGGTTTTTCTTTTCTTACTCTGCTCTATCTTCATAAGTTTATCAACTTCAGAAGTCCAAATGAAAGTCAGATTAAGGAGAAAAACAAACCAATTTTTATTATTTTGTTTTAAAGGATTTTTTCCAGTGTCAATAAATTAAATGGACTGAGTCTCCTCACATTCCTTCTAAATGTACAGTCCCATTTCAATCCCAGGATAGAGTCTAATAAAAGAGATGAGACTTTCCTGAAGCAAACAGTATTGTCCTCTGAAGTTCATGAGTAGCATTTTTTATATTATAAACTCAGTATATCTGAGATTTTCATACACGGGAAATGTAGTTTACACTTTACCTACTTCTGTGTTCAAAATCCTGACAAAAGTGATATGAAAAGAAAGTTTTATTCTGGATCATAGTTGGAAGTACCATCCATCCTAGTGGAGATAGCAGAAACTTGATGTAGCTGAGTACAGTGCAATCAGAATCAAGAATCAGAGGCTATTGAGTGAATTCTGCTACTCAGTTATTTTTCCATATCTATAGAGTCCAGGATTCCAGATAATGAATGGCACACAGAGTGGGAGGGTATTCCCATCACAATTACTGTAATCAAAATTTCCTCTGAGGTATGCCCAGAAGTCTTAATTCCAGGTGATGCTAGATTATGTCAGTTTAAAAATTAACACAAATTGCACAAAATTATATTAAAAATACATGCCTCCTGTAACAGTTTTAAGTAGAAGAGTTTTCTGGATATTTTAATTTTTATTGAATTTTTGTGTATTTCACACAGAAAATCATCTTATATCCCCTTCCCCTTTGGCACTGTCCCATAGCCCACCACTGAAGTGCATACATTCAGTCATTTGGGTTAAAGCCTATCATGCAAAGCTAGCGTTCCCAGATGTCCCTCAGTTCAAGTTCATCTAACTAGGGTCTAGTCAGACTATCTAGAGTCCCCTCCCTTAAGAAGATAAGCTCTTCTTCACCTGGCAGTAATCAGCTGCCAAAAATTCTTTTACTAAGATTGGGGCCTGTTGTTCATTTCCACAGTTCTGCGCTGGGTTTTTGTCTGCTTAAGTTTGCATGGGTCCTGTGTATGCTGACAGCATTGCTGTAGGTTTGTATAAGAAGAGTCCCAGGATCCTGTAGGACTATTTCCATATAGTCTGCACCTCCTCCCAGTCTCTAACAATCTTTATGCTCCCTCTTCCTCAAAAGACATAGATAGATACAGAGTTCAATTAATGGTCACACGCAGAGATTGTCTGTGAATTGCCCAAGCCTAAGTGGCACATTTAGGATGCAACCTCTACACTTAAGGCTCATGGAACATAGAACAAGGGATGAAAGGAACACCAATGCATCTTCCAATTCTCATCAATGAAGCTTCCACATGCAACAGAGGACCAGAAACACAAAAGTTCACAAATGGACAAAATACAGAGAATAAGAGTCTGCAGAGTGTGGGTGCTTGAACAGGACTCCTATATTAAAAGTAAGAGTTGAAATGCTCTCCAACATCAATAAATCCAAGAAACCAGAGATTTTTACAAATCACTTTTCTTTTCATCCCTTTACAAATTTCTGTAAATTATTCTATAAGGTTGTAAGAGAGAGGGTTAGTGCACAATCATAAGGAAATATAATCTTCCCGGCCTCTGGGAACTAGCTCATATGAACTTACTGAATTGGTGACAGCATGCACAAGATCCATGCAGACTCAATCAGACCAAAATCCAGTATAGAACTGGGAAACGGCAGCAGGTCCCAACCTTAGCCAATGAACTTTGGCAGCTAATTACATAGGTGAGGGAGTGTTGATCTTTTCAAAGAGAGTGATTCTAGAGAGGCTGACAAGACCCCAGTGGATGAGATTGAACTAAGGGAGGGTGCAGATGGGGGAGAGGGTAAAATATGATTAAGAGGTAAGAAAGAAAGGAAAAAGAAAATATTAAAAAGGAACAATTCAATATGAGTTAAATTTAAAAAAAAATATTTGTTATGGGAGCACTCTAAATTTTAAAACTGAACTCTTTTGTTCACGTCAGTTTGACTCAGAAAAGGAGCAGAGAGTCTGTGACACAGACAGAATGCACCAGCAAAGGAGTAGGAGAGAAGGAGGGAAAGTTCCTGCCAACCCCAAAGCCTTCTTTTATGTTGTTGACATGGCTACCTGGAACCTGAAAACAACACCAAGCATGATTTCTATGATGTTTTACATGGCAAACATTAATGACTTCTGAGATTGGTACAGGCCATTTTCTACTGAAATTTGTGGGAAAATAAATGGAACTAGAAAAACTGAAGTAAAATAACTCAGGCCAAGGAAGAAAAACACTGCACATTCTCATATCCGGATCAGAGTTTTAAAGTTTTAGATTTGCTAGTTTAACTAAGAATGTCTGTAGGTATCAGAAAGCAAGAAATCAGCAAAGATGAGGGGCATAAACAGATCCTAAGGGGTTTTGGATGGTAGAACTCATGTGCTATGGAGCAGAAGCTAGAAATTCTGGAGACTAGTAAGGATTAGATAGGGTTGAAGTGTGGGAAAAGGGAGAAGAGGGGAGTATGGTGGCAGAGTTAACAACACTATATATAAAGAAGCCACATCAAAACACTACTTTTTAAAAAATTATTCTATTTACTAGTTTTATTTTGTGTGTATGGGTATATTGCCTGCCTGTGTGTTAGTGTACCCATGTCTTCCAATACCTGGCGAGGTCAGAAGATCGTGATGTGTCCCTTGGAACTGGAGTTATCAGGGTTGTTAGCCATCATGTGGGTGCTGGGAAAGGAACCTCAGTCCTTTGCAGGAGCAGTCAGTGCTCTTAACTGCTGAGCCATCTCTCCAGCCAAAAGATTACCTCTTTTAAGTTAGTTAAAAAATACATCTTTACTCTTAAGGTCCTTTGAGGATCTGTTCCTCAGGGGTCACATGGGCATGGGAGGAGCCCCTGGCTCCTTTTACCAGTTCTGCCTATGTGAAGATAAGTCAAAGGTCCTGCTCGACCATGGTTGGTTTTGCTTGGAAGCATGAAGGAAAGGATTCCTCTGTGTTGACCCTCCTCTTTATAGACTGGACACTGGTTCAAGGCCATCTGGTGGGGTCTCCTCGGCCTCCTTGATCAAGAGGACAATAGGTGGAACTGGTAAAAGAAGGGAGGCAGGGGATTCTCCCAAACCCATGTGACCCCTGAGCAACAGATCCTCAAATGACCCTAAGACTAAAAATAAATTGGTTTATCTGGGCCAACTGTATGACCTTAAACACCCCAAAGGAAAGTATAACCAAAGATTAAATGGGCCCATATAATTTCATAAGAGTCCATATGTATAGCTAAAGGCTACATAACAAACAACAATGCCAGACAGGCAATACTTTCTTTTGAGTTGTTGGCCAGGGTGGCCAAAGGGATTCCCAGATAGTAACTCAGCATAGAATTGGTAAAATGAACAGCAGACCCCAATCTTATCCAAAGGAATATTGACAACTGATTACTGCTAGATGAGGAACAACTTAACCTCCTAAAACAAAGACCTCTAGATAGGCTGACTAGATTCTCCAGAAGGGCAAGTAGTGGGGAATGGCTCAGGGTGCCGACAACATAGCAGACAGTAGCAGGGATATCAGAGTATAAGGACTCTAGTGGGGAGAGGGAGGCTATGGGAGGAAGTGGGAGTAAAAATAAATAAATTAATTTTAAAAAATACATCTTGGGGCTGGAGACATGGCTGTTCTTTCAGAGGACCCAGATTGGATTCCCAGCACCCACAAGGAAGCTAACAATCACCTTTAACTGTACTTCCAGGGGAATCCAATGACCTGTAATGACCTATGACGTCTGACGGCATTGCAGGACTCAGGTGAACTTACATACATTCAGGAAGTACACTCATACACATAAAATAAAAGTAATTAAAAACTTTAAAAATTCATTAAATGTTTTGAAGTTTAAAAATGCTTCTTAATATAAGATTTTCATTGGGGAATCTCAAAAAATATATTTTGTTCATGTTCAACCTACAATCCTCTCACTAACTCCTCTCAGATACACAGAAATGGGGACATCTGTTGGAGCATGGTGCTTGACATAGTGTGGGCTACATCTTTAAAAATTGACTTTCCTTAAGAAGTCATCAACTATGAATAGATCTTCCATTTTAGTTGGAGATTGTTGAGCACCCCTCCCTTCACATTAAAAGGTTCACTAACTTGAACTTGTGCAGGTCTAGTGCAGGAAACCATGGCCGGTGTGATTTTCTGAATGCAGTGGTCTTATTGCATTCAGGAAAGAGTTTCTGTCTGGTCCTATCTGACCTCTGTACCTTCTGAGATGGTCTCTGAGCTTGGGGCATTGATACAGATTTCTGATAGAGAAATCTACTGTTACTTACTCTCTTCAATTTGATCAGTTTTAAGTTTCTCTGTTAATTATCGTCCACCACATGAAGAAGTATCTTGGATGATGTCTGTGAGCTGAAATTATCTATGGATATAGAGATATGGATTTAGAGGGCAGTTTTACACTATGTTGATTTAACAGAACGGTAGTCATTTTACCTTTGGTATCTGTCCCATGCATGGGTTTATATGAATATTTACATATTTACATGCATAGATCATATTTATAGTATCAGGCGTGAGTTTTCTCCTGTAGAAGTACTTTAAAATCAGCCATATAATGCTTGTTTATCCCCATAACTTTTGTGTCACTATTGCGCAACTGGGCATATCTTGCTACATTGGTCATCACTGTAGATTACAAGGTACATAACTAGGTAAGACTTGAACACAGAAGCCAGAAGTTATTTAATGAAAATCATCCCTATTCCAGGTGTGTGACACCCTAATAAGGGTTGATGACTAAGAAGACCTCAGAGTTCCCCTAAAATATTACAAGATATGGGCTTTTCTATTGTTTGCCATCCAGAACTGGATTGTAAGACCTTATTGCTGAAGACACCACATACTTTGTGATTAGGGTTCTCTAAAGAACATATCTGATACATGAATTTATAAGATTAACTTATAGGATAGAGTCTGGGATCTGAGTAGTCCAACAATGGCCACGCTGCACTGGAGAGGCTAAAAATCCAGTAGTTAGTTGCTCAATCCACGAGACTGTATGTCTCAGCAGTCCCAATCTGGTACTGAGAGAGTGGACAATTCCTGGAGATCTACTAAACTTCAGTCTACACTGGAATCCAAAGAAGTTGGTGAAAGCAGCAAGACAAACTTACCAGTGAGAGAGAAGGCAGGCAAGCAAAAAGCCAAAGGTCCCTTTTGCCATAGCCTTTTATATGGGCTGCCATCAGAAGGTAACACCCATATTTAGTGTGTGTCTACCATCTTCAAATGATCCAGTAAATAAAGTTTCTCTCATTTCACTGAATTCCAGATCCATTCAAGTTGACAATAAGATTACACATCACAAGTCCATTCCTTGTCAAATTGATAGCCAATTCTATCTCTGTCTGTCATACTTACTTTTCAGTGAAAATAACGGCAAGATCATAATTCCATTTAACATGATATAACTATCTTGCATACAATCACAAACACATTGTGCAAATGTGAAATTTTGAATGAGAATGCCCACCATAGGGTCCAAGTATCTGAACATTTGTCCCCAGTTGGTGACACCATTTTGGAAGGTCTTAGAAGGTGTGACCACGGTAGAGGAAGCATATCACTGATAACAGGCCTAGAAGAGTTTGTAAGCCTTGCTAGATCTCCAGTCACTCTTTGCTTCCTGTGCCTGCTTGAAGATATAACCTCCTGTTACCATGCCTCTTGGCCATGATGGAACCTAATTCCCCTAGAATCATAAGCTAAAATAAATTCCTCCTTTTATAAGTTCCCTTAGTCATAGTGTTTTAATCACAGCAACAGAAAAGTAAGTAATGCACTTTGGTTGCAAAACATAAAGAAACCATACAGAACGGAAATAGAAGCACACTCCCTGTTAGCTAACTTTCGCATTGTCAGATGTTGCTATGCAAGTAGCTGGAAAAGAAAAGTCAGCATTGATAGTTCTTAACTTCAGACCTTGCATGCTGCAATACCTATTATCCAGGCAAGTAAGGTATGGCTACTTATGCAATAATGCAATTGCTGCTAGGGTACAGGAGGAGGCCTCCAAAGATGTCGCAGACCCAGAGCCCAGCGAGAATTCACTTCTTGGTCCGCGAATAGCGCCCAAAAAGGAGCCCACGCCTTCGTACCCTGCTAGTGAGCCCAGTGACTGCTGACAGACTGCTTGGCAGGGACCAATCAGAAAAATGCCGAGTGCTTGCTTCTACCTGACTCCCAGAGTCTGTGTGTTGTGATTCCGCGCCTCTTGCCCCACCAATCGGCAGGGGACCCGATCCAGGTTAGGGTCTTCACAGCTGGCCTGAG
>NW_008348789.1:2788638-2814422 GCF_000622305.1 Nannospalax galili
TATTTTATTGTATGTTTGTATTTTGTCTGCATATATGGAAGTGCACCACATATGTTCAGTACTCACAGTGGCCTGAAGGGGCATTGGATCCTCTGGAACTGCTGTTACAGATGGTTGGTAGCCATGGTGTGGATGCTGGGAACCAAATGTGGGTAATCTGGAAGAGTAGCCAATGCTCTTAAGTGCTGAGGTATCTCTCTAGCCCCAGAAAAAACAAATTAACTTTAAAAAATATTCCATGTTGCCTCTAAACTTGGAAACAGAAAATGAATAAATATGTAATTATAAAATTCTCTTAAGAGATGTAATGCTAATCATGAGCACACATAAGGGACTGATATTTAGCTAGGCAAGAGGAGAAACTACAGCTGATATTCAAACTTCACATAAAATTTTATTTCTAATTAGATGTCTTAGCAAGGAAGCTGGAATAGCAGAATGCAATGGGGTTAATTAGCTGGGAGCAAATACTTCACCATGAAATATTGTGAATCTGTTTTACTTAAAATACTCTTAATGTACACTAATATCTGGAACACAGTGGAGGATTTGACAGCAATTTTCACAAAAAAATGAAATAAAAAATATTACCAAGTAGAAATTTCAGCAAACCTTCAAATGTCTATGTTACCCACTATTGTACAAACACTCATTCTTAGAAAAGAAGGGAGAATCTCCGATAAATGAGATTATTTATGGAGATCAATTCAAGACTCAAAAACACTTAATTGGAAGACATGACAAATTTACAACCAGAAATAGACTATGTTTCTTTATGTCAAGTTTTATCTACTCAATGTCTTCCCAGAGGTGGGGTAAATACTAAATCTTGATGTTTTGAGAAAAAATTATTTAAGAGATCATGTTATAATCAAGGTGTCTAAAGCTGAACATATCTACATCATAAAGCATAGAGAAACAATAACGATCATGTCAATGGTGAATTCCTAGACATTGGGCAATACACTTTTGTTAGTAAATGAGCTCATAGAAAGTAATAATTTAGACTCATATAATTGTATTAAATTTTCCTAGACTGGCACACTATTTTGAGTGTGTTCTCATGTCACTATAACTGATTTTGACTCTGAGAAAACCATTAAGCATGATGGTTTCTTTCCTCATGCTTCTAGAGATTATGGAAGTAGTAAAAACAAACACTCCTCACCAGCAATAGGCTGACTTTCTGGGACCAAATGATGACAAACATCTGATAAATCAACTCTTTTTAAAAATATAAATTGTGGTTTCTATGCAAGGATAAAGGTGAAGATTATCCATGATTTCATGGGTGCTTTAAATTTACAACTGGTGCAATATTTATTCATAATAATCACTCTGTAAGTCCCCTCTGTGGGAATGTCTATCACTTTGAACTCCTTCAGATGTGAGAAATAGGTGAATACATTTAGGATAGAAAAACTAGAAAGCTTATATCGCTTGTTCTGAGAATAGAAAACCACCAGGTTAAACCAACTCTAGGAACTACTGGATTTGTCCTCTGTTACCTAGTTCTGCTTCTCTAGACAACTAACCATCCCATTTCCTTATTTCCAATAGATAATTTGTCTTCCTTTCTCACTAAAGGGTGAGATCATCTGAGTGGCTGAATTACTATCATCCATTAGTGCTATGCCAGCTTATTATACCCCCCTTACCGTTTGCTTGGCCTCATTGTTCATCTTCCAGTCAGTAATCTGTTTTGAAATTCTTTTTAGGACTTTGATTGGTCCAATGAAAAGGAACTGTTTGTCACTCAAGTGTGTTAAAAGGGGACACTCCACCTGGGATGTGTTTAGTCAGCTAAGGAAACAGATATTTCATGCCCAAATGTAGCTGAATATTGCTTATGTGACAAAAATATTCACTGTTGTATGATCTTTAGATTTACAGAAGTTTCAGCAACCCAAGAACAAGTTTTTAAAATTCAACATTCAATTCCATTAATCCATTTTAATAGAACTGTTTGGAATATGAAGCTACCAATTCCCGTCTTGAGCCTCCTTATTACATGGTTGTTCCATCAGGACGGTCAAGTGTTTGCTGTGCATTTTAACAAGGTTGATTTGAGGGACTGATTACATAGTCTGATTTGCTTACTGTCTAGTGTTCCATTTAGTTTTCTTTGTTAATCAGTGCACATTGGTTCAATCCAGTATCCTTTGTTGTCCATGAATTGCTGTGGTTTGAAAACGGACTTGGATGGGTTATATGATGTCATACACATTAGTAATACACATTACTAATTTTCTCTAACAAAGTTCTTTTTTTTTTTTTTCAAATCAACTACAGTTATTTCAAAACTGAGTTGGTTTTCAAAACAGCTATGTGAGGAAATAAGCTCATTTAAAACTTTAAAAAAATATGTTAACTGAAACCAAGGGTAATTAAGTAACTCAATCATTTGAAAACAGGTTTTCTTATGACAAGTTGACATTAAAAAGTAAAAGAGATCCGCGGTATGCCGCTGGGGCTCAGAGGAGGGCCAGGACAGCGGAGGGCGCACCTGTGGGCGGGTGAGGGGCGAGGAAGTGGAGACATGCCGCCCGCCTTCCTCCTCTGAGAGATGGCGGCCACCTAGAGCCCCAAAGGAAAGGATGGAAGAACAAGAAGGGCGGGGGGGGGGCGCAAGCTCACAAGCACAGTGAACATGGCCACAGCAGGAAGACAGGAGAGAGAGATCTAGGGCGCCACCAGGTTGGGGGGCGGGGAGGGGTGAATAGGAGCTTCCCCAGTCCTCTGCATGGCCTTTCCCTTTTCCAAGGGGTGGGTACCAATGCCTTTTTCTTTTTCCCCCTCCCGCCCTCCACCCTCTCTCACCTCCAAAAAAAGAAAAAGAAAAAAGAAAAAAAGAAAAAAAGTAAAAGAAAATTTAAAAAATTAATTTCACCTTGTCTTTACGCATAAGAATAATATAGATCTTTAAAATCATTAAGGCTGGGGCCTGGAGAGATGGCTCAGCGGTTAAGAACACTGGCTGTTCTTGCAGAAGACCCCGGTTCTAATCTCAGCACCCACATGGCCCCTAACAACTGTCCTAACTCCAGTTCCAGGGGATCCAACAGCTTCCTCTGTCCTCCCTGGGCATTGCACGACACAGGTGCACTTACCTATGTGTAGGCAATATATGCATACACATAAAATAAAAAAATAATGATCAAAAATGTTTTTAATTGTTAAGGCCATGTTTCAAATAGTTTGTAAAGGAGAAAGAAAGAGTATTAGGGGATAAGTCTTTCTGTTCTCCAGGAATCAAATTTATATGAACAGTTGTTATTACTGCTTTCTATTGTAATAAAAGCGTAATGACGAGATCAGCATTTAAAATACTTTCTAGCTGAATACATTCATTTTTTTTTAAATTGTGAAAGGAGAAGAAATTTTGCACAATTTACACATTCCTTTTAGAGCTGGAAATTCTCTTTTATTGTTAACCACACATTAAAATGAGATTATACATATATTCATAAATCCTAAAACATGTAAACATTTTTCTTCTATGTATGTAGATACTGAACAAATATTAATGAATGCATCCAGTATTTGAATAGCTGTGCTGAAGTAGATGGTACAATAATGACTATTTGGAAATGGCACTCTGTGTGACTCTATTATTCACATCAACTATTCTATAGTAATTTTCAAGATAAATGTTTTGATTGTGCTTGTCATATTTTTGTAATATTTCTACTAGAAGATATTCTTCAGAATAGTGTATTTTTAAGTCCTCTGGGAGAGGTTGTGTTTATGTGCTTTAAGCAGAATACAAATATTTAACTATTTTTATTGAATGAAGAAATTTTATATTTCACTCAGTTGCTGAGTTATAGTGTATCCTTGTTTATCCAGTAACCTATTTTAAATTAAATTATTGTAAGTATAGTTAATGTGTCATTAACAGAAATCATAATGTTCTAGCCATTGGTCAGTGTGTAAGGGAATGCAATATAGTTGATGCAAGTAATAATGGCTAAACTTGTGTAAGGGTAGAGTCTGTTGGGAGTACTTATCTAGTCAGATGGCATATGCTACCTCTGTAAATTACCTTGAGCATGGATTTGACATATTGGTGATGATAAAGTTGTTAGCAATAAAAGATGTTCAAAAATCATGATTGATTTTCTATTTTTCATATATGTTTTATGTTTAAACACAGCAGCCTGCAGGACATACGATGTTTTTTGTTTGTTGGTTTGTTTGTTTGTTTTTTACCAAATTCATTGCATTTGCCTAATGGTGACAATCAAATTGAAACTGAACACTGAGAATAGCTGTGACATGTATTAAACTATATTAATAGCAAATAAGAGCAGCTTTGGGCATATACTTGCAAAGCTGTGGCTTTCCAAAGTTAGATAAGGAAAGTTCATTTATCTGAGAGAATTCATTTCAAAAGGAATAAAGTGTTTCATATGCATTGGTGGAATAGATTCCAACAGCAGAGTTATGAGACATGCTCCCACATGTACCCCACATTATGAAAGTGAAGTGTTCTGTTTTCCAGGGAGGAGACTACTCATGTGTGGCAGATGTTATTTTATGTTTACTGAGCAGGTCCACTGTTGTCGTCTGAGCTTTACAGTGTTTGTGTCTCCTTGCAGGTTATATGAGGCTTGCCTCCTTCTCTCCAAGAAATTTCTGATAAACAATTTAAGAAGACATTAATTTACAAACCTATGTTTTAACTTCATTTATTATATCTATATCCTTTCTATTTTTAATCCATATCCTCCATTTGTTGTATAAGCATTATACATAATAGGGGGTTACATAAGGATATTTTCACATAAGCATATAATGTATTTTATGCATTGTTGTATGACACTATTCCCGGGAGACATGAACAAACCTATATCCTTTTTATTTTTAATCCATATCCTCCATTTATTGTATAAGCAGTATACATGCATTGTTGTATGACACTATTCCCGGGAGACATGAACAAATGTCTAATCATCCCACATACAGAATCAAGGACAGACCAAAGTAAGCATACCACCAAAGTCCAATTTGATGAACCAGTGAGTTTATTGGAGTTATTTACAAGAGTGTTGATGAGGAGTTATTTATAAGATTATACTTAAGGGGCTGGAGAGATGGCTCAGTGGTTAAGAGCAGTGACTGCTCTTGCAGAGGACTTGGGTTCGATTCCCAGCACCCTCATGGTGGCTACGAACCTTCCTTAACTCCAGTTTTAGGGTAAACTGAAGCCCTCTTCTGACCTCCATGGCATTGCATGACATGGGTGCACTCACATACATGCAGGCAATACACTCATACACATAAAATAAAAGTAATAAATGAAATATTAAAAAAGAAAAAAAGATTATACTTAAAATTTGATATGTCATGAAAATCCCTTCAAGCATGGGTGACATTTCATGATATGTGAAACAGAGCTCACTCCAAATGTTGAGGCAGATCTACAGGATGGAGAGGATCTTTTCCAGTCATCTCAGTTGGTATGAGCCCCCTCTAGGTAGTCAGGTCTCTGACTCTCCAAGGCAGAACTGATGGTCCGAGAGTCTTTCTCAGCAGTCATTAAGGCTTATATAATCTAGGAGAGAGTTGCCTAGTGCATCTGGTTAGTTTCAGAATCTTCATGAGCTTTTGTAATGTTTACTTTACGAGTTTTCAGGAGCTTCCTTGCAGGATTGAATGTTTCACTTTTGCCATATGTAACGCAAAAGTTCCTGCAACCACTATGATGACAAGTTATAGTTCCATCTCCTTCCCATGTTCTGTGGAAGGAATCTGCATGAAGGGGAGGGGCTAAGGATATATAAGCCAGAAAAGTCACAAGACAGGTCTCTTGCCATTTTGTGTGGCTGTCGGTAAGCCACATGATTTATATTTGGGTGTGGACTCTACAGCACAGCCAGGAGCAGGGTAGTCGCCATTTTGGAACAATGCACGGAGACCCTGGGCAGCTGATTTCTCTAATATGGGAAAAGAAAAGCATAAGAGAGGTCATGTCTTTGTAAGTGACCCTCTAAACCTTGTTGGCAAGCCCAAATAAATATTCTTATTTCCCAACTGTAACAAGAGGAACATTGTGATGGTTTAGTTAGAATCATGCTCTCTGGAATCCCAGAGAGCATGTGTGGGGGAGTCTCTCAGATGAAAATTTAGTACAACATAGAATATTTCAAGTCTTAAGAGCTGCCATCCAAAATGGAATGTTTTATCTTAAAGTATTAGACAATATACCCCTCATAAAAGTCTCTACCTTCCCACCTTCTCATCTTCTCTATCCACTCCTCTCCAGTAAGGACCCATTGTTTCCCTACACACTCTTGCTTCTACTTTCATGTCATGTGAATTTATTTGATTCTATGTATCTATAGGAAACCTTGGAAGTTATTATAAGAGAAAACATGATATTGTATTTCTGAGCACCTCTTAATATGGATGTATCCAGTTTCATCAATTTTCTAGCAAATTAAAAAATTCCTTTATTCTCTAGGACTGAAAAAATAAACATTGTGCATATATACTGTGTTTTCTTTATTCACTCCTCTATTGTTGGACACCTAGGTTGGTAAAATAATGTAGCCATTAAGAATAATGCTGAAGTAAGCATTGCTATGCACACAGCTCTGAGATATGTTGACTTGGAGTACTTTAGGTAAATACCAAGGAATAGAATTCTTGCTCTTATGGTGGATCTATTGTAGACTTTTGAGACATCACCATACCAATTTCCAAACAGATTCAGTTAGTTTGCATCTTTCCAGTATTATATAATCATTCCTTATTGTCTTTGTCTTCACTAACAGAGGTTATTGTATGTTTCCTTAATGACTGCAATTCTGACTGAAGTGAGACAGTATCTCAATGAAGATGGAGAAAACACTACTAGATAAGAGGCATAGACAAAGACTTTCTGTTAGCACTCTAGGAACTCAGGGAATAGTACCAGCAACTTGCAAACAGAATTTTATGGTACTAAAATTTTATAACAAAGAAAATTATCATGTGAAGAGACAGTCTACAAATGGAAGAAAATTTTTGTTAGCTATATATCTGACAGAAACTTACTATCTAGCACATACTAAAAAACAAAAACAAAAAAAAACCCTGATAATTCAAACAGTTCAATCAAATAAGTTAATAAAATGAACAGTTTTCAATAGATGAAATACAGACTCCAATAAACACATGTAAATATGTTCATCATCATTAGTCATCAGAAAAATGCAATTCAAATTGCAAATCTACTTTTTCCAGTATTGGATATTAAATTGCAAACAGCTGGAAAGCAACTTCCTTTTTAAAAGGAAACAGATTGTCCAAGAGGGAAACTGGGAAAATGGGGTTACTTTAACATGGGAGGAAGGACGGAGGTTAAACACAGAGAGAAGAGAGATAAATAAAGCTTCAGTAGCGTGGAAAATCAGAGGGAAATGTATTAAATCCAAAACCTACTGAAAAAAAAAAAAAACATGGCAACATCTGAACATGGGTGCATGTATGTATCTAACTGAAGGATACATAACAAGAAACATGGTACACAGTACCAGACAGGAGAAACTTTCTTTTGAATTACTTGTCAGGGTAGTACAAGAGAATCCCCAAATGACAAAGGCTGTTGTCACAGCTCTTGATTACCTCCCAGAACTTGAAGGTAAGACCCTAGCTGAACATACTTTGCACACAAGATTTGGAGATATAGAGCTGATACTGACCTGGAAGTCTCTTCCCCGAAGACTAGTTCTCATAGTTCTAGAGGATGCTATGGAGTTGTTAAAGAAAAAAAATTCAATCAGTGGTCCAACCTCAGCTTCAAATCCTAACAGCCACAACAATGACAGGTAGAACAAACAATAGCTGTGAATTAATAGTACTTTTATCTTAGAGGTTATCAGGGGCTATCTAATTGGAATTAAAGCACTCTCAGAAGAGGGAACACATGGGTGTCACTGTAAATATAGCCAAATACATATGACTGCAGAGGTCATAGGTGTTAGAGAAAACCCTATCTCTATTATATCTCTCAACAAATGGATTCTTACCATATGCTAAATATAGGTGCTTATATTTACAGACAAGTCTACCATAGACCACTCATCAAAGAAAGAAGCTTCGTTTTCCAAGAGATGGAGCCTCCAGAATTCCAGAACTGGTAAAACAGAGACTATTTGTCTGAGAGATGCCCAGTCCTAGATGACATATATGCAGTGGAACCTCTACACACAAGGCTCATGGAACATAGTGGAACAGGGGGTAGAGAGTACACAAAAGCATCTCTCAACCTTCACCAATGAAGCTTCTTCATGTAACAGAGTGTGATGGATACAAAAGACCACCACAGGCCAAGGTGTAGAAAATAAGAGAATGCAGAATGCTTGTCCCTAAATACAACTCTTATATTAAACCTCACCCACCCATGGCTCAAGAACCATTGCAGAAGAGGGGATGAAAATATTGTAAAATTCAAGGTTTATGCTTTAAAATAAGGAAACAGAGAACTTCAGGCCTCTGGGAACTTATATAAAACTTCAGCAATGATGACAGCATGCAAAAGACCTATGCTGATGTAAACAACAAAATCCAGGGAAATGGACAGCAGACCCCAAATTTATCTGAGGAACTATTGGAAACTGTTTACTGAAGGGTGGGGGAGAGTAGATCTTTAAGGGAGTGTCTCTAGATAAAATGAATAGACTCCAGTGGATGAACTTGCACCAAGGGTCATCTGGGTTTAAAAACTTGACTTGATAGGCCTTAAAATATATTACAGAATGCATGAAATCTTGGGGGGTATGGGAGGGTACATATATAGGATGGGATCTAAATATGATTAATATTTATTGTATGATCCACAGAAACTCAATAAAAATATACATTAAAATTAATTCTGCATCATATAGTCTTAGAAAAGTAATGATGCTCACTAAAGGATATATCACTGTGTTTGACCCACATGTGGTTCAATCTACTCATGTTTTTATTTTATATTAAAAAACACCAGATGAAGCAACTTCAAAATTGGAAAATACTTTTTCTTGAATAACAGGAAATTAAAATAGTGTTTCATGTCAAAAATAAAAAAATGAAAACAATATAATTTTAACTACTGCCAAATTTATTGCAAATTTCTGCTTTGTTTAAAAATTGTTATATTATGAAGAAATCATTTAACAGGTAGAAGAGAATGAGAGCATATTTAAGGAAAATTCTACTTGATATGATTAGAATATGATCTTTGTTGTTTTAAGAAACAAGTGTTACCAGGCTTGGTGGTGCACGTCTTTAATTCCAGCACTTGAGATGCAGAGGCAGGCAGATCTTTGTGAGTTCGAGGCCGACCTGGTCTACATAGTGATTTTCAGGCCAGTTGGGGATACTGAGAGACTGTGTCTCAAAAAGAACAACAACAATCATCATCATCATCATCATCATCATCATCATCATCATTCAATATGTGGAAATTTATTGTGTTGGAAATTATTCTTAAATGTCTTACAGGCAATTTACCAGTGCTAATACCTCTTAATTAATGCAGAGTTCACTGCACTTGTAAGTTCTGTAGATCTATTACATGACAGGTGAATATAGTTACAAATACTGAATTATACTATTATAGTTCTTTAAGAAGATAAGTCAATTTTGTGTTATTTTACCATAATCCTTAAAGTTAATAGTAATTTAATTTCAAATAATATTTTTATATCAAAATATAAAAGATATTCTCTTAAACATAACTGACACTGAAATTAATGCTATCACCTATGACAATCTAATTTCAAGCACAGTGAACACTTCTTTATGCTGATTTTTGATGGGATAAATGTCTGACAGTGGTGCGGTGCTGAGGGATGAGAGGATGAATAGCTCCCAGCAGCTTTGATAGATTTTTCATGTTTTGAGTAGAGGATCCATTTTTTTCTCCATCTTTGAAGCAATATAGTATCATGCTGACAAAAATATTATCCACATATTGGTTTGTTGTGCCACTACCACTGATCTAGAGACACATTGTGCTGAGTGATATATAAATAAAAACCAAAATACCTGTTTTTTAATTTCTTAAAATTATGTTCATATATTAATAGTAAACAGAATTTCAATGTACTGTTTAGGAAATAGTCATCTCTTTAATTTTTGGATTTTGTTCATGTATATATGGAAGACCATCTATAGAATTTAATTGTGGCCAATTTATGATGGTTTTGTAGTGCTCACACATGTTAAGTTATCAAATAGCATGGCAAGCATTGCTTCCCTTCAGATTCAATAATCATCTGTAATTTATTGAGTTGCAGAAATAATATGATAGATAATATGTAAACTGGAAATGATGTAAGAAAACAAAGTGAAACACAAACTATAGAAACATTATAGGCTGTGACTGAGTGTCTTCCACATTAACCCCTTCATAAAGCATGGTGTAAAATTAGGCACAAAATAAAATTATTACTTATGGCAGCATGGTGAACATGTAGTCACATTAAATTCCTAATACATTAGATAATCACCAATTAGTGTTTGATTAGTTCAATGTGAAAGATATGTTTCAATTATGAAAAAGTTATTTGAAATATCACACAGAACTTTATACCAAGACTTGGTAGAGATGATTTTATCCCTGGGAACAGGAGACACGAAGAAGAGAGTAGCTCTAGTAAGCTCATTAAATCAAATTTCTGGAAGCTATTTTAGTGTACAATGGGTATGAAAAATGAAGCAAAATTTGATGAGAGGTCTGTGAATAGACATTTTGTCAGTGACAGAGATCTATCACACCTGGGAAGTTCTTTATATCATCCTACTTCTACCATAGGAGCAATGTATCATTACTGGACCAAAAAGTAGCAAGAAATGATACCAATAATAAGTTAGTCTCAAAAGACAGAGGGCTTATTGGGGGATGACTATTGGTAGTTCTTACATACACTCTCTAACCTGTAAGTCCACTTATTTGAGTGCAAGAATATGCCACATGTCAAGAGCATATGTTCTCTGTGTCAAGATACTCTCTACCACTGAGCAGAAAAAGATGATACAACCCTTATTGAAAGTATAGTTTAATATGCAATATAATATTACAGTACATTTTACTAGGATATAAAATATATTAAGTTAAATAAGCAAACTTTAAAATGAATATTTCTTGGGCCTGGAGAGATTCCTCAGAGGTTAAGAACACTATCTATTCTTGCTGAGAACACAGACTTGTTTCCCAGCACCCAAATGGCAGCTAACAACCATCTGTAACTACAGTTCCAGGGGACCCAAGCCCCTATGCTGACCTCAAATTGGCCAATAGTGAGTTTCTGTGTTAATCACCATCTGCTGTATAAGGAAAATTCTCTAGTGAGAGGTGAGAGATACAGTCACCCTATGAGTAGAGATGGCATTGAAGATGTGTTACTTAGGGTTAAGCATCTCATAAACACTTATTTAAATTTGACCAATTCTGGAACTATAATGGTCTCCATCTGTTGCAAAAGAAGATTCTTTGATGAAGGGTGAAAGCTATATATAGGAGAATGGATATTTAGAATAAAGTAAGAAGTTACGTTGGTTCAGAGATGTAGCAAAAATGGATTTTTCTCTAGGATCTATAACCTCTCCAGCCCCTTGTCTTTGGCAATGATTACAGTTGTGTCTCCTGGAAAAGGCCTTAATCCCAATTAGACAGCTGTTGATTCACCCAAGGAAAAAAGTGCCACTACTGTATTAAAAGCAATTGTTTGCTGGGCCAATCATTGCTGTTTATTGGGCTTTCCAGTTAGTTGGGACCACTGACTGGTTTTCTACCAAGGCAGCTTGTATAGTATCCTCTGATACCATGAGAGCTAGTTTCAGAGAGGAAGCTACTAGATCAGTTCTAGAGGCTTCTTGAATGTCCCACGTCCTATGTCTGAAGTATGGCCTGTCTTCAGCAATAGGGCCTCACTTTTAAGTTCTGGGAAGCAATGAAGAGCTGTAGCAATAGCTTGTGTTATTTGGGAAGTCTCGTAGACTACCCTGACAAGCAATCTGTAGGGAGGTTTCTCCTGCCTGGCACAGTGTATTTGTTTTATAATTTTTTATAAATAACAAATTTTGAGTTATTTAAGTGTTTGAATTTTTTATATTTCACCTGATTACCTTTCCAAAATAAACATTTCTGGAATGACAAAGAACAGTATCAGAAAAAATACAAAAATTGGAATATATTCTCATAGTTCACAATTCCCTTTTATCAGACCAAACAATAAAAATAAAAAAATAGCCCACGAATATATATCATCCTACTTATATAAGAATATTAGTTACTTTCTAATAAATATTATACATAATTCAAAATGAAATAATTCTAGTGATTTATTTAAATGATAACAAAACTAGTTATGATCACGTCAGGAGAAAAATAAAACTGTTAAAATAGCCCAAATATTTCACAAATTACTAAAAGTAGTAATACCAGTGTAAGAGGTAATTTATGCTACACTTAGTGACACAATGATTCTAAAAATTATGTTAACATCTCTACAACATAGTGGAAAGATATCAATATTTGTACATTATTATTAAAAGCATTGAAATAAAAAGAAATTAAATCAATTCCTTACTTCTGCAATCTACAAGGTATAGAATCACTTCATGTTAAAACATGTCAACTCAGGGGAAAAGTAGAGATATCTTTTTATTTTTGTTTATTTATTTGTTTATTTATTTATTTGTATTATATGTGCATGATTGCATCGCCTGCTTGTGTGTAAGTGCACCCATGTTATGCAGTGCTTATGGAGGTCAGAAGAGGGCTTTGGATTCCCCTGGAACTGGAGTTATGGATGGTTGTTAGCTCCCATGTGGGTGCTGGAAATTGAACTTGAGTTCTCTGCAGTGCTCTTAATAGTTGAGCCAATTAATAGGGTAAAAATTTAGAGAAAATTTTTAGAGGAAAATCAGAGATCTGAGAAACACTGAATAGTTGTGTCTTCTGGATATGATAGGAAGTCTGCACTCATGAATACCCAGCAGATATGGATGCCTTCATAAGACCTTCACAAGATCAAGTCAGTCAAAATTCTAGCATGGTGTGGTCAGGGGTTCATGAGCCCTGATCGCTAACTGATGAGCTATGGACATTTGATGGAATTTGGAGTAGGGATAGCCAGTTTTCTTAAGGGGCAAGGCTCCTGGTATTTCTTTGTTACAGTGGCTTGAACTAAAGAAAACTTTTAAAAACATTACTGTAGTTTTTGGTAACATCTAAATTACTAACAATAACATAGCAATAACATTGTAGAGGTCTTACAGTCTGGTCATAGTTTCCTTGCCTTATTTTACATGTAACAATCTTTATTTTTGAACAATTTTTACCAAACCAAGGGAAATAGATAATACTTAATACTTTACCAAGTTCATTTACAACCTAGGCTCTGGCCATACCATCTACTCTGAAGTAGTCCTTGTTTACCCCAATGCCTCTGTCTTTGACATTATGAGCTATTCAGTTGCAATTTTCATCAACAAGTGCTTTTGGTTTCAAGATTATCCAGCATCTGACTCACTCTTAGTTAGTTATAATAAAGAACAGAGATATTACTTTTTACTTTATTTATATCACATAGCCTTAGTGGTAAATGTTATAGAAATACTTGCTAAAATGCACGAGTAAGTGAACTTAATGCTCTCTTAATTAACCAAATGATGAAAAGATGTCCACTAAATTAATAAATGCAATAATCAATATGTAAGAAGTAGTCCACTCTCTTAATTTTGATGATGACTTTCCTTTATTCTTTTGCTTTTTTATCTCTTGGAGAATAAGGTCAATCTTAAAACGTTAAGGGATTATGATATGCTTAGCCTAAAAACACCCCCTCAGACCTAGAGAAGCAAAATCACTTGCCTAAGGCCCTAAAACCAGTTAAAAGCAATCTATATCACAGCTTTCTAAGGGGGATTTCAATGTTGAAAGGCATTGATGCCTTAGTGTATGGATTAATGTCATCTTGCTGAATATCAGATTAGCACAAATGTAACAGCTGAGAAGTACTGTGTTTTTATCATTTCACATACACTCAAGTCTTCTGCTGAAATTCTGACAGAACTGTTTTCAGGTATTAGGAGGGTCTGAAGTCATTTCAGGGTCCCAAATTCTTATTTCCAGCTCACAGAATTCCATTCTGTACAGCACATGAAACTGATGAACCATTTTTTCAAGTACCAGCAAGCTGATGGGTTTGGATCTCACTTAGAAGGAAGCACTTTTAGTTTAAATTTGACAACTTAATACTTCCCTCCCTCCCTGCCTCCCTTCCTGTCTTCCATTCTTTCCTTACTTCTTTTTTTTTTGATTTCTGTTATTTCTTTTTCTTTATTTCCTTTGTATTGTGTGTATTTGAGTGTATGTGTGTGCACCCATACGTGTGCACACATTGCACACTCATGCTATGGAATATGTATAAGGACAATATTGTAGTGTTTGGTCTCTTTCCATCTTTACGTGGAATGTGGGGTTGAATTTCAGTCATCTGGATTGCACAATAACAGCTGTTACCTGCTGAGTCATCTCACTAACCCTTATGTAACGTTACTTTTATTTCTTAGTTCACTTCCATATATATTCATTTTTCAAAAAAATTTTTATTGAATTTTTGTGTATTTCATACAGAACATCTCAATCATTCTTAATCATCATTATACCCCATCCCCACTGGGACCCTCCCTTAGCATGCCCCACAGGAATTCATGCATTCTGTCATTTGTGTTAAGGTCTATTGTAACATAGTGTCCCCAGATTGTCCCCAGTACAAGTTCATCTACTGAGGTCAGCTTATATAGAGTCCCTCACTTTAGGAAGATCAGATCTTCCTCAACTAGCAATAATCAGGTGCCAGTATTTCTACGGCTATGATCGGGGTCTGCTGTCCATTTTCCCTGTTTTATGCTGTGTTTTGTCTTCTTGAATTTGCATGGTACTTGTATATGTTGGCAACATTGCTGTGGATTCATATGTGCAGAGGCCTATGAGCTTGTAGGACTCTGTTTTCATATGGTCCTGCACCTCATCCCTGACTCTTTCAATCTTTCTTCCCCACTTCTCCAATGCTCCCTGAGCCATAGGTGGGTGAAGTTTCATATAGGAGTCTTTTTCAAGAACCAGCATTTTGCAGACTCTTAATTTCTATGCTTTAGACATTTGTGACCTTTTGTGTTCCTGATCCTCTGATGACTGAGGGAGCTTCATTAATGAGAGTTGAGAGATTCATTAATGATCTCTTTACCCCTGTTTTCTGTCCTATGAGCCTTAGTTGTAGAGGTTGCATTGTATATGTGTCACTTAGGCCATGACAATTCATAGACTATGTCTGTGCATGATCAGTTGTGGTGCTTGTTATCAGTCTCTGTCTTATGCAAAATAAGCTTTGTTGATGAGTAGTGGCTTGGATATTTGTTTGTAAATATAAGACTACATATTTTGTGTATAGTAAGAAATCACATTAGTGTAGAGATGTGACAGTCTTGGTGTTTTCTCTAAGATCTTTGATGTCTCCAGTCATGTGCCTTTGGTTATGTGTACAACACCACACCTGAGGTTCCTACAACTGAATGGGCCTTTTATTGCAATTAAGTAACTGTTGATTTCCCCCAAGATAAAAGTGTCACTACCGCACCAATGCTGTATGCTGTGCTGGCCATTGATGTGGTTATTTGATTTGAAGCTCATGTTGAACTATCAATTAATGTTTTCTCCTGGCATCTTTATATTGTTCTCCAAACATATGAGAGCTAGCCTTCAGGGGAAGTGGCTTCCAGGTCAGTTCCAGGTCCATTGCTCCAAATCCTATTTCTGAAGTATGCTCTGTCTTCAACAGTAGGGTTTAACCTTCACGTTCTGAGAGACAATCAAGGGCTGTGACAATAACCTGTGTATTTTTAGAGGTCTTTTGGGCCTCCCTAGTCAACAGCTCAAAGGAAGGTTTCTCCTGCCTGGCACTGTTTCCTATGGTCCCACTTCTCTTGAGCTCCTTCTTTCCATTTATCCCCATGGTTCCTTGTATCACCCCTCCCATTTAAATACCTCCATTTCTATCCATTTCACCTTTAGTAACACCTGCCTCCCATTGTTCTCTCTCAGGTCCTTTCTTTCCCTTTACCAGGAAAACATCTTTATTTTTTTCTGACTCTAAATTATTTCACTTAGTACAACAGTTTCTAGTTCCATCCATTTACTTGGAAATTTCATCATTTTTTCTTTCTTTACTTTTGAGTAAAACTCCACTGTGTAAATGTACCACATTTTCATTATCCACTCATCAGTTGAGGGGAGCTCAAGTTGCTTCCATCTCTTAGATATTGTTAAAAGAACAGCAACAAACATGGGTGTATAAGTATCTCTGGAATAGGATGAGTTCTTTGGGCCTATACCAAGCAGTGGTATAACTGGTTCAAGTGGTACAGTAGAACACCACCTTGATGTTTTCTTGAGTAGTAAATTTTTGCACTGAAAAATTCAAATTCAGACAGCAAAAGAAAGACTAAATAATACCCTCTGTGTGAGATTATGTAAATTTATTATGCTTCTTAATAGCAAAGAGGGCAATTAAATGAAAAGACAGCCCAAAGATTAGGACAAAATATTTAAAACTATATAGCTGACAAATGATTAATTTCAAAGAATGAGGTTACATTTCTACTTCTGAAAGTGTTGTGATGGTTAATGTTGCTTATGAACATCACAAGATCTAGAAACACTTAAGAGACAGGGCTCTGTGCATGATTGTGAAGTGTTTTGAAATGTAGGTAATTGAAATGAGACCTTTTGAAGTCCTAGACAGGATAAAAACGAGAGGGCAAACTGAACACAGGTATTCAATTTACTTTGCTTACTGACTGCAGAAACGTGAGAAGCTGCATCTAGCACCGACTATTATAATTTCCCCACCATGATGGACTCAGTCCTGAAATTGTGAGCCAAAATAAATCCTCCTATTTTTAAATTGCCTTCTTGGAAAGTGTTTTGTTTTAAGTTAAGAAAAGCAATTAATGCAAGCGCCAAAGCAGAAAAGACCAATTCACAGAAGTTAAATGCTTGCATGTATAGGCAGTTTACTATATTACAAGTTTTTTAAAAAGTTTGAGCATCTCATAAATTTCAAAAATAAATATGCAGATAATAAAAGTGTG
Organism: Nannospalax galili; assembly: GCF_000622305.1. Lineage (NCBI taxonomy): Eukaryota > Metazoa > Chordata > Mammalia > Rodentia > Spalacidae > Nannospalax > Nannospalax galili. The sequence goes on from NW_008348789.1 coordinate 2,805,769, forward strand.
GAAATATTGTGACTTTTAACCAAGAAACTGGCTACTTTTCTTTGGGGTCTTTTTACCCTAACTGCCTAGCTAATTCCTACCTCCTATTCCTATCACTCTATCCTCTGAGGAGGTTACCCAACTTGCTGACAGGGAATCAGGACGCATACCGCTCTGACTTCTAGAATGCTAAACAGGGACGCAGGGTGAGGCAATTGGCGTACCCCTTCAGTGGGTCTATCTAAAAGACTCCCACACTGCATGACTCTTGTCTGTAGGGGGGGAAGAAAGTCCTTCACTGATGAATAGGAGACGTGAAGGAGAAATAAAAGTAAGGGTCATTAACGTTACAAGTTCTTGACAGGGAACTAGAAAAAAGAACAGGACAATTTTCAAATGTTCATATGAGAGTCTACTGGAATTTCTTGACAATAGATTCAAAAAGTATCCCTCTATTGGATTCTTCCTCATTTTTCTTTTGTCTGTCAAGGCTGGGCTCAAGAGTGATAAGCCTCTTAACATACTCCATTCCAAAGACCAAAAATGTTGAAAGTATTTGGGAGGTTTTATCTAATCATTTTATTATTTTAGGGTTATCTCTTCAGAGGGGGGAATGTTAGAGTAACAAAAAGCCCCATAGAAAAAGAAGAAAGAGTACATGAAGTTATCAGAAATAAGTGATGGGGTGATACATTGGGAATTGGAGATGAGGGAGTGGGCATGGATTTGATCAAAACACCTTATATGCATGTATGAAATTCTCAATAAATTATTTTTCAAAAGTGTGGAAATATGCAAAGCGGAAAAGAATAGTTGGCTATTGAAAGACCAACATTTCAGAGTGATGTTTTAAATAGAAAATAATTTGTAAACATCTGACACTAGAGATTCAATGGGGAGGGGGGCGACATTAGATAAATCCAGGGAAGTCAATTTTGAAGAAAACTCACATTGACTAATCTAGGATATTAGATGTGCTACATTCCTCCAACTTTCCTAAAATATGTTTTCCTTCATGGGAATTGACCAACTGTAATTTAAAATATTTTTGTTAGCAAAAAAAAATGAATGTTAATGCCTTTCAGTTGATAGACTGAAGACAACACACAAGAAGATGTGTACTATCTTTAGCATGACATAATGTATCTGCTATTTCCCTTTGCATTACTTCCTGTTTTTTATTTTATTTTTATTTTATTTGACCTAGTTTTTTCATATGAAAATACAGAAATTTATATTTTTTATCCAACGCTAAATGTAAATAATTATTTGGGGGAAGTAATTTTGCTTATAAAATAAATAACATAAAAACCCCTCTATTTCTTTTAAGAAATGGCAATTTCTTACCTGTGCTAAGATACTCAATAATAGGGCTTTACATATGTAGAGGTAACGATTATTTCCCTAAGGTTACTTAAATGATAGCATCCTTCTCTCTGACAGCATATCTTCCCAAAATGTCACTGAAAACAAATATTAAATAAACATTTAATCATTGTTCTGTGGTTGATTTCTACATGTTCTTGTCTGTAGTGACAGGATATATGAAATCATCTAGTCGAAATTCTGCTGAGATATCAGTAAGAATAATTCTGGTTATTGTTCCCTTTCTCAATACTGTATCATGTTATCTGTAACCATAAATACATCAACATAATCTTAAAATCTAACTCAAACTCTAACACAAATATTTTAGAAATATATAAGTGATTATTAATACTAAATACCTCATCAATGATGCAAGTCTGTAATCAATATCAGGCTGGAGGCTTTTAGTCCTCAAAAGCTCCACTCTTTTATGATGAAATGAAATTAAAGGCATAACAGTGTGGCTAATAAAAAATGCAATCAATTGATTCTGTTTACATATTTTGCAGCTATGTTAGCAGATGACCAAGGGTAAATACCAGAGTTATTTTTTTTAATTCTTTACCTCCAGTAAAATACATGCATATGAAATTCTAAATTAAAAGCAAAATTGTCACTTTGTATTTTCAGAAACTAAATATACTCCTCTCAAAATATACTGGTGACTTTTTATGTTCATAATCCAAAATGGGCTTTATTACACCCTCAGTTCTTTCCGTGGTACATATTGATTGAGGTATCTGTTAGAAAATGTTCTAGATATAACAACTGGGTAAGCATTAAAGAAAACATAGCATCAAATGGATCAATCTGTTGGGGGTTAATATTACAAAGCTTCATTGACACCCATGTTGTTATCAGCAATGATTTTCATGCTAACACATGCTACATAGTTAACATAGCATTTTTTCTCATCTCATTCATGAATGACCTGTTACATATAATATGTTTAAATGTTACCTGCCCATCTAGGTTTCCTGAGAATAGAAAATTTGTTCTGATAATCTTCTTTTCATCAAGTTTTTTAAAGCAATTTCTGCTAACTACATTCTTGTACCTCCATGGCTATCTGAATTTAAAGGACGGTCAATTTGTAGTGAGTTTAGATATTACTTTGTTAGACTATATCCACCCAGACTTGGTTAGCTGGATTATGTCTCTAATTATTGTTGTCAGCACTGCAAGTTTAGTCTCATGAGGATAACTTGACCAGAAGCACATACTATATACATTATTTTTGAAACAGATAATTTAATTTAATCAATCAAGATTATTCACTCATAGCATGGAACAATGTGAAATTTGGTGTTTCCAGAAATTACTGTGTAATAGATGTCTTGGTAAATGTTTGACAGTCTCTTACTTTGTATATACAAACATGAGAGACAGTCAAATGTTATTGACCCTATAGGCCTATGCAATCCCAGAATCTACAGCAGCAGACTTGACATTAATTAAGTAAATTTGATTCTCTAGTTTACAGTTTTCTGAGATTAACTTTCATATATTCAACCAAGACAGCCATTTTTTTTCTTTGACTCTGCTCTGTGTATTTTTTATCTAATTGGAGAAAAAAAAGTTAATGCAAAACACAGTTTTCAAGATCCAGAAACTGTTTATTATTACATAAATTCATTGTTAGACAATTTCACAAAGGATTTAATGCATGTGCACTATTCTACCCCTTCCCCTCCCTCTCACCCCATGCATCTGTTTCTTTATTTTTTTCTTCTTTGTCTGAAAGTTTTCATTACAGATATCTTTTATATTCTTGGTTAGGTTTATTACTAAATCTCTGAGTTGTTCTTGTATGAATACTGTGCTCTGTTTTCTGTCATTCTAATAAAATACATATTTGCCCAATTGATGTAGTTATATTCATCTCTCATATATATTCTGAAGTGATTCTGATGATAAGAAATGCATGATGTGTATATATTGACACATTTTACCGGACAAACATTTTGAGACAATCGTAAGATTTATATGAAACTTTTAAAAGTCTCTGAGCCAGTCTATTTTTCTCCCTTTCATATGCACAGAAATACAGATTCAAATAACATTTTTATATATGAAATAAGTTTTAACTTCACACCTGAAGGATGAGTGAATGTATAGAACACACATTTAGAACATGGTCAGAACAGATTACAAAATGTCTTTCTGTAGATAAAGCAGATGTTAAGTCAATTAATTGTATAAATGCAAGAGGAAAAATCATACAGAACAGAAGAATTTGAAGTTGAATATATTTTATGATCAATTTAGAAAAACAATGTTTAAATTATGAGTGGTATTATTTTGAGTGAAAATTGAATAAATATGCATATTTGATGGATATATAATAATACTGCATGTTTAATAAATATAATAAACAAATATCCTCATAAATATTTCTAGGAATAGACCAAAATATTCTATAGAAGAAAACTTCTATCTATGCCTTAAAAACTAAATTTAAAAAACAACTAAAAGTTACTTTCAAGACAGATTAAACTAGGAAATAAAATATGAGATTTGATCACAAAAAAACTTGCTGAAAATAAAATATCACCACAAAATCCTAAATCCTAGAAAGAGTGGGAGGATATGGTAATACTATTACCTACTGATGCCCATACTGTGACAGAACTCATGTAACTTTGTAAGGCTGCCTGATTTTTCAAATTGTTCAGAAAAGCTTGACCTTTCCTTTTCTTTCTTCTATCTCTTTTCTAAGCATGCTTTCCTTAACTTTGTGTTTCTCCAATACCTGGGTTTTTTTCACTCATTCTCTCAAACTCTACTCCTTCCATGTGGCTGGTAGTTTGCCATGTGTGTAATCTCCACGCTGACTTAAATGAACATTTTTCCCTTCCTTTCCTCCATACTCTTTTAATCCGCTGGCGAGATTGACAGCTTGCCAGGCCTTAAGGTTTCCCTTTAAACTATACTAAAATTTTCTTCACACTTCCATTTGAGTCCAAACTTAAATTACTTCATTAATGAAACAAAGAACCCCAATATGTGATGCTAATCTCCTCTGTACCATCGGACAACCCAAATGGGACCCCAAAATTCCTGTAAAAATAGAAGAAGGTGACAGTCCTGTACATGTGACTGCTCCTGAATAACTCTCCTGTGAAACGATGTGCTGGTGACAGGGGTGACCCTGACATCATGTAGGATCTCATCTGTCTAATATGTCAGCTTAATATGTCTGTTACTTAGTTTTTAAAAAAAAATCAAGCATAAAATATGACTTTGAAATAGAAAGTGCCCATAGGAAAAGGATATGAAGAAAACCAATGTGGTTTAGCTGTACAGTATATGCATTGTTCTACATTTATAATCAAAAACATAAAGAAGAAAAAAAATAAAAGATCATGAGAGTGAAAAGTTATGTTCTGAATAAGTTATTTTTGGACAAAGACAAATATATTTAAAAATTTTGTATTTGTACTTGTTTATTTATTATTTATTTATATTTGGGGTGACACTGTGCATACTTCAGAGATCAGGGGAAAACTTGTGGGTGTTGGTTCTCTACTCTAATGTAGGTCCAGGGATCAAACTAAGTACATTGGGCTTGGTGGCATTGAGCCATACTGGGATCCCTTGTAGTTTATTTTCATAGCATCATTTAATTCCCCACTCAAATTATTGAAATAGAACATTTTCATAATTCAGAAACTCAAAACAAGACAGTTTGAATCCCTTGCTGTTCTAGTCTTCTTTCTCCTTTGAATTTTAAATATTTTATTGAATTTTTGTGTATTTCATACAGAGCATCTTAATCAACTTTATACTCCCTGCCCCGTTAGTGCCCACTCATAACACCCCTGCTGGAGTTCATATATTCTGTTGTTTGGGTTAAGGCCTATCACATCAAGTTATTGTGCCCATACATTCCTCATTGTAAGTTCATCCACTGAGATCTAGTCAGCCTATCTAGAGTCCCTCCCTTTAAGAAGATCAGCTCTTACTCACCCAGCAGTAATCAACTACCAATAATTCTTCAACTAAGGTTGGGGCCTCCTGCCCATTTCCCCAGTTATATGCTGGGTTTTTGTCTGAGTTTGCATGAGTCTTGTGCATGCTGACACCATTGCTATAAGTTCATATGAACAAGGTCCCAGCTGTCTGGAAAACCGTTTCCCTTTGATCATCCACCACCCCTGATTTTTACAGTCTTTCTGTCCCATCTTCTGCAATGGTCCTTGAGCCCTGCAGTGCTATCCAGCAACACACACTCTGCTGTCTACATTTTGGAACTATATTTTGGCCAGTTGTGGCTTTCTGTGTTAATCACCCTCTGTTGCATGAGGAAACTTTGCTGGTGAGAGTTGAGAGATGTACTAAAACCCTCTCTGCCCACTGTTCCTCTATATTCCATTGCAGATGTGTCAGTTAGGGTTGGGCATCTCTCAAACACTTATTCTCTGTGTTTGGTCACTTGTGGAACCCTGTACCAGTCTGTACCAGTCTTGCAAAAGAAGCTTCTTTGATGAGTGGTGAGAGGTATACTTGTCAGGCTAGTCTGAATGTCTCTGGCCAAACCAGTAGGATGGGTCCTAGGCCCAAGGTGGGGATGAGGATAGTGTGGGGAGGGTCTAACTCCAAGCAGAGTAGAGTATACTGTTCTTGTAGAGGACCACAGTTTGGTTCCCAGCACTCATGACTAGGAACTTACCACCTGTAATACCAGTTCTAAGGGATGCAATGGTCATTTGTTTTTCCTTGGAACTGCCTGTGGCTCTTGATAGTCAGAGACGGTGCCACAGTGCTTGGCCATTTAACAGTGATGGAACATTGGGGTCCTGAAAAATGGAGGGCAGGGACTTACACCTAAACCCCAGAAGAAAGATTGTTACTGTGATCAAAATAGGTGGCCTCCTGTGTAGTGGCAGCCAGAGGGTATGGCTTGCTGAGAACTGAGAGGATACACCATGCCCTCAGAACAGTTAGAAAGTGAACCATTTCCAACAGAGTGACTGTTGTACATCTCATTGTATGAAAGTGCTGTGGTGGGAATGAGGAGTTGTAAACTCAGGCATACAGATTGTGCTGGATAGCTTTAGTTGTCAACTTGACAAACCTGGGTAGAGGGACCCTCAATTGTGGCATTTCCTCCATTAGACTGGCCTGTGGCCATGTCTGTGGGATATTTTCTTGACTGCTGAGTGATGTGGTGCCATCCCTGGGCAGGTGGTTCTATATTCTATAAGAAAGGTTGTAGGGCTGGAGAGACAGCTCCACGGTTAAGAACTCTGTTCTTGCAGAAGACCTGGGTTCGAATCCCAGCACCCAGATGGCAGCTAACAACTGTCGGTAACTCCAGTCCCAGGGGATCATGGCAACAGGAAATGAATATGCACACTGTTTAAATTTTTAAAAGTGAAGTGAAAAATTCCCTTTATTATGACTATGCATATTTTCATGGAAACATATGCGAAGACAATTCTGAAAGAATATAAAAGAAATTTAATTAGAGATTGCAGTTGAGTGTGGGGACCTAAAGGCCCCATCTTGCCAAGGTGGTGCCGAGAGGAAGTTACTGGGGCATGGCCTTACTTGCTTTGAAAGTCTGATGGTAACTTCTGCACTGCTGAGGAGTGCATGATCAGTGTGTGACCATCTTTAAGATACACCCTCAGGGGGGAGGGGGATTTCCAGATGCCTTTATAAGCTCTGTAATGCCTGCAATAAATGAGTTCCTGCTTGACTAGACTCCCCGTTGCATCTGATTGTTCCTGGTGCTGGGGGTGGCAAGGGCTGGTGAACGGCATGCTTATCATCCCCAAGCATTACTGTGTGGGGGTCGCAGGCTCGAACCCCTTGCAACTGGCGCTCAACATGGGGCTCGAAGGAAGGTGAAAAGAAAAGGATTGGGGCCAATTGAGATTTCAGGGTAAGCGAGACCTGAAAGATGGGTAACGCAACTAATAAGCCTGAGGATCTGGCGCTTAAGGTGCTGAGAGATATGCTTAAAAATAGGGCATTGGACCTGTCAGATCTGGCAGCTCAAAAGGTTTGGGCAGAGGCCGTTCATTTGGCTCCCTGGCTACTTGGAGCTAATATTTTTACTGGGGATACGTGGGAACATGTGGAATGCCTAGCTTGACAAAGGGAGGTTCAATTGGGGATTGATCCACCGCTGGGGCTCTCAGAAGTGAAATCAAAAGTGGCCAAAGTAACAAGCGGCACCTTGGGCATGCCCTGGCCAGCTTCAGGGCTTCCCGGAGCCATGCTCATGACCCATGTGTTCCTTTTTTAGAAAGGAGGGGCAGAGCAGAGTGAATGGGGTAAGCATCAAGACAGACCCGGCTTGAAACACAGACCAAGGAGTCTAACGCGTGTGTGAGTCAGGAGCTCATGCCAAAACTGGGCAGGCGACTGCTCCCTGGCTGTGAACAGCCACTGCCATGTGCATTTAAAAAAACAAACAAACAAACAAAACAGAACAAAAACAAAACAAAACAAAACAAAAAACCACCATTGGCTGTGTGCTGTGACCAGCTCCAGAGCGGCTGGGAAGGCTGGGTTTGGGGAAGGTGGCTGGGGGGCCCTGTCCCATCTGTTCTGCTGGGGCTGGGAATCCACCCTGCCCATGAGCGTTACAGCCCCGCTGGCAGCAGACCTCACTAAATCCTGGGACTGAGGGAGCCATTAGTAAAATCCTAAAATGTTTTCACAGACGGGGGGCAGATTTAGAGCTGCAGTGGTAGTATACCTGGGGGCAGATGAAAAACCAAAAAGATATGTCCACACTTGTGATGGCTCAGCTCAATTCAAGGAACTCATGTCCATTGCTTTCTGACAGTATACAGACTCGTATGCTCCTTAAAGAGAGAGAAGATCCTATTTTCTTAAGAGAAACCCCACCTTCTTACAGCATCTTAGGGGCACCAAGGATTGCCTGGGCTTTTATCCCAAGGCAATGCAGAGGCAGACAAGATGACTTATTGTGTCAACCCATTCTACAGGTACCACCACTGCAACAGCCAGTGGTAAACCCCAGGGGACTCAAGCCCAATTCCTTGTGGCAAAGGGATGTCACACACTATCCTCCTTTTGGAAAGCTTAGGTATATTTTTGTGTCCATCGACACATTCTCACACACCTGTTGGGCTACCGCTCATACAGGAGCAAAGTCTAAACATGCTCAGTCTCATTTTCTCCAGTGCTTTGCTAAGTTGGGACTGCCCCAACAAATTAAAACTGACAATGGACCATGTTTTGTGAGTAAAAATTTACAAGATTTCTTTTCACTTTGGGGAATTCAACACAATACAGGAATTCCCTACAATCCCCAAGGTCAAGCCATT
>NW_008348789.1:2818795-2820269 GCF_000622305.1 Nannospalax galili
GAAGTATTTCAACTTGTCCTATGCCATGACTTGCTTTGTTTCTCTTGATAATGCTTATCTTTAAGTGTCTTTACCAGATAATTCAGTGACAGAGGACCCTTGGAACTGCCACAGCCCACGTCCTCATGACTACGGACTCCCCCAGGAATATACCCCCTCTGGTTGCCCACGTTTGGCTAACCGAGTTAGGCAGAGACTAAGACTGTTACGGGCTGGCATTACCCACATGGCTGACCTTAATCATGACTCATTTTTAGCAAAGGACGGGTAAGATGTCTCATGACAAGCACTCCTAAGACAGGACATGTACATGGTCAGGTGCATGGTCCAATGATGGGTAAGGCTTGGTCAGAGGTGATACAACCTAAGACAGGCAAAAATGCATAAGATTAGAGGAAGGAGATAGCCATCTCTCCTCAGGGAGCCATCGATGAGATTGGTAACCCATGAAACAAAGTCAGTCTGGCCTTAAAATAAAAATAAAAGGGGGAGATGTGGGGACCTAAAGGCCCCGCCTTGCAGAGGTCTGAGAGGAACTTACTGGGGTGTGGCCTGACTTGTTTTAAAAGTCTGAAGGATACTTCTGCACTGCTGAGGAGTGCATGATCAGCATGTGACCATCCTAAAGATACACCCTCAAGGGGGAGGTGGATTTCCAGATGCCTTTATAAGCTCTGTAACACTTACAATAAATGAGTTCCTGCTTGACTAGACTCCTCATTGCGTCTGATTGTCCCCAGTGCTGGGGGCGGCAAGGGCTGGTGAACAGCACGCTTACTCATCCCCAGTCATCACTGAACAGGATTCGCTAGTTCGAATCCCTGGCAATGAAATGTAACCCAGGAGATGTGAGCCAAATAAATGCATTCTTCACTAATTTAGTAGCGTTCAGAGTGTTTTGTGAAAGCAATTGAAAGCAAGCTAGAGCACAGATGTTCTGCCCTGGAATATATATCTAAATCAGGAACTCCACTGTGACTTTCTCAGCAGGACTTCCCCAGGCATTCCTACTGGCTGTTGTCAGTACCTGCTTTGATGACATTACTGATGTTACTTTTGCTTGCTCTCCCATTTGGGTTACTCCAGTCAGGTGATAGATGTTGTAAGCATCTGATTCGATGATGCTTTGCTGTCTATCAGCTGCTTCTCTCTATCTGATGCTTTATGTTGGTTCTTTCACTGTAGCCTGCTGCATGTTCAATAGACTCACACATTCAAATGGAAAAAATGGCTTATATATTGTTTTCAATGCAAAATACCTAAAATTGCATCTATCTCAGCTTCAAATGGAGACAATAAGGAAATGGCCACTGAAGAGTTTGCCAAGACATACTCTGAGTTTAGCTAAGATTTTACTTATTATCTAGTTTTTATATTGTGATATGGAACCTTCTTGATCACAGCTATGCCATGTTAAAATTCAGGCTGACTCTAGTCTATGAAATTGTCAGCAATTTGGCCCGGGGATGGGTAA
>NW_008348789.1:2821110-2841976 GCF_000622305.1 Nannospalax galili
ATATATGGGATTTATTAGATTTACTTACAAGATAAGAGTTTGAGTACTCCAACAGTGACTGTGCCACACTGTAGAGGCTAAGAATCCAGTAGTTGCTCAATCCATGAGGCTGGATGTCTCAACATTCTCAATCTGGCACTTAAGACTTAAAGGATTCCTGGAGATCTTTACTCTTCAGTCTATATTGGAATCTAAAAAAGTTGGTTCTACTATCATGTGGGGAAATGGGCCAGTAAATACTTCCATTATTCAGGCTAACCTAAAACATGCTATGTAGCACAACATCAAATAATGCAGAGGACAGCGTGTCATACCAATGAAGAGGAGACACATAGCTAAATGAACCAATGAGGATCAGGCGGGGGGTATAAAAGAAAGCCCTGATGGCACAATAAACGAGCTTGCTGGCATCTTGCTGATGACTAGTATCTCCCAAGATCTGTGTCATTGATCTTGTGCCTACTCTACCCCTGCCCCTGGGTCAGAGGTCTAGAGCCACAATAGACAGCAACACTATCTGTGAAGGAATGACAGCAACAAGGCAATTCACATTAACGTTGGTCTTCCAACTTCAAATATTCTGATCAAGAAACTCTCTCACTTCAGCTAATTCCAGATCCAGGGAAGTTGACAACCAAGACTAGCCATCGCAGGAAGTGGGCAGGAATTCAGTGCAGGAATCTAGGGGCAGGAATGGAAACACAAACCAAAGAGTAACACTGCTCCCCCTGGCCTGTGCTTTGCCTTTCTTATACAATCCAGGCCCACCTGTCCAGGGGTGGCACCACACAAGGGCTGGGCTCTCCTGAATCAATTAGCAGTTAAGAAAATGTCTCACAGAGATGGCCACAGACCAATCTGATGGAGGAAGGGAAATGCCTCAAATGAGGTTCCCTCTTTCCAGGTGTGTCAAGTTGACAATTGAAGCTATCCAGCACAGCAATCTTTTTCCACATTGTGCTGACCCTTCAGGAAATGGTATGAGTCCTTTTGTGGGAACTTTTGGGAGGGTTGTTATAGATACCAATTGTGATAATGCTGAACCTCCTCCCCTCTGGTAAACTGGGGACCTCTTCAGTCAATGGGTTTAGAGGCTGAAATCTGTCTCAGGTTCAGAGACCAGGCAGGAAACGTCTATAAATTTGGGTGCAACCTCCTTTAGCCTCCTGCCCATCCATTCTAATTTTTCTTGTACTGTGTATTTGCAACAACAGCATGTGTTAGAGACTGCTGAGTTTCCCTGGTGCTGGGTCCCTGTCAGTATCTTACAGAAAAATACTTTCATAAATATTCATCAGATCTACTGCAGTTCCAAGATCTGTGCTTGGTGCTCATGTGCACTCTCAACTCACTGTCTCATTCAGAAACACTTCCCATCTACAAGCTTCACTCATGGCATGCACCCTTTTATAGTTGTATGATTTTTAAAAGTTTTTAGTTCACATTTTACTCTAACTTTCCAATCTAGGAGGCTATAAAATTTAGTCTAAAGATATTGTAGAGAGAAGAATCCAGGTTTGTTGAAGCAACACTTTATGAAGACCATGGAATTATAATGATGAGATTTCTAACCAGTTCACTTATTAGAACATGCCCTTGTCTCTTAGTCTCATGAATGAATATCTGCCCTCCCCTCCCTTTCTCTACTCCCCTCCCCTCCCCCCTTCTGCCCTCTTAGTTCCATGAATGAATATCTGCCCTCCCCTCCCTTTCTCTACTCCCCTCCCCTCCCCCCTTCTGCCCTCTTAGTTCCATGAATGAATATCTGCCCTCCCCTCCCTTTCTCTACTCCACTCCCCTCCCCCCTTCTGCCCTCCTCTCCTCTCCTTTCTCCTATTTTCTTCTCTCCCCTCTGTTCTGTCTTTTCTATTTTTTCAGTTCCTCATAGAGGTGGGAATTGAGGGACTGGGATAAATACAGATAGTATGACCACTGCTACTGAAATGAATATAAATTTATCTATGATCTCTGTTCACTGTAAGAGCAACAATATTTCAGAAAACTAATTTGTTTTTGGAAGTATAAAATATCTTCACTGTATCTGAGCCTTGACAGAATAATTATCAGAAGCAAAGAGGAATTGCCATACTTAATGACTGAAGTTATTTTAATGTATTTTATCATACTAAGAAATTGAAGGAGAAAAAGATTTCATATGAAGCCAGACATGGTGTTGCATGCTTCTAACTACAGCACTCAGAAGGCAGAGACATGCAAATCTCTGTGAGTTTGAAAACAGCCTGCTCTACATAGAGAGATACAAGTGAGCTGAAGCTTTAGGGGGACCCTGCGAAAAAAAAAAAAAGTGTAGAAAAGATTACATATGAATCAGTATATTTAGAGTGAACAACAGTATTAAAATGAATAGCATGTAAGTATTAAAGTGTTTGATAACCGCTGAAATGTCATTTCATTTTTCTATAGTAGGAATGTATACATATGTGTTTACTTTAATTTTTTATTATGAAAGTATAATAGGAGATTTTCCAATGTATCTGATGTGTTTTGTTGTGTTTATATTGAATATCCCAATACTTCAATGAGTCTGCATTTGCAACTATCCTAAATTATTCAAGAAAGTAATTAAGTAATGTATAAAATTTATAGTTCTAGTTAAAGAATTGAGGATAAAGGAAAAAGTTTAACCTATTTAGGTGATTCTAATGTGTAGGAGGAAATCTTGTCAGTGATACAAAAAAATATTGTACTGGTATCGAGATGTAGCCCACACTAATGCAACAACATGAAACAGTCTTTGGGATTAGTAACACCTCCTAATGCTATGGATACCTTGACGCTTTATTCCTGTAATCCCATCGCTGGAATTATATTCTACAAACATACAGCATAAATATAAATGTCCCATTGACACATACTTTTTGCCATGTGGCTATTAAGAAAAAGAGATAAGAGCCAATGTGTTGAAGTATCAAAATGCTAGCAAATGTCTTAAAAAATAGGAAGAATCATTCTTCCTCTCAGCGGCCATCAATTGCCAAATGTTCCTTAGGTTGAGTGAGGACTCACTGGATGGATCCATCCTTAAGGACATTTAAGGACACAAATTAGACCCTATAGGTCATTTAATTTTTAGTTCTCAACTTCATACACTTAATTAGAAGGAACCTCAATGGAGTTTTTTTTTCATTGAATTGGCCTGTGGCCATATCTGCGGGGCATTTTCTTGATTGTTGAGCAATGTGGGAGGGCTCAGCTCACTTTCTGCACTGCCACCCCTGGGCAGGTAGCCCTGCATTGTTTAAGAAACCCAGCTGAGCACAGGCCAGGGATGCAAGACAGTAAACAACTATCCTCCATGGTCTGTGCTCCAGGTTCCTTCGCTGAGTTCCTGCTTTGGCTTCCCTTGATGATAGACTGCTTGTAAGTCAAATAAACTCTTTCCTCCTCAAGTGGATTTTGATCAGTGTTTTATCACAGCACTAGAGAAAGTAACTAAGACATGTATATAAAATAGTACAGTAATTTGTGTAGAGGGTAGCGAGGGGAGATGTAGGTAAGGACAGGGAGCTAAATACCATCAAAATATATCTTATGAAAATCACAAAAATTCAATAAAAATACCCAATCCTGAAAAAAGTAACAAGTCTATAAATGTAGATGATACTGAAAGAAAAATTGATTATGTGTGTGGAATGTTGCAGTGATTAGTTGTAGAACATTTTATGCAATGTTCTACTTAATTTCATAAGGTAAACAAATTGAAGTTTAGATTAATTTACTCAAAATATTTCAGGAAGTTCAAAAAGCCTGCTACATATGCACAAAAGGAACTTAGTTGCCAAAAAGAGAAAAGAGGTAAGGGAAGTGTAAAAATGCCCTTTATTATTTGTCATTGAAAGGGATTTTATGCAAATGTTCAAAAAATATATTATGTTTCTGAAACATTCCCAAATGAAGTGTGGGTGAAATGAAAATAGTATTCATATGCAGTTTTAACTACATGTGACAGATATTTCTTTAGAGTTTTGCAAACGATGAAGATTCTAGCATGAGTGAAAGATTAGGCCCCTAGAACCAGGGCTTTAATTAATTTGTGGGCTCATCAGGCTCAGCAAAAAATGTTGTGTTCTTTAATTATTTTTAAAGGATTGGTAAAATAAAGAATAAAGAAACCACTTTCAAACTAGGTAGTTCACATGACAATATACTAGGAGGCTGAATTTAGTGTTTGGCTATACTGTTTAATGCTGTTCTTCTCTAATCTAAATAAGACAGGGATCATACAATCTGATTTTTATTAATGAGTGTTCTCTTCTCCTGTGCTTATTGTTCTGCTTTGTAACCTTGCATTGACAGGAATCAAAAAGTTTTCTCAGTGAGACATTGTGCACCTGACAAAACTCAGTGGAGAGTGGGGCTCTTTCATTTTAATGAGTAGCTTTTTATTCTGGACTGCCTATAAATTATGAATTAAAAAATAGGAAACAGCACAAGAAATACAACAAGCCCTTCATTTGAAAATGAAGTTTTGTATGGAATTAAATATTTACTACAAAATGTGATTATGCAAGGAAATATTCTCTGATAAAAACAATTATTCCAATTATAAAGAGATAAAACTGGAAATGCTAGCTGAATTATATCTCACACATATGATTTCAAGACTTTTCTAAATTTTTAAATTACCTCATTTATTTAAAATATATGTGGCCAATGGGGCTGGAGAGATAACTCAGCAGTTCAGAGCACTGATTGCTCTTGCAGAGGGCCCAGGTACAATTCCTAGCACCCACATGGCGGTGGTTAACTGTCCAGTTCTAGAGGAATCCAAAGTCCTCTTCTGACCTCCTCAGCATTGTATGACACGGGTGTACTAACGTATGTGCAGGCAAAACACTGATACACAAAAAGTAATAATAATAAATAAAATTTAAATATATATGTGTCCAATTCTTGCATAAATTATGAAAAAACTATTCTTGATTTTGTCTAGCTTACATAAATTCATTGTAAAGTTGTGGAAAATATCCAGTTGTGCCTTTGGCTTCAATTACTAATTTTATTTTTATTATAATTATCAATTAAAAGGGATGTATGGAGGTAAAGATGTGGAGGCACTAAATAAGTTGCATGAGAAGAAATGTTTGTGGAAAAGAAGAACTGAAATTTGTGCATTAATTTGTCTCATGTCATGACTCAGTTGTGTAAGACGCAATGCTCACCAAATTGCATAATATTGACATGGCATTTCTTTTTATGGTGGTCTTGGTATTTCTAAATATTTAGAAGAACAAACATATTTAACTTTTTAAATGAAAGCCTAATAGAAAAAGATTTCCACGTTTACTTAACTCAAAACTCTCATTTTTCAAATTGAACAAAGAATATCAAGCAATACTAAATTTTTTAGCTTCATACTCACTTAGCTAATATGTACGTAGATATAATTCATGCTCTACATTTCTTTATTCACTTCCATCCATTTATATGAAATGTTCATTCAGTGCCTTCAGTATGGCCAGGATTGCTAATGTTAGTGGAATATCAGCGTATATTGGCATACTTTTCCTGTGCTTCCTTTTTGGTAAAAATACATAAGTAATAAATATATCAACATTTTCATAAAGTTACAGTTTCCATGAAGAATAGGAATCTTTTCAGTCTCAAAGATGTTAATGAGATTATGAATTTGAGAGGGCTCCATTATAATACAGGCAGAGATAATCTCCTTATTGATCATGTTAGTTGAAGACAAACTCCAAGAAAAATAATCTTTTAAAGACTTGGGAGAAGAATATTGGGAGAAGACAAGTTTTAATGATCTTGAAATGGAAAAGAGGTTTTGCTGTATTAAGAATAAAAGCTAAATGAATGTGACAAAAACACATGGAGCAAATCTATGGCTGTGTGGCATCAGGAAGTGTCTATTTGAAAGTCCAGATTTTATTTTTAAGATTCCAGTTCTGCTGTCTGGAGAATAGTGTGTAGAACATAAAAGCAAAAGCTATTAAAAGGCTATTATTTCTTCATACTTCACATGATAATATAAATATTTTAAACATATAAATATTTGCAAATATTAAAGAATGCTCAAAAAAGAAATTGTTAGTAATACCATTCCTGTTCATGTAACTGAACAATTCTAAGTCAAAATATCACAGGATTATTGCACATATATGTGTATTGCAATACTATTCATGATGGTAGAGTTATGGAGTTAAATTAAGTGTCTAACAACAGAAGAATAACTGAATAAGATTATATATATACATGCATGTGTGTATACATATGTGCACAAGTGAATTTTATTCATCCATAAAGAACAATAAATTTTTGTGATTTGATAGAAAATGGAGGCAACTGGAGAGCATGATATTGACTGAAATGAGGAAATAACTGAAAGTGGAAATAGCACATAGATTCTCATTTGCGGATCTTCCATTTGTATATATGTGTATATATATTTATTTACATATGGAGAGATTATATATATATGTGTGTTGTACAGTACGGAAACAGTCTGGAGAAAGGAGGTGATAGAGAAAGGAGATAGGGGAAAAAGTTAAGCTCATGTGGAAATGAATATGCTCAAAGTACATGGTTTAACTGAATGAAATGACTTTACCAATTATATTATTATATACAGTCACTGTGTACCCCCATAACGGATTAAGTCTCTCTGTAAATTATGCTACTAAGCACAGTGTTGGTTACCTTTGAAATAATAATGGCAGGTAAATATAATAGTGGATAATTTTAATCTGTAAATATGAACACTTATTGGTCACAAAATAAAGATGCTTTTTATACTAAGACTTTATTTATATGTATTTAAAAGGAAAAAAACAATAAACAAATATAATGTGGTCTTATGATTGGATGCGAAGCATTCTGCTTAAGATCACATTGTTTTGTCTACAAGATCTCAAGCCATGGCACTGATTTGGGAAATTGTCAAACCTTCAGGAATTGGAGCCAAGCTATGGGAAGTGGTTCCTTGAGATAGATTTCAAAGTATATCAAAAGAGTTCAAATGCAGTTAATTTATAAAGAGAGGACAATGTCCCTACCAAGTACCACAAGCCAGGGAATAAAAATACTCCAAACAAGAATGGGATGCCTATTTTGAAATCGTTGGCCATTGGGCTCCAATAGAATACCAGACATTATAAGTGATTGTATTTACTTTGGATTTACACACTAGAATTTGATGGTAAGACACAATTGCTGAAGACACTATATATGTCAGTCTCATAACATGAGATGTTATTTATAAATAGCAAGTTGACTACACATATAAATATCTATAACATGCAAAGTGCTAAAATCAAAATTGTTACTATTGTTCCATTACTCTATGGTAAGTGATTAGTTGGATTCTCTAAGCAAACATATATATGTACTTTAACTGCAATTGAAATTTATTTATTTGATATCACAGTATAAACAAAGTCTAAATTTATTTCTTCTAAAATAAATGTCTTCTAAGTGGTATTTGGTACACCTAACCTATATCTTTCCCTTTTAAGTTTTCTCCTGCCATGTTTCGTTTCACTCTTACATTGATGATTATTTGAAAGAGCATAAATTGAGAGAAAGGGAAATGCATTTCTGAGTTTCTCCCTGCAGAAAACATGGGGATTCAACAAAGTTGTCAGTGTTGATGAGCCTATGTCCATATCCTAGCAGGAATGAAAAGCACATTAACATTTGAGGAAACATTTTTTTAATGGAACAGGAATTTATATAGTATAAGCTGGTCTCAAACTCCTATGTAGTTGATGAGACTTTGAACTTTTTATTTTCCTTTCTCCATGCCCTAAGTTGTGAGAAGCAGGAAATGTGCTAGTGCACATTATTAATTTAGTGCTGTGGATGAACCCTGGGATTTTGTTATGCTAGGCAATCACTCTACCAACTGAATAAAATCCCCACCCAAGATTCTTGTGTAAAGTGAAATAAAGTACATTTTGAGAGCATATGTTAGGTTTAACTTGAAGATTTAGTCCATTAGGAATCTATAATTTCCGGCACGTTTTCCAAACAATTAGCTAACTAGGACACATGGGGTCTCTAAAAGAGAAATAAGTGCTTTTAACCTCTGAACACTATGATCAAAAATACTGGAGTAGGAAAGGGTTTTGTGACCTTATTCTCCCAAGCAACAGTCCATAACTGAAGGAAACCACGGCAGGGACTTAAGCAGGGCAGGAACCTGGATGACACAACTGAAGCAGAGATCAGGGAGGAACACTGCCTATTGGTTTGTTCTTCTGACTTGTGATCAGCCTGCTTTCTTATACAACCCATGACATCTGCCCAGGAGTATCAACACATCCATAGTGGGTTGGACTCGCTCACATTCTCATAGGGGAATATGATGGAGGAAATACCTCAAATGAGGTCCCTCTTCCTAGCTGTGTGAAATTGACAATGGAAACCAAAAAAGACATTGGACAGCTTGTCAACCTTGGCACACAAGAAATGCATTGCTTTAATCCATTACCTTTTCTTTCTTGGTCTCTTCTCAAGATCTCACAATAATATTACATTGTAAAACATTAAAAGTCCCCCAATACTGAAAAATTCTATCACTGAGGGGCTTTAGAGATGGCTCAGATGTTAAAAGCATTGATTGCTCTTACAGAGACCCCAGGTTCAGTTCCCAGAACCCACACAGAGATTAACACCTGTCCATAACTTAAGATCCAGGGATGTGGCACCTTTTTCCCCCTCTGTGGGCATTGCATGACACAGGTGTATTTACATACATGCAGGTAATACAATAATACACATAAAATGTAAAGTATTTAAAGCTTATGTAATTTAATAAAAGTATTCCTAGAACTAAGTGGAAAGGACAATACAACACAACAAAACCTCTGTGACATTTTGAAAGCAATCTAAGAGGGAAGTTTACAGCTCTCAGTGCCTACATTAAAAATTCAGAAAGACCACAAATAAATAAAGTAACATTGCAACCCAAGACTCTTGGAAGGCAACTGCAAATGAAACTCAAATCCAGCAGACAAGAAGAAATGACAAAAATCACAGCATTAATTAATGAAATAGAAATAAAGAAAACAGTAACAAGAATCAATTAATCCAAGAGCTGGTTCTTTTAAAATATAAACGGGTTAGACAGACTCTTCTCCCAGTTAAGAAAGAAAGAAAGAAAGAAAGAAAGAAAGAAAGAAAGAAAGAAAGAAAGAAAGAAAGAAAGAAAAAGAAAGCATCTCTGAATCAACAAAAGCAGAGATGACAGCAGAAACATCACACAGACAACAAAAAGATACAAAACATTATAAGGGAATACTTGAAAAACCTATAAGCTATTAGATTTAGAAAACCTAAGAGAATTGGATGTGTATCCAAAATCAAGGGAATCACCAAAGCCAAACCAAGAAGAGATCATCAGCTTAAACAGACCCATAACATATTACGAAGTTGAAACAGTAATACAAAACCTCCTGACTAAAAAAGCCCAGGCCCAGATGGATTCACAGCAGAATTCTACCAGACATTTAAAAAAGATCTATATTTAAAACTATTTAAATTATTCCAAAAGATAGAAACAGAAGGGGAACTCTGAGATTCCTTCTATGATGCCAGAATCACTCTAATACCAAAACCAGGTAAATATACAACCTAAAAGGAAAGTACAAACCCATATTATTAATGAACATAGATGGAAAAATTCTCAACAACATACTTGAAAACCACACACTGACAGAAATCAAAAAGATCATCCACCATGATCAAGTTGGCTTTATTCCAGGGATGCAGAGATGTTTCAATATATTCATTGACCCCAGTCAGACTGGCTAAGATCAAGAGAATAAATAACAGCAAATACTGGAGAGGATGTGGGGAAAAGGGAATACTCATCTTTTCCTGGTGATATTGGAAACTCATGCAACTCCTATGGAAAGCAGTATGGAGAACTCTTCAAAAATTAAAAATGTTGTTTCTTTTTGCAACAGTTGGATGCTACTGTAGAGTTGCACATCTGGTCAGGCTCAGAGAACATATCTCTGGGAGATGCCCAGTACTAGGTGACACATCTACAGTCAAATCTCTACAATCATTTCTTATGGAAAATATCTGAATAAGGGGTAGAAAGAGGATTAATGCACCCCACAACTCTCACCAATGAGACTTCCATGAACATCAAAATGTGATGCACACAGAAGCCTGCATCTGACCATGTTTTGGAGAAAAAGAGACTGTAAAGTGTAGGATGGGACCACTGTATGGTACCTCACCCACCCATGGCTCAGGGACCATTGTGGAAGAGGAGGTAGAAAGATTGTAAGAGCCAGGGCTGGTTCATGAACATAGGCCACTGGAGGCTTGGTCATGTGAAAAAATGGCAGCGATGGAGTCAAGCGAGGGACCCATGTCAGCTCACTTAAACAAGGGCCCAACAGGGAGGTGAGAATAGGTGGCGGGCCAGCACTAGACTGAAAACTCTTTGAGACTGCGTGAGGGAGAGTACAACTTTCATACAACCACTGAATGGTGTGACTAGACTCCCATGGACACATTTAGACTGAAGGACATTTGAGCACAATCGTCTGAATGAATAGGATTTGGCGTGTATGGCCTAGTCCATAGGGTTTGTTGGCAAGATAGGGGGAGTCATGGATGGGTGAGGGTGTCTGGACTTGAGTGGGAAATGTAGTACGAAATTTGAAAACGTCAGTAAAAAATTAAAATTAACCTACCATTTGACCTCATTATACCGCTACTTGGTATATACCCAAAGGACACATCCTATTGTACAGACACTCATACATCCATGTTTGTTGCTGCTCTTTTCCCCTAAACTAAAAGATGGAGTCAACCTAAGTATCCCTCATCTGATGAATGAATATTGAAAATGTAGTACATTTATACAATATAGTTCTACTCAGCGATAAAGAAAGACGAAATCATGAAATTTTCAGGCAAATGGATGGAACTAGAAACTGTTATATTAAGTGAAGTAACAGACTCAGAAAAACAAATGACGCATATTCTCCCTCATATGTGGATCCTAGCACCAACTTTTTATATATAAGTATCCAGATGTAATGCAGGAATCAGGAAATGAAAGGGAAACAGGGAGGTAAGGGGAAAGAAATTACCTGACAGAGAAGAGGTAGGTGTTACTAAGGGATCAATGGATTAAAGTGGGGTTATTTAAATGGGAGGGGGGAGGGAGGGGAACAAAGGAAAGAAGGAGCACAAGAGAGGTGGTACCATAGGAGAAGGGTATTATCAAGGGAGAAATGATGACACTTTAAACTAGGAAGAGTTAAACATGGAGAGAAAGAGGAGAGATAAATGATGCATAACTAGTTTTAAAAATCAGAGGGAATCATATTAGTCCAACAACTTAATGAAAAATTAAACATACAGTATCTCCACATGAGTCCATGTTTATAGCTAAAGACTACATAACAAGAAACACTGCCAGACCAAAGAAATCTTCTCTTAGTTGTTGGCCAGGGAAGTCCAAGAGACTCCCAAAATTACATAGTTTATTGCCGTAGCCCTTGATGTCCTCCCAGAACTTGAAGGTAAGATCCTATGGCTGAAGACAGAACATACTTTGAACACAGGATTTGGAGCAATGAAGCTAGAACTGAACTGGAAGCCTCCTCTCCTGAAGGCTAGTTCTCATAGCTTTAGAGAGCAATATGTAGTTGCCAGGGGAAAAGATCAATCTGTGGTCCAACACCAGCTTCAAGACCTAATAGCCACATCAATGGCCAGCACAGCATACGACATTGGTGCAGTAGTGGCAATTTTATCTTGGGGGCAATCACAGCTACCGAATTGAACTAAAAGCCCACTCAATGGGAGGAAATTGAACTGTGGTACTGTAAACATAACCAAATACATATGACTGGAGTGGACATAAAATTTAGAGAAAGCCCCAAGAATGCCACACTCCCTAGAGTAATGTAATTTCTTACTATGTGCAAAACATGTATCCTTATATTTACAGACAGATATACTTGTCAACTCTCATCAAAGGAGCATTTTGTGCACCAGTTGCAGACTATTAGCAAGTACCACAACTGCTTGTATGGATATTATCTGTGAATTGCTAAGCCTGACACATCTATATTGCAATCTCTATACCTAAAGGTCATGGAACATAGAACAGGACATGAATGAATATTTCAGTTCTCATAATTGAAGCTCGCTCATGCAACAGAGGACCAGGAACACAAAAGGTCATAAATGGCCAAAGCATAGAGATTAAGAGATGCAGAATGCTGGTCCTTGGACAGGGCTCCTGTATTAAACTTCACCCACCCAGGGATCATATAGCATTGTGGAAGAGGAGTGGAAAGATTGTAAAAGTCAGGGAGAAGGTGCATGGCCATAGGGAAGTAGAATACTACAAGCTCCAGCTACCCTGCTCATATGAATCTACAACAATTGTGTCAGCATACACAAATCTCATGCAAACTCAAGCAGACAATAACCCAGCATAGACCTGGGGATATGTACAGCAGACCCAATCTTAGCTGAAGAACTATTAACAAATGATTACTGCTAGGTGAGGAAGTACTGTTCTTTGTAAACCAAGGAACTCTAAATAAACAGATTACACCTCAGTCGATGAACTTGCACTGAGTAAAATCTAAGGACACTAACTTGACACAATAGGCCTCACTACAAATGAAAGAATGTATAAATTCTAGTGGGAATGGGGCTATGGGAGGATGTTAGTACAGGCAGGGGTGTAAAGATGACTAAGAGTGATTGAGATGTTCTCTATAAAATACACAAAAATTCAATAGAAACACATTTAATAAAAGAATATATACAGAAGTAAACTAAGAAAAAAAAAACTTGTAACTTTAGGTAAGAGCTAGTGAGATAGCTCAGCAGGTAAAGTTGCTTTTGTTACAAGTCAGATGACTCAAATTCAGTCCCAGAATGCACTTAATGATGGAAAGAGATGTCTTTTCAAGACAGCGTCGCCCTGTAGCCCCAGCTCTCCCAGAGCTCACTATATAGACAAAAAACAAAGAAAACCAAAGGAAGGCAGAAAAAAGTTGCAAAGTACAATGAAAATCATATTACTGGACTGACCCTTTTTGCCTGTCATTTTTTGAAACATTTTTTCATTATATTGGCTATACTATCTTCTTATACATGAATGCCATTTCCTAGTAATTTTCTTTAATATTTGTGTCCTGAGTTTCTTCATAAAGTGTAGTCATTTAACTGTTCTCATTATCTTTCAGCAAATACTGTATCAGTCATGATACTTTAAAATCCCAATAAATCCGTTTAATTTATGAAAAACTTTAAAGTTGACATTCAACTATCATGAATAGTTGCACACCAAAAATAACACAAAAATTTAAACATTATGATTTTATTTCTTGATTTATCTGTTGTTAAAACTTTTCAACATTAAAATGTATTTTGTCTGTTGTATCTGCTGTTGTAAATTTTCTTTAAAACTTAAAATATTTATGAACATGGTGGCACATGCCTTTAATCTCAGCACTAGAGAAGCAGAGGCAGACATACTTCACTGAGATTCAAATCAAGGCCAGCCTAGTCTACATAGGGAGTTCCAGGACAGCTGGTACTATGGGGATACTCTGTTTAAAAGTGCAAAAATTAAAATGTGATAAATATTTTAGAAGAAAATTCTCTTATGGAAGACACATTAGTCAATAATTTCTAGACTGGAGTTTATGTTTGTTTAACTGGAGTCTGTAAAGTAGAGCATTTGTTGTTACATAAAAATCTTCACTGTGTATGTGCCATTTTTATGTCTTCAGTGTTAAAAGTGTAGTGAACATTTTAGCTACTAAAATAAGGTGTTCCTATAGATTTAAAAATAAGTCTTTATTAGTGAGTTTAATAGACCTGTTTACTTGAATGATAGTAGTAGGTTCTCCCTTGTGGCCTGCAACTTGTCTAGCTACAGGTTCTTGGCCCAGATAACTCTTACCTATGGAATTCCATCCTGTAAAGCAGGATGGCCTTAAATCAAATTAGAAGATGGCTGGTCACTCCCATATTTGTTCCACTATTGCACTAGTGGTCAGATTTTGTCAGTCAAGTTGTTAATGCAGCTTGAAGCATTCTCAGCTGCATAATGGTGATGATTATCTCTCTGTGAGGTTAACACACATAGCACTTCTAAGTGCTATGAACTCTAGCCAGCAGAGATGTAGCTTCAAGGTCAATAAGATCTTGATTTCACCTAATTTGTTCAGTGAATCGGGTATGTAGTAGATTAGTTCATTTCTCAACTTTCCCAATAAAAAGATTGTTATCTGGTTGATGATAATTAACATGGAAATCCACAAATGGTCAGATGATAGAGAATAAGAGACTGCAGAGTTCTAAGTTGGACACTCATATAGTACCTTCTCCCCCCAAACTTCAGAGGCCTTTAAGGATGAGGGGGCAAAATGATTGCAAAAGCCAGAGGTGGTAGGTGAATTCAAGGACTCTATGTTCTATACATACTATGGGGTAGTTGCTTATATGAAAGACATGTGCTTATTACTGCATGCTCCAGACCTGTGCAAATCCAAGCCTGGAAGGGTAGCAGAATGTATAGCACTGGGGGCAGGAGGCCCCAGAACTAGCTCAGGATCTAATGGCATTTGATGCTTACAGGGAGAAGGAAGTAGGTTTTCCTTACCGGTGTGCTGCTTTGTAAGTTAACCAGACTTCCAAGGATAGACCAACAATCAAGAGCACTTTGAGAAACACAAATTATTCTCAATATGCCTTTTTTTTAAAAAAGGACGAACAATAATATAGGCCATGAAGTCAGGAGGTAGTAATGTGTGGGTGGAAAGAGGAAAAGAGCTCTGAATGCTATCAAAATACATTATATGAAAATTTTAAATCAATAAAATTAAAAGGTATATAAATATACTTCTAGAACAATATATTTTTCATTATTTGGACTTGTAACTTTTTTTACTTATCACTTTTATTTTCCATGTATGAGTGTATTTCTTGCCTGTATCTAAGTGCAACCATGTCATGCAATGCCCACAGAGGTCAGAAGAAGCTGTCAGATCCCCTGATACTGGAGTTAATGACAGTTTCTAGCTGCTATACTGGTGCTGAGAATCAAATCCAGGTCCTTTACTAGAGCAGTCACTACTCTTAATGACTGAGTCATCTTTCCAGCCCAATTGTAACTACTTTTGAAGTGGAGAAAGATATGCAGAAAATATATCACATTTAAGTATTTTACATGGAAAAAAAACTTCATGTCAGTAATGTGGTAAAATGCAAGTAATGGAGGGTAAGTCTATATGTGAGAAAAAATGTGGATATTTCACAGAAAAAAATGAGCCTTCCATATATACATATACTGTAAGTATATATTTTCATATGTGAAATATATACATATATATCTTTCTGTATCTGTCAGTACAAATTTAAAATAGAATAAAATAGCTATACAGTACAACAATTAAAATAAATTGTAAGCAAAAAATAAGATATACATTGTTATAGGTGATAAAATCAAAACATTTTAAATTTGTGTGTGTGTGTGTGTGTGTATGTGTGCATATGTGCATGTGTGAACAGATGTATCTGTGTGCCACAATACACATGTGGAGGGTGAGGGGAATCTTAAGGGCAAAGGCTCTCCTCTTTCACGTTATGTGACAGGGTCTCTCTTCTTGTGTTTGTCACTGCTCAGTGTACTCCAGCCTAGCTGGCCCATGGACACCTTGGTATCATCCATCTATATCTGGCCTCTCGTAGCAGGACTGCTGTGATCACAGTAGCTTTTAATGTGGGTTCTGGGGAAGAAACTGAGATTTTCACGCTTTTACAGCAAGGACTTTTATCTACTGAACCATTTCCTGGTCCTCTTAAAGCATGGTTTTATGATCAAATGGGTGACTTTGATACCATAAAAAAGCATGTGAATATTACACTCCCATATTTTATACACTGTAAAGATTTTTGATGAGAGATAGCTTCTGTTACAGATTTCCTTTTAAAATAATGGAAATTTGTATAATAATCACTTTGAAATATAGATCTTGAATTCTTGTAGACTAGAATATGCATCTTCATTATCATAAAGATAACATCAACTTCCAGGACAAATGCTAAGCAGTTATAACTGCCCAAGACAAAGATGAGGCGATTTCTCATGATGGACCATAAAAGGCCTGAGTTGCCAAGTATGAGGTTTGTCATCTGAGAAATAAACTAGCTGCACATGCTTTTATCTCTCATGGATGCACATGGAAATGAAGCACATTTTTCTTCTTCATCTGTGGGCAAAGATACCACTGTGAACAACATAGTGATCTTATATTTTCTACCAACATCTACAAAACTGTTCCCAGTTAACTTCTGACTTGCATCTAGATCATTAACCATGTTGATACAATGCAATGAGGAAAAAGGGATATAAACAGATATGTGTCTTTTTGAAACTTAAAGGACAAGTTCCTAAGAGGCAGCACAGAAGCTATATGAAGAGAGCTCAAACCAGGTCCCCTGGGGTTTATTTCTTACTAATTATTGCATAGAGGATAAGAAATAACTTTCTCCAACTACACCTGGTTAATAAGTACTTCGAAGATTCATATTGATAGATTCCCTTACATGGAATGAAACAGATAGGAAAGGCAATGTGAACACGCTCATATCTTTATAACTGACTATAGGGGGAAATCAATGGAAAATGAAATGATACAATGAAATTGTGACATTTTGTATGCAGAGCACACAGATAAGGACTATGTATTCAGGGTTATAATTTCCAAATTACTGTCATATTTTATATATTTTTATAAATCTTATATATGATATAGTTTTCCTTTGCTCAAGATTCTTAGAACTGTACTTATCCAGTGCAGGCTGCTTAGTGTATCATATATTGACTTATCTCTACAGTCATTATAAATCTGAGCCATGTATGTGTACATAGTATTTTTACATAATTTGTAGGCTCATATATATGGCATGTCATATTTTAACATAGGCACTCCTTTTTAACTTGTACATCTAGGAAAACTGATACCTCTATTTCAAATTTTCAGTGAAACTTGATAAAGCAGAATTTATCATATATATTAAAATAGTATGGAATACTGAAGACAAAGGTTAGGTTTCCAAATATGTGAAATAAGTTATGGTAATTTATTTATGACTATTTTAGGGCATAAATTCTGTCTATTCTACCAGGAATCTACAAATTTTGGATCAATATGTATGCTCATCTTCCTTTAAATCTCTCATGTTGTTGAAAGACAAATATTTTATGATTTCTTTCTATTTGTGTATTAATCAAAGATGGCTAATATTGTTTCAGTGTTTCTTGCAAATTCCTCTGAAATTCTGTTTCATCTTGGATCTTATCCAATCTTTATGAAACTCTGTTTCTCCTTATCACTTTTCCTCTATGTGTGTCTCTCACTGATTCTCTTTCTTTCTCTCCTTCTCATAGTTAATGTTATTTTGTTTATTTTGCTTACAGTCAGAAAAAGTTTCATGTCTTACATGATTCACAGATCAATATCAGTGTCATTTTTTAGAAAAAGATAAACTTATTGGGGCCTATAGGCCTATACTGAATCTGTAGTTTGGCTGTGATGTTATGCTTACTGATTAACATGGCTAACAAGTCTATAAACACTGGAAGAATTAGAAGTGTAATAGCCTTAACTCCTTCTAATATTAGAGTACACAGAAACAATTATAGTATTCATGTGTAAAATTTCAATTTCATTCAATAAATATTAAGGCATATGATGATTAGCAGGAATTATTTTTTCTAACTTGTTTAACTTATTCACTTCAAAAATATGAATGTCATATATCTTCAGAAATTAATGAAGTTCACAGTGTCTAGTTTTTCGGGGGTGTGGGAAACTGTTATGCCAGATAGTAGCTGAGAAGGTAATCTATAATTAATTACAGACACATATGGCCGTTACCACTCATGCACAAACTAAGTGCTGCTCAGGTAATAAAGAAAGCAAATGTTAAATCATGTGGAACTATTAAAACTGTTCTCAGTGCCATACTAGAATTTATTTTGCTGTAATAATCCTTCCTAGAATTCACATATGAATCTCAATAAAACAGATTTGAATTGGGTAAAAACTTTGACTAGTAGAGTCATGATTAACATATATAAATTTCTTTTAAAAGATGCGGGGATTTACTATAATGTAGCTGGAGTTGTTGGTGAGGAGATAAAACATCCAATTAAGTCATTTATTTTTCAATGTTTGATTCAATTTAGGGCTTACATTATGTATCTAATTTATATTCATTTGAAGACACATCTTTGTCCATATCCATAGCACTTTATATCGTGAATTATCTCTCTCAAATAATTTTCACTCATTTGGCCTTCATTAACTCTGCTTGGATACTCCATTGTCAATATAAGACTATCAAAGAAGTGGAGAACAAATTCCTATTCTGTTCTATTTTCTCATATATGTAGAAATCATATGAAAGTGTTGAATTAAATATATCTGTTACAGTTTTATTAATTTAATTATGTATAAAATTAAAATAGATTCTTATAAATTTATGGCAAAAATGAAATAAACATGACTAAATTCTTTGCGTACGTATTTATTCACTTACACATCGCATATCCTTTCTAATCTTAAAATTTCTACTTTTCATTTATTCATGAATGTGCTTTGTGCTTATATGTCTATTTTTTTGTAAATGTCAGTTTCAATTATCTTTTCACAAAGGATTCCTAACCCTAAACTTTTGTTTTACATTCACTTTCCTCTTAATTTACTGCACTACTAAATATATGGAATAACTAATAATTGAAATGTTATCCTTCACTTATGACACAACTGTCAGAAATTTAGACTAAAAATGCTATCGGCAATCTGTTCAGTTTTTCTATGGTTATAAAATTAAGGACTATTAAAATTTGTGCAGAAGGATTTAAGGAAATTTCTGTCAAAACTTATTTGCCACCTGATTATTTCCTGCTTCCACCTCATTATTTCACCTAATTTTCCTTTGCTATTGACCATTCTCTTGCTGTTAAGAACGGGGACAAAAGTATTCACTTAAGTTCATTCATGGTGATGATAACCTCATTCATAAGATAATTAATTATATGTGGATAGCTAATTATGTGCAACACAATATACCTATTGAACTGGAATTGTGTAATACAAAGCTATCTGATCATAATATTCAATGCATTTAATAATCATTGTAATTTAATATGAATATTATTTATTTAGCTCACGCTACATTATACATCATTTTCTTTATTTAGTATCACAATGCTTATTTCCTAAATTGCAAGCATTTATTCACTGTAGAAAAGCAGTTTTTATGAGATGATCATATATAGACATGGGTCTAAAATAAATAATATAAGTGTATGTGTATCATATGGGAAATAATATTAACCTACATAGCTCTTCTGTTCGTAACATTCTACAGCATTGATAGTAGAGTATATTCAACTAATAGCTAAAAAAATTCAACCTGCTCATGAAGCCTTCATGATTTATCCTTTGCCATTTACTCAAACTAAAATTGCAAGTAACCATTGTAAATCCTTAACAGATCTTTCTTTATCAAATTTTCTACATATTTTAACTCTTCTTAAAATTGGATCTGAATTTTTTAAAAACTTCATTCTTTTTTTGCTTCTTTCTTAATTCTTTAAAATAATACATATTTCTAAAGAATATATTAATTCAAAATGAAGTGAAATAAAGCACTGAATTTCTACTTCTATAAGATAGCTTGTGATTGTTAGGATTATTACCCAACCAAAAGATACTAGAACATAAAATTTACAGTTGCTGCATTGTTACATTTTTTGCTTAGTTTTAATAAAATATAGTAAAATAAGCCATTACAAACAACGCTGTAGCATATGGTTTTAAAATGATCTCATCCTAAAAATTTCAAGTTGTACAATGTCTCATATATTTAGAAATATAAGTGATAAACTCAGATAAACACAACTATATATTTTCCCTCATAATAAAGTACACACAATAGTACATTTTATTGATGTACAATATGCATAAAGGTGAAAAACATATAACCATATATATTTATAACTTACAAATCACAGGACATTTATATAATAATGTGGCAAATCAATCATCAAAATTTGCCCTCACCATAAAAATTCTCTAAGAGCCTCCTCTATGTTTTACATCTGTTAAATTTTTTATTGTTCAATTATTTACTTAATAACCACATATTTAGAAGAAGCATTTAATTACAACATCATTGACATATTCAATAACAATTTACAGTGCTAAGATGAATCTTTTTCAAAACTGGCTGTAAATTTTTAGGTTTACAGTTAAATTAATGCAGTTATATAATATTGTATTCAGTATAAACTGTAAAAGATATAAAACTGGCCGGGCACGGTGGCACATGCTTTTAATCCCAGCACTTGGGAGGCAAAGACAAGTGGATCTTTGTGAGTTTGAGGCCAGCCTGATCTACATAGTGAGTTCCAAGACATCTGGGGCTACAGGGAGACCCTGTCTCAAAGAAAAGTTGTATGTTCTTTAAATTCACTGAATTCTTTTATCATATTCATCATTGTTCTTTTGAGTTCCATGTACTGCATTGTCTCTAGGGGATTCTCATTGTGCTCCTCTAGAGGATTACTGGTATTTGGTGGGGATATGTTATTTTGGTTTTTCATGTTATTATTTTTTCTCTGTAATTTTGACATGTGAATTTATTTTGTAGTTTCTGATTCTTGTGTGAGACTCAGGCCTTTATGTTTAGGTCAGCCTCTTTTTGTGAACTTTATGTGTCTTTGTGGTTTACTTTTTGGGCATAAAAGGCTGGTTCATCTAAGCTTCCAGTTCTCTCTTTTGATTTTATATTGGAGTGGCCAGATTGCTTTTGTCTTCAG
>NW_008348789.1:2842534-2863178 GCF_000622305.1 Nannospalax galili
ACAAAGATGTAAAACTGAATGAGGTTTTAACCTTTAAAAGAGATCTCCATTTCATTATTAAAATACACTGTTCATGTAGAAAAACTCATTTTAAATGCAAATAACAGATGTTTTCACATGGGTCTCTAATCTCTATATATCTGATTATTCTTAGTCACAGTCAGTTACTTTCTGAGATCCTTGGCACCTAAGCATGGATATAAAGTCATCAGGTAGATTTCAGTGGTAATGCTTTTCATATCTACTAATTACCATGAGGAAAATTTTTATGCTTCTTCCTCAAATATACCTCACATTTTTACTGATTGATTTTTTTGTATGTGTATTTAATACAGAACATCCCAAACAATCTTATTCATCTCTATACCCACATCTGAAGTAACACCCTCCCACATCCCCCTCCCTTTCTGGAAACTATATACTCTGTCATCCCTGTTATTGTCCACTATTTGTCAGTGCCCCAGTGCTTATCTTTCTGCTGAGTCTAATCAGTGTATCTATAGTTCCTTGTTTTAGGAAGATCAGCTCTTCCTCATCTATCAGGAAGCTGTTGCCAATATTCCTTTACATAAGATTGGGGTCTGCTGTTCATTTTTCCAGTTCTATGGTGGGTTTCTGTCTTGGAGTCTCTTGGGCCAAGCTGGCCAGAAACACAAAGAAAGGTATCTCCTGTCTGGCATTGTTTCTTTTTATATAGTCTTTTGGTATACACATGGACTCTTAAAGAATTATATTGACTCCTTTAATCTTTGGTCATACTTTCCTTTTGGGTTTTAAGACCATATAGTTAGCCCAGATTAACTGATTTATTTTTACTCTTAATGTCATTTGAGGATCTGTTCCTCAAGGGTCACATGGACTTGGAAGGAGACCCTGGCTCCTTTCTTTTATCAGCTCCATCTATGTTCATAAGTCAAAGGTCCTACTTGACTGTGGTTGGCCTCACTTGGAAGCATGGAGGAACTGTTTCCTTTTTGTTGACCCTCTTCTTTGTAGACTGGACACTGGCTCAAGCCCATTTATTGGGGTCTCCATGTCCTCCTTGATCAAGAGAACAGGTGACTCACCACAGTTACAGGACATTTTGAGAGATGTTCCATAGTCCCTTGGGAATTAGTCAACCTTGGAGGGCAAGGAGCAAAAACTGTCTTTTAAGTCCCTCTGATCAAATTAGTATAGGCCTCAAAGTATGGCTGTTAAACATCCAAGAAAATTATTTCCACCAGTCTGGTCATTTTAATTACCATGTACTATGCAGAAAAATCATGGGCAAAGACCAAAAGTTCTCAGATAAACCTTGACTAGACATATATTATGTTCCTTGACCTATTATAATTTGTCACTAGGTGGTTGGAATAATATGGATGCCTCTGGGTTTTAAAACTAGCTAGGCATTATTTATCTCTTTCATTATCTAACCCTTCCACCATTGTTTACACATTTAAAGTGTCCCCATTTTCCCACTTCTCCCTTAATAATACCTTTTTCATGTGGTCCCACCTCTCTTGATCATCTTCTTTCCTTTTATCCCCAATGTTCCTGTTATAACTCTCCCTCCCACCTCCCCTTAAAATAACTCCATGTTTATCCATATCTCCCTTATTAAACCTGTTTTCTTATTGTTCTCTTTCAGATTCATTCTTTTCCTTTACCTCCATGGTTCCTTTTCATTATCCTGGTTCCTATAGTCATGTCTGTATACATACTGACTTCTAAGGATTTGGTGCTAGGATCCACATATGAGGAAGAAAGTAGGTCATTTTGTGTGTGTGTATGTGTGTGTGTGTGAGAGAGAGTCTATATTATTCTGTATTATTTCACTTAGTATAACAGTTTCTAGTTCCATCTATTTAACTGCAAATTTCATGATTTCATCTTTCTTTAATGCCCAGTAAAATTCCATCGTATATATGAACCACATTTTCATTATCCACTCATCAGCTGCGGGACACTTAGGTTGCTTCCATCTCTTAGTTATTGTGAAAAGAGCAGCAACAAACATAGATGTACAAGTGTCTCTGCAATAGGATGAGTTAATTGGGTATATACTGAGGAGTGGTATAACTTGGTCAAATGGTAGGTTCATTTGTAGTTTTTTAAAAAATATTTTATTTATTTATTTTGATGTGGGTGCATGTATTGCCTGCATGTAGGTAAGCGCACCTGTGCGGTGCAATGCCCACAGAGGACAGAAGAGGCTGTCAGATCCCCTGGAACAGGAATTACAGACAATTGTTAGCTGCCATGTGGGTGCTGGGATTTGACCCAGGTCTTCTGCAAGAACAGCCAGTGTTCTTAACTGCTATGCCATCTCTCCAGCCCCCATTTGTAGTTTTGAAAAAGTTCTCCACACTGTTTTCCATAGAGGTTGAACAAGTTTGCAGTCACACCAGCAGTAGATGAGTGTTCCCCTTCCCCAAATCCTCTCCAATATTTTGTATCATTTGTACTCTTGATCTTAACCAGTCATAATGGAGTAAAATGAAATCTTAAAATGATTTTAATTTGTATTTCCCTAGTTACTAACGATTTTTAATGCTTTTAAAGATGTTTCTTAGCCATCTTTATTTCTTCCTTTGAGAATTCTTTGCTTAGATCTTTAGCCCACCTTTTAATTGGGTCATTTGGTTTCTCAATTCTTTGTTTTTTGAGATCTGTCTGTATTCTTGATGTTAATCCTATGTCAGATATGTCACTGGTGAAGACTTTTTTCCCAAACTGTGGGTCCTCTCTCCACTTTTTGATTATCTATTTTGCTATACAGAAACTTTTTAGTTTAATTAGGTCCCACTTGTTGATTGCTAACCTTAATTTCTGATCAAATTCAGTCAGTTTTATAAAAACCTTTCCTACACCTATATCTTGTGTGCTACAGACCATTTTTTCTTCTAACAGTTTCAGAGTTTCAGGCTTTACATTAAGGTCTTTGATCCATTTGTGGCTGACTTTCATGCAAGGTGAAAGATAGGGTTTTAGTTTCATTCTTCTACAGGTGGAGATCCAGGTTTGACAGCACCATTTGCTGAACATACTATCTTTCCTCCAATGAATGTTCTTGGCCCTATTGTCAAATATCAGGTGGCTGACATTGCATGTACTCATATTTGGGTATTGGCTTTTGTTCCATTGATCTAAGGGTCTATTTTTTGTCCAGGACCATGTTGTTTTTATGACTATAGTTACGTAATATAGTTTAAAGTCTGCTATAGTAATTCCCCCAGCATTGCTTAGTGTTTAGCAATGTTTTGGCTATCCGAGGTCTTTTTTGCTTTAATTTAAATCTTAGGATGTTTTTTTCCAGTTCTGTAAACAATTTCTTTGGGATTTTTATTGGCATTGCATTAAATCTATAAATGGCTTTTGGTAGGATGATCATTTTCACAGTATTAATTCTTCCAATACATGTGCATGGGAGGTCCCTCCATCTTCTGTTGTCTTCCTCAATCTCTTTCTTTAAGGATTTAAAATTTTCATTGTAGAGGTCTTTAATGTCTTAAGTCAGGTTTATTCAGAGACATACATACATACATTATATATATATATATATCTTTTGTTAAAGGTAGTGTTTCCATGTACTCTTTCTCTGTTTGTTTGTTATTGGAATATAGAAAGGCTACAGACTTTTGTAGATTAGTTTCTCAGAGTTTTCTGGTGGAAATTTTGGCATTTCATAGGTATCATTTGCAGAAAGTGATAATTTGATCTTTTTTACCAATTACTACTCCTTTAATTTCCTTCTTTTGTTTTATTGCTCTTGCAAGAATTTCAAGCACTGTGTTAAAATGGACTGGAGAGAGTGGACAGCCTTATCTGTTTCCTGATTTTAATGGGAATGCTTCCAGTTTTTCTGCATTTAGAATGATGTTGGCTGTGGGTTTTTAACATATCGCTTCAGTTGTGTTTGAGGTATGTTCCCTCCAGTCCAATTCCCTTTAGGATTTTGAATATAAATGCATGTTGAATTTTGTCAAAGGAGTTCTCTGCGTCTATTGAGATGACCATGTGGTTCTTGTCTTTGAGTCCATTTATATGATTTATGACATCTATTGACTTACATGTATTGAAACATCCCTGCATCTCAGGAATAAAGCCGACTTGATCATGATGGAGGATCTTTTTGATATGTGTCTGTAGGCAGTTTTCAAGTATTTTGTTGAGAATTTTTACATCTATGCTCGTTAAGGATATTTGTCTGTAGTTTCCTTTTTTGGTTGTTTCTTTACCTGGCTTTAATGGGTTCATAGAAGGAATTTGGAATTTTTCCCTCCATTTCTATCTTTTTGAATAAATTGAGAGGCATTGGATAATTGGATGTAGATCTTTAAATGTCAGGTAGAATTC
Source organism: Nannospalax galili (assembly GCF_000622305.1). Taxonomy (NCBI): domain Eukaryota; kingdom Metazoa; phylum Chordata; class Mammalia; order Rodentia; family Spalacidae; genus Nannospalax; species Nannospalax galili. Next base: position 2,846,876 of record NW_008348789.1, read on the forward strand.
TGCTGTAAATCCATCTGGTCCTCTGCTTTTTTTTTTTTTTTTTTAGTTGGGAGGTTTTGTATTACTGTTTCAATTTCCTTGTGTTTTTTATGCATCTGTTTAAGCTGTCGATTGCTTCTTGGTTTAGTTTTAGTGGTTCCCATGCTTTTAGAGACTTATCCATTTCTTTTAGGTTTTCAAATTTGGTAGCATATAGGTTTTTAAAGTTTTCCCTTGTAATGTTCTGGATCTCATTGGGGTCTGTAGTCATGTTTTATCTTTCATCTTTGATTTTGTTGATTTGGAGCTAGCTGCTCTATCTTTCTTTTGGTTAACTGGGCTAGCGGTCTGTCAATCTTATTTATCTTTTTAAAGGACAAGCTCTTGGGTTTGTTGATTCTTTGTATTGTTTCCTTTGTGTCTATTTCATTAATTTCTGCTCTGAGTTTTATTATTTCTTCTTGTCTGCTGGGTTTGTGTTTCATTTGTTGCTTCTTTCCAATGTTAAGTCATTTATTTCTGTTCTTTCTGATTTTGTAATGTAGGGACTTTGATTTGTAAACTTCCTTCTAAGGACTGCTCTCAAAGTGTTCCAGAGGATTTGTTGTGCTGTATTGTCCTTTTCATTTAGTTCCAGGAATTATTTTATTTCATTCTTAATTTCCACTTTGACCCACTCATTGTTCAGGAGTGTGTTGTTTAATCTCCATGAGTCCATGTAGTTACTTGGGTTTCTTCCAGTGTTGATTTTAAGCCTTATTACACTGTGTTCTGATAGAATGCATGGAATTATTTCAATCTTTTTGTATTTGTTGAGGCATCTTTTATGCCCAGGCATATGGTTGATTTTGGAGAAAGTTCCATGTGGCACTGAATAGAAAGTATATTATTTGGTGCTTGGGTAGATATCTGTTAGGACCATTTGGTATATGGTATAATTTAATTAACATGTCTCCCTGTAAATTCTCTGTTCTGTTGACCTATCTCATAGAGGCAATGGGGTATTAGAGTTCCTACCTACAAATGAGTTGGGATTTATCTGGGTCTTAAAGTCCTGTAGTACTGTTTTTATGAAGGTGAATGCATCAGAATTTGGTGAATATATGTTCATGATAGTAATATCTTCTTGGCCAATTGTTCCTTTGATCAGAATGAAATGGTCTTCTTTATCTCTTTTGATTAGTTTTAATTTGAAGTCTGTTTTGTCAGATATTATAACTGCAAAGCCTGCTTTTTTCTTAGTACCATTCACTTGGTATATTTTTTCCATCCTTTCACCTTAAGGTAGTGCCTGTCCTTGAAAAGTCAGAAGAGTTTCTTGCAGACAACAAAATGATGTTTTGTTTTTTTTTTTTCTTAATCCATTAAAGTAGTCTGTGTCTTTTCACTGGGGATTTCAGTCCATTGGTATTTAAAGTTATTAATGAAAGATATGTATTTATTCCTGTAGTTTTTATTTCTGTTCATACTATTGGTGTAGCTGTGCATTTTCACAGTTTAACTTTCATTAAGTTTCTTTTTGAAACTCATTGTGTATAGTCATTCCTTTCTTCGGGTCTTTGTATTTCTTCAAGGACTCTCTAAAGGCGTGGTTTTGTGGGCATAAATTCTTTCAGCCTATTTATGTCATGGAAGATGTTTCCCCTTCTACTATAATAGAAATCTGGGCTGACTAAAGTAATCTGGATTGGCATCTGTGGTCATTTAGAACCGGAAATACTTTGACACAGGCTCTTCTGGGTTTCATAGTTTGCACTGAAAAGTCAGCTGTAATTCTGATGAGTTTTCCTTTATATGTGTTTTGTTGTTTTGTTTTGTTTTTCAGTTTTCAGTATTTTCTCTTTGTTCTGTACGTTTAGTGTTTTTATTATGATGTGGCATGGAGAGTTTCTTTTCTGGTCATGTCTATTTGGTGTTCTATACGCTTCTTGTATTTGTGTGGACACATTTTTTCTTTTTCTTCTACAACCATGTTGAAGAGCTGGTCTATATTGTTGTCCTGAGATTTTTCACCTTCCTGTGTGCTTCTGTTTCATAAATTTGGTCTGTTTATGGTGTCAAACAATTCCTATATATTCCATTCTTATGTTTTCTTAAATTTTTCATAATCTTTGCTTGAATGGTTTAATTCATCCACTTTATCTTCCAGTCTTGATATTCTGTTTTCCATTTCTTTCATCCTGTTGGTGAGGCTTTCTCCTGTCATTTCTAATTGGCATATTGAGTGTTTCACTTTCTTCTTCATTTCAGCCTGGGTATTCTTCAATACTTCTCTTTTCTGAATTCATTCAGCAGTTTATCTCTATCTTCTTTCAGTTGTTTGTTTCCTTTGTGTGTTCTTTAAATTCACTGAATTCTTTTATCATGTTTATAATTGTTCTTTTGAATTCCATGTCCTGTGTTATCTCTAGGGATATCTCATTGTACTCATCTACAGGACTGTTGGTACTTGTTGGAGATGTATTATTTGGGTTTTTCATTTTGTTAGTTTTTGGCTGTGACTTTGACAGGTGGGTTTCTTTTGTAGTTTCTGATTCTTGTGTAAGACCTAAGCCCTCTTTTGTTGAGTTTAGGTCTGCTTCTCTTAGTAAACTTTGTGTGCCTTTGTGGTTTACTTGTTGGGCAGGAAAAGCTGGTTGGTCTAGGCTTCAGGTCTCTTTTTTGAATTCATATTCGAGGGGCCAAATTGATTTTGTTTTCTTGCTCAGGACTTCCCACAGAGTCCCAAGTCCAATGAGGGTCAGATGCTTTCAGGCTTTCTTCTAATAACTAGATCCCTCCAGGAAAGATGCAACCCCAGCAAAGCTGGGGTTGGGTCCGGCAGTGATGCAAAGGAAGGTGGGAATGGGTAGAGGCCTGAGGGCTCCTGGGGATTTTGGGAGGAACTGGGTTGGTCTGGATGCAAAGGTTCAGGAAGCAGTGGGGAGTCTAGGCCAACAGGTCAGTCCAGAGGTCTGGGGTGCCAAGACAAGAAATGTGCTAGTGCCACTGCTAGGAGGAGAGATGGGTTGGGTACTGGGTGGGTGAATGAGGCTGGGGGAGTCCCTGCACAGTTGGCACTGTCAAACTTACCCAGGAAAGCTGTTGGTCCCAGGAAGCTGGGGGGCTGGTCCTGCCAGAGATGCAAAGGGAGGTAGGGACAGGAAGCACTAAGAGGTTACTTTTAATGCTCCATTTCCTTTGTCTATCAATTTTAACTATGTTCAGTGTTTATGTATTTCATTAATAATGACAAATATTCATTCTGATAGAATTTTACTAAATTATAAAACTTCACAACCTAATTTATTTTTTAACATTTTTTATTAATTCCTTAAAAATTTCATTAATGAATTTTGATCCTATTCACCCTTCTCCATCTGCTCCCAGGTCCATTCCTACTGCCCTACCTACCCAACCATGTGTCTTCATTTTTTTGGGTCCTTAGAGTCAAATTTGTTTTGCCCAAATACTCATTGATGTAGTCCATCCCCTGAGGCATGGTTGACCTAACAAGTGATCATACACTTAAAACTGAAAGGCGGTGGTGGGCAGGGAGTCCCACTCAAAGCTGAAACGCTATTAACAACTTCATCTTTTTGTTGAAATTAATGGAAATTTAAAATTTCATTCCAAAAATGAAGTAATCACATTTATGCATATGACAACATATTTATTAAATATGTTTAACATTGTTGCTGTTAGAGTAAGAACATTTCCCTTTTGTGATAACTCCTGATCAAGAGAATAAAATCTATATTCTTGATGAAGATAACATTCCATTTGAGCTAGGTCAATCATCTGGCCAAAGGATCACTCTTGCAGCAATGACTTGTAAAAGGAACAGAATCTGGATGAATGATCTTTAACTAAACTTGCAACCAAAAAACTACTGTAAACAAACCACTTGAGCCATGTGTTCTTGTGACCTGGACCACTGATCTGAATTTATTGCTCCACCCAAAGATATTGAATGAATATGAGTATTCTTGACAATTATTGAATCAAATCTCTGAAATTCAGCCTATCTTCATTGAAAGGAAGAACAACTGAGAATGTTTGTCATTGTGTATAAGAGATATTTTCAGCCTAGGTATGCAAAGGCAAGATTATCTGATAAGTGGAAGGGAGGCTCCAAGCTTATATTTCCTCAAAAACTGATGGTTGAGGAATGGTTGGATAAAATTATGAGGAAGGCTTGACTCAGCAGCACAATTCAAGGAGATATCTGGGAGAATGCATGCCTTCTGAATTAATGATGGCCCACTTGCATAACTAAAGGAAATAATCAGACTGGTCATTCTGTTCATTCCTGTATAAATATAATGTTGGCAGGGTAACTCTGCATACCCCTAGGAAGGGGGTTTCACCTTAAGCCACGCTAAGGAGACAGGCATAATAACTACTGCTTTAATGAGATGGTAAATTTTTTCTGCCCAAGATCTACACCTCTTGGTACAGAGGCTTATCAGATAAGCCAAAGACATGTAGAAGACATATAGCTTAGTAAACCTGCTTACCTTTCTGAATTCTTCTAAAAAGAATAAAGCATCCTTTGCTTTGTTCTTTCATTTTTCAAACCATATTTTCTCTAACACCCCTGGCTTCGCCAACATTTTATTTTTGTTCATTCTTTTTCTGAAGATCACTTCACGGACAAGTGGCTAATAGTCTACCATGTGTCTGATTTTCAGCCCTATTTAAACGACCACATATTGTAGTATCCCAAAAATCTATAAATGAACTGAACCGTTCTATAACCTAGTGATGTCATAGGTGTGAAGTTTGGACACAATGCATCACATGTTTGCAATGATGCTATGCTAACTCACCTGGACTGATGGTTAAATAAAGTACATCTTATGAAGTAAAAAGTTGTTTATAATAGCTGGCAGTACATGACCACTAATGACTTACATATTTTACTGTGCTGTAGGGTTTGTTTATTTTAGAGTACACTCCTAAGTATCAGAAAATTGTACTGTGAAAAATGATTACATCTCAAGTTTTCAGTAGACTAATGTCTACAAATTTTGTTTACTGAATTTGTTAATTATTAAGCATAATTTTCTTCTTGTAATGTCCCTGGGATCATATATACCATACAACCTATGTATGTAGGAGGGTATATCATCTAGATTTGTGTATATTTACTCTATAATGTTTGGACAATGACAGAAAAGCTTAGCTATGCATTAATTAAGACATAGCCTATTGTTGAGGATTCCATGACTATATAATATTCCTTTATCAAGCCATGTGCTTCATGCCATTGTTGTTAAAATTACTGTCCTAGTTTTCTTTTACTTTCACTGTGATAAACACCATTACCAACAGCAACTTGAGGAGGAAAGGGTTTATTTGGCTTACACTTTAGATCACAATCCATCTTGAGGGAAGTCAGGCAGGTATTCAAGTCAGGAACCTGCAGGCAGGAACCTTGAAGGAAATCTGCTTACTTGTTTGCTCTTTCTCCTGCTTTGGTAGCTGGTTCCTTATACAGATGAGTACCACCTGCCCATATTGGGCAGGGCCATCCTGTATCAGTTAACAGTCAGACAGTTCCTCACAGACATGCCCACATGCCAATGTGGTGGAGGAAATCCCTCAGTTGAGGTTCCCTCTTCCCAAATAACTCTAGTTTGTGTCAGTTTTACAATTTTACATTATCATTTCTGTTGTTCAGCTTGATCCATGACCAAAGGAAATTAAAATTCTCCACTGGGAATGTTTCCTTTGAGATCTCCCTTAGAAACTCTTTGTACAGATTTTAATGGTTGCTATCGTCTTCGTATTGTTTGTCTTCCACAGATTCTTATGATAGAGGATTAAGTGGTGATGTGTGTACTGGAGGAACCATCAGAGGAGGTAGTTCATCATGGGTCATTAGATCACTAAGGGACAATTTTCTACAAATAAAATACTGATTTACCAAAATAACTTTCAACCAGAATGAGCTCTGTAAAAGTCATAGCCTAATATCTCTATTACTGTGAGGTTTTATTTTGTAATAGTAACTCTTCCTCCTACTTGAGAAGCCTACATATGCTGTTTGGAGTTTTAGTATGAAATACTGTGATGTAAGTAAACCTGTATTTCCTTATCCTTCACCTCAATTTTTTTTTAATTCAGCAAGTCCAATTTTACTTTTGTAATATGATGCCTTACATAATCAGTCAGATTCAGCAAGTATGCAGAGTACCAGGAAGCTTGGTGGTCTTTTATCCCTAATGTCCCAGATGCTTTAGGCCTGACCTCACAATCTTTCCTGGTTTACTAGTTTAAAAGAATCAGTGAGAATGGAGAACTGCTCCATTGCCCCAGGTCATTAATCTCAGGAAGGCATCAGGGTCTTTCTTTAAAAGTCTAATAGAATATGGTGGGATTAAAAAAATAATATTCTTTGTCATAAACCAAGTTTCAAGTTATACAGGGTTTGATATAAAAGAACAATATTTAATATTTCTTACAAATCCCTCCTTTTATTTCCTTATCTTTTTTTTTTGTCAAACTCATTAAGGCATTAGTTTTCCCTCTGTTATATCTTGGAATAAGAAATTGCTATAGGGACAGTCGGGACAGGACATTTGTTTTGTAACAGCTTGACATAATAAATCCAAGTTAGGTCCCTAATAAATGGTATAATACAAGATCAGGACACCCATTTTAATTACCAAGGAAGTTTGATGTAGCATCATATGACTTCTTTAGTTTCCAAACCATTTTTGTAAGAGGTCAGAGAGTTCCCAAATTTTTAGTTCTTTATAAAGTACCTTAAGGCCTTGGAATTATATATGGAGTTGTGTCGTTGGTGATGATATACAAACTTGCTCTCCCAGACATATATAAACCCCATCTTTTTCAGCCAAAATCATATATAATCCTAACCTTTACTTCCAAGACACTTTTTTCATAGAGCTGAATGGTGACATAAGGTATAACAGCCAAAGTACACCTCCATTAAACTTGTCTAAAAGGCTCCCAAACTGCATGTGGCTTTGTTTGTCTAGGAAAAGACATGAGGGAGGAGGAAAGACAATAGTGTTACTAGTTCTAGGAAATCAGGAAAATTCCTTGATGGGATCACAGGAGCATCCATCCCTTGGGTTCATCTTTGTTTGTTTTTTTTTGTTTTGTTTTGTTTTTTGTTTGTTTGTTTTGTTTTTTTGTTTTTTGGAACCCAAGGTTGGATGCCAGAGTGATGAACTCAGGTTTTACTTTCTGGCACTTTGACATCTGTTGCAATGGCTAGAATCACAGTGTGAGTTCCCACCCAAATGACTTCTTTGTACACATTCGGGCTTTGTAAGCTCCCAGATATAAAACTCATTGCATCTCTGAATGCAAAGGGATGTACTCGAGATCTCTTTCTTCCTCAATACAAGCTGTTGCTGGGAAAGAAAGCCATAAAGGCAACAGAAGACATGGGGATCTTTGTCCAGTATACATTGTTGGACTGTTGCTCTGGGAACACATGTCCTGCCAGGCCACTGCATAGAGTGGCATGTGACTCTTCATGTTCATTTGTTCTGTGCACAGCGTTACCTGGTCTCTGTGGTGTTTTCTTGGGTCCTTCACCTACATCGTGGAGAGTGTTTCCTGTCTCTGTATCATTACTGATCCAGGAAGGTCCAAATGCCAAAGACATGGAGCCACTGCAAAGATGCAGTGGAATGCATCGCGCCAAAGATAGAGATTCACATTTTTATCCAGAAGCCCTCTGTGCGAATGCTTGACCAGATAGGACTTAACATATATGGCCCAATACCTAAAAATTGGTGGTGGAGGTCTGTGTGGGGGAGGAGGTCTAAATTTGATAAAGATCTATTATACATGATAAACAAAAACAATAAAAATGGGCAAGAAGTTAGGGAGATGGACTTCTTCCTAGATGGAATTAGGACTGCAAAATTAGCCCCCAAATTGTTTGAAATAAAATCTGAGGTCCAGTGATCCCATCAATACCACATAAAGAACATGTGGACAAAGCAAGAGTAATTCTGGAACGCATATTTTACTTTTGCCTTCTATTGTTATGTGATATGTCTAAGAGGAATGATACCATCTTCATTGGTAAAACATAGTCACCGTGGATTTGAGGCAGGCTTAATCCTGAAACCTCTTTAGTGTTTTTCCAGCACTTTCTTTCTCTTTAGTTCCTCTTTTGCCCTTGAAGGAATGCCTTCCTTGAATATATTTTAAAGAGATTTGTATTTGGCTGTGCCAAATGTTTGAAATATTTGTGAAGGGATTCAAAATATCATTCCTGAATTAATAAATAAATAATCCATAAACATTTATCCCCTTTATATAGGTCCTAGTCTGTCTGGACTGTTATAGGCTTGCTATAGAAAATGTCTCTTAAACTGTAGAAATATGTCTCATTTGATTCTGAGATGAAAATATCAAGGTCAAAATATTGCTAAACTTGGTGTCAGTAGAGGATTTTTCTTCATGTGGTAGAAGTAATGGCCCTTAATAATGGTTGTTAATATTGTTCATGAACAAGCTATGTTATAGTCATTCCCTCTCAAAGTCCTAGATAGTGATGCATCACTTAGGGGTATGATATCAGCATGCTTGTCCAGATGAGGGGAATATACATTCTGTCAATATTGATCTATGCTAAGACTGATGTATTCCAAAGCATAATAATTTTTTGAAAGCTCTTCCATCTTATCTAATCACTGTTATTGCACTTGTTTTAATTTCTGAACAATTACACTAGACTAATTAAAATCACTATCACATCGAGATAGCTAGAAAAACACCAAAGGAACTATTCTTATTTTTCAAATTATGTTACATCTCTATTAAACTTAAGTCACTGGAACAATTATATTTTTATGAAATGGAGAAAAACTAGCAACATTAGGGGAAATAGTTTAATATAGGCACAGAAGGAATTACCTTGCCTTAGATGTACTCTGAAGTTAACGTCACAAATTTCATGAGTTTCCAGATACAGTAAAATGAGAAAAGGTAACTATAGCAATACAAAACTCAAGAATACAAACATACTTTGGTCTGTAATTCTATACTTAAAATGTCAATGAAGGCGTCTTGGTCTTCCTCTAAAGGTATGCAAAATATTGTTCCCCAGTTTGGTGTCATGATCTGAGAACAAAATCAGTTTTCTTTAAAAGAGATGTTTATTTTTCATGCTTGATTGTCATGGATTTATTTGCTAAAATGATATGCATGTAATGTAATTGGAAATAGGGAATACTTAGTGCTATGGATACCTTTAGAGCTCTGTCCTTATCTGAGTTATTAATAGGTTTATGCTCATGTCTTCATCACTTTTGTGATTGCTGTTCTGTCTAGTTCTCTTTGGCTATTTCCAATTATCAACCATTTTAAAAATGCTTGATTTATGGGGCTGGAGAGATGGCTCAGTGGTTAAGAACACTAGTTGTTCTAGCAGAAGAACTGGGTTCAAATCCCAGCACCCACATGGCAGCTAACAATTGTAAGTCCAGTCCCAAGGGATCCGACAGCCTCTTCTGACCTCTGCAGGCATCACACAACACAGGTGTATATGCCTACATGCACACAATACACACATACACATAAAATACAAAAAACAAAATTTTAAAAGAAAGTTTTAAAAAAAGCCTTGATTTAAATTATTTGCCTTACAGAAAGTTTGGAAATATATCTTTGAATTATACCCTATGCTATTTCTTATTCCATATTTACATTTATATATGCAATTGTTTCAATTTTTAGCTTTAGTAGATTGATTTTTTTTTAATTATTAAACACTATGATACTAAATTTTTGATTAGCAGATACTAAATTTTTGATTAGCCAAAATCTTTATTTGTAATTTTTATTTTGGAAGGGTATGGGAATAGAGGTGACATTTTAAAGATGTATTAATTTCATGAAATCATAACAAAAATTGTTCTTTGAAATTGATTTACACGTTAAGAATATATACTGGATTAATAATGTCATAAGCAGTCCATGCTAACAAGTCCTGTAATATTAAATAGAAGGCTTTTGCCAAGGTGGAGAGAGGTCCCATCATCATGATATGTGCTCACACTCAAATAAGTGGAAGAAAGGATATTTAATCACTAAGACTCTAATGCTATGATTATTCCAGAAATTGACTCTGTATAATGGGAGAGACTTTTATAATTATACATTTTGTCTTATGTTTTCATTAGGTACCTACAATACACATGCAGTAAAGTTTTCTTATATCTGTGTTTAAATCACTGGATATCAAAAGCTATATTTAACATGTTTTACATATCTTTGTATTTAATTAACTACTGAATATTTTAATCATTGGTATTCAAAAGGAGACATTTGGTGGGACTACATAAAAAGTTGTAAATGTTGAGATTATATAAATATGTTATTTTTATTGTTACTAATTTTATATGCCAATGAAAATACACAAGATTATATCAACAACATGTGTTTGTACATTTATTTATTTTAACATTGGACAGTATTTAAATAATAGCAATAAGTTCTGCCAGGAATATGCAATCCAGTCAATCAAATATTATTGTGGCTTTAATATCAACCATCTCCTCTGAACTCCAGTGACATCTAATTTAAGTATCTTTCATTGAGACTGTGAAAACACTGATTAAGCAATCACACTGAAAATCTTTCCACAAACATGCATTTATTGATACCAAGGAAAGTAGAAAAATGAGCAAAACCTGTGATTTGTTAATTTTAATTAATATTCAAGATGAATAATTTCATAAAAATAAGAAAACACTCAATGTTCAATCTTAACTTACTTCAGATTACAATGATTACAAATTATACACCCGTACAACTTATATGGCTAAATTTCAACTTGTAATTGTCTGTAAAAATGGGTTTTCACTTTCGAAAAACAGAAAATACAATGTTTATTTGAAAATTTGACCATTTTTACTGTTACAAATATTATCTATGCTCATATAAACACTATATAATTATTCATATGTGTATGCTATAAGTTCGTGTGTACTTTTTCCACTTAAAATATCATTAATTTTTTTCTCAATGTGTGTTTTTATTGAATTTTTGTACATTTCATATAATATATCTTAATCACTCAGACCCTCTTCTCTATCTTCACCTCTCTAATGGGATTTTATGCATTCTGTCATATGTTAAGGACTATTGAGTCTAGATTGTGTACCCAGATGTCCCTCAATGTGAGTCATTCATGGGAGTCTAGTCAGCTGCTCTAGCCATGCTCCCAAAGAAGATAAATGCTCTCTCACCCAGTAGTAATCACCTGCCATAGTTCCTCAGCTAAGTTTGGGCCTTCCTGGAATTTCCCTTGTTCTATGCTCAGTTTTTGTCTGATTGCATTTTCATGGGTCCTGTGCCTGCTCTCTCTATTACAGTAAGTTCATATGAGCAGTTAAGTCCCCAAAGCCTAAAAGATTATGTCTGCTATACTGATTTAAATAAAGAACCAAATGCATAAGCAAGTTGATAGAAAAGATAATGCCTCCATGTCAAAAAAATATCAAATAATATATGTCAGGATACCTCCAACCAGTATTAATTTTATTTAATTCCTCAGCAGTATGTCAGAGATTGTGCTCAGTGATTTTCTTCCAAAAATGTTATAGTACTGTGAGTTGAACACAATGTCTTTCACAGGCTGTTCTAATACCAACCTGCATCCCATTTCTAAAACTGTCATTTTCTGAAAAGACAATACACGCCTCAATTTTCTTTTAATACAGTAGTGAGAATGTTGTTATCTTTCTCATTGTGTGCTATTATAGGATAATGCCTTCGAATAGATTGCTTCCTCTATAGGAATGCTTCTAAACAGTTCTAAAGTTTGTGACATCAAATTGATTTGTTGTCTGGTGAAAGCCTTTTTCTTTGTTACAAACAAAATATAAGTGGTGTGAAAAGTCAAAGGGAAATATCTTCATTCAAAAATCCCCTGAAAAACGCACAGACAATATTTGAACACAAGTGCATATGTAAACCTGAAGCTTTTATAGCAAAGAACACAGTCCCAGATAAGAGAAACTTCCCTCAGAGTTGTTGATCATGGTAATCCAAGATACATCCAAAACAACACAAGATAGGGCCACAGCCCTTGATTATCACCCAAAACTTGAAGGTAAGACCCCGTTGCTGAGGACAGCACATACTTTGTGTACAGGACTTGGAGCAATGGATCTAGAATTGATTTGGAATCTTCTTCCCTGAAGAATAGCTCTCATAATTCTGGAGGATACTAAGAAAACTGCTAAGGAAGAAAATCAGCCAATGGTCCAACCCAGTTGTAACGCCTAAAATCACAACTGGCATAGCAAACTATTTCTATTGGTGCAATAGTGTCAGCCATCTCAAAGGCGGAATTGTAAACACTTAAATGCATATGACTGGAGAAGTCAAATATCCTAGAGGAAACTGTCTTTGTCATATTACTAGAAAATGAAATATCTGATTCTTTGTTAAATATGGAACCTACAGTTACAGACAAGTACACCATACACCACTCATCAAAGAAGTTTTTGCATCATATAGAAACTATTACAGAGTTCCACAACTATTCACAAACACAAAATATATCTGAATGATTTGTGCAGGTTTCCTCGTGGGTCCAGCCCACGAGGGACTGCAAAGAATGAGATTTCTGGCCGAGATGAGGGTGAGTGGTGCAGAATCAACACACAGACTCCGGGATCTGGATGAAAGCAGGCACTAAGTGAGGTGCTGCAGACTCTTTTATTGCTGGGAAGTGAAAACCCTATAGACGTCTCCCCCTGCCCCAGTGTCCCATAAGTTGGTGTGTCACTTCCTGATAGATCCCCTCATATGGGCAGGATCCCCTCATATGGGCAGGATCCCCTCATCTGGGCAGATCATAGGTTGGCTATTTTGCAGAAGCATGGGTTGTGCTCTCAAAACTGAAGCTGTGTTCTCTTAGTGCAGCTTGTGCTTAAGCCTGGCACTTCCTCTCATACATATCCATCCCTTTTTATTATAGAAAGGTCAGTGGGAGCTGAGGTTCTTTGCCTGGACATAAATGACCCCACCTCAGAGGACACCCAGCTTGATGGACTGTGTCTATCTTAGGTTGTCCTGACCATCAGGATCTTACCCATCATTGACTACCAGCTCTCGAAGGGTGTGACCTCTGGCATGACCATGTGAGGATGGAGGAGGGCAAGAAATTACAAAGCCACTTGTCGGATGTCAGCAAGCCAGATCTGCTGGACTTTGGGGTGTTTTGTAGAGACAAGGTGTCTCTAGGCTGCCAGGGAGGAAGCCTGTGGGTGCCCATCATAATCCATAAAGGGGAGCATACCTCCAGGAGTGAGCAGGAGGCAGTGTTCCCATGGAATAGGAAAGCACAGTGTGGTGGGAAGTTTATAGGTGGGAGGGCACTGGATCCATGGAGGACGCCTTACCTTTGGGGGGGTGACCTCAGGGGGCACAAAGGACACTATAGTCTCAGAAGTGTCCTTTACTAAGGGAGATCAGATTTTGAGGCCCCACAAGGAGCCCTGGCTTCGGTTTCCACAAAAGTCACCTCTTGTGAGGTTAAAGAGGGAGTGACAGTGAGAGACATCAGGGGAGGAGGGGTTAAGGACTGGACTGAAGCAGAGCGATCCTGCAAGGGACCATGTGCCATTTATGGGAACAGACATATGAACCAATTCCATGGTGGGGAGACCAAGGGATTCATTAGTAGTAAAGACAACCAGGAAAGTGGGTGGTAAGGGGACCAGTGCCCAGAGATCTGAAACCTGGGAAGAAGCACAGCCAAAGGACAAAAGGGTGCCAAAGATAACGAAGCTGGAAAAGGATGTCATGGCTTATTAAACTCACAGTTGGGCTGGTCTCCAGATGGGTTTCCATAGCTGGTTGGATGTCTTTCGATGGAACCCAGATGAGGGTTGTAGCGTCCTGTGGAAACACAGCCAATGGACAAAAGGGTGCCAAAGATAATGAAGCAAGAAAAGGATGTCATGGCTTATCAAACTCACAGTCAGGCCCAGTCTCCAGATGGTTTTTCTATAGCTGGTCAGATGTCTCTCAATTGGATCCAGATGGGGGTTGTAGCATCCTGTGGTGGGAAAGCTGGTGACTGTTCATCTACAAGGAGGATCAGAGGTGGTAAGGGAACCAGTGCCCAGAGATCTGAAGCCTGAGAAGAAACACAGCCAATGGACAAAAGGGTGCCAAAGATAATGAAGCAGGAAAAGGATGTCATGGCTTATCAAACTCACAGTCAGGCCCAGTCTCCAGATGTGTTTCCGTAGCTGGCTGGATGTCTCTTGATGGGATACAGATGGGGTTTGTGGTGTCCTGTTGAAATATAGAAGCGTATCCTAGTCCTCGTGTCAGGATGGTGGCTAGTTTCTGCCACAGGAATGAAATCGGGTCCCTCTGTCTAACTAGTGGTGGGGGCATAGGCTGAGGCAAGAAGGACCAATGTTTGTATGCTGGACTGAGACCCTGGTCATCAAACATGAGGAAATTAAGGTGGAACAAAGCCTCAGTAAGAGCCAGCTGAGGGTTGCGTTTGCCCTCAGCCAAGGGGCTTTTATCCAGAAGGGACTTAAGTGTCCTGTTGGTCCTTTTGACAATGGCTTGCCCTTACGGGTTATAGGAAATACCACAGGTATGCTTGATTCCCCAGGAGGAAACAAATTTGTTGATTTCTTGACAGGAATAAGCAGGCCCATTAGCAGTCTAAAGCGCCCAGGGTACACCGATGATTAGTATGGCAGGACTTCACAGCTTTAATGGCGTGTATAGACTTTTCCCCTGAGAGAGCTAAAGCATAAGTAAGGGAAGAACATGTGTCAACTATAACATGAACAAATCTCAGTTTCCCAAAAGGGGAGTAGTGAGTCACATCCATCTGCCAAATGGCATTGGGTATCAGACCATGGGGATTCATTCCTCCCCTGTTAAGGGGCCCAAGAGGCATAAGCAGGGCACAAGTAGCACATGAGCAGACAAGGTTCTTGCATTGGGATATGGGGATTTCTAGGAGGAGTTTATGAATACTCTGAGGGGCAGTTGGCATTCCCCTGAGCTAGGACACCAGGAATTGCAGTATGTGGGCCCTAAGTGACACATCTAAACCAGAATCTGTATAACTAAGGCTCATGGAACATAGCTGAACATGGATCAGAAAGAATACCAATACATCTCTCAACTCTCACCAGTTAAGATTCCTCATACAACAGAGTGCAATACACATAGAAGGACAGAACTGGCCAAGGTTTTGAGAAAAATAGACAGCAGAGTGTGTGTCCCTGGAGAGGACTCCTATATAAAACCTGACCCACCTATGGCTCAGGGACTACCATGAAAGAGGGGGCAGAGAGATTGAAAGATCCGGAGTTGATACATAAACCAGAAACAAAGGCTTTCAGGACTCTGGGAACTTCCTTATATCAACTTGCAACAATGGTGTCAGCATGACTCGATCAGACAAAAGCCCAACATAGAACAGGAGAAATGGCCCCAACCATTATCTGAGGAACTATTGGCAACTGATTACTGTGAGGCGAGGGAAAGTTGATATTTCCTAAGGGAGTGACTAGGCTGACTAGACTCCAGTGGATGAGCTTGTACCAGGGGAACTCTGGGTACAAATGCTTGACTCCATAGACCTTAACATATATGGCAGAATGCATGACATTTTGTGGGGGGTATATGGGGGAGATTCAGATGGGGAGGGGCTCTAAATTGGATTGAAATCTATTATATGAAATGCACAAAAACAATAAGACAGTGGTTTAGCTGACATATGGGTGCTCAAATTTGAACCCGGGTCTTCTGGAAGAACAGTCAGTGTTCTTAACTGCTGAGCCATCTCTCCAGCCCCAGGAGTCCTTAATTTTAATATCTCATCTTTATCAAACTTCTGCCTCCCAAGGCTCACAGATCATTGTGGAAAAAGACATAGAAAGATTGTAAGAGTCAGAGATAGTTGATGACCAAAATGAACCACAGTTTTCCAGAAAACTTGAGTTGCTTCTATGCATTATCAGCAATGGTAAAAGCATCACAAGTCAAATGTAAGCTGAAGCCAGACAAAAATCCTAATACATACATAGGGAAGTGGATAAAGAAATCCAAAACAAGCCCAGGAACTGTTGCAATTGATAGCTCCTGGGATGGGGATAGACAGTCTTCTTTAAAGGTGTGACTCTGGGTATGTTGAGCAGGCTCCAGTGTGGAGACCCACAAAAAAGGGCATTTGGGGACATAAATTTGACTTGAAATATCATATATATGTATATATATATAGATAGATAGAGAGAGAGATGATAGATAGATGTAGATTAATTAGATGATGATAGATGATAAATATATGATGATGATG
>NW_008348789.1:2863197-2876372 GCF_000622305.1 Nannospalax galili
GATACAAAGATATATACATAGATAGATAGATAGACAGATAGATAGATAGATAGATAGATAGATAGATGATAGATGGTATTAGAGTATAAGTAACTGAGGAGGTAATAAGGGTATACAGGTAGGGGTGGATCCAAATATAATAAAAAAATTGTATGAAATTCCCAAAAGTAAATAAAAAATTTAAAAGAATAAAAAGAGAAACAGCAAAGTAGTATGTTTGTAATATAGTTTCTAAGGGAGTGACTTAGGCTGACTAGACTCCAGTTAATGAGCTTGTACCAGGGGACCTCTGAGCAAAAATGCTAGACTCCATAGGCCTTAACACATATGGCAGAATGCATGACATTTTGTGCAGGTATATGGGAGAGATTAAGATGGGAAGGGGCTCTAAATTTATTAGAGTCCCTCCCCATCTGATATATTAACAAGCCCATATATCTTTGTCATGTCTTATCTTTTTATTCATATCATATATAAAGAATTAAACTCAAATAAAATGGCATTATGGTTACTATTATCAAATATTAGGTCAGAAACACCTAGAGTTCCTCTGTCCGTTTTGTAAAAAAATATATTTTATTATTTTTATTTCATGCCCACATTTATATAAGTGCACCTGTGTTGTGAAAAGCCTACAGAAGTCAGAAGACAGCATTGGCTTCTCCTGGAACTAGAGTTACAGATGGTATTTAACTGCCATGTGAGTGCTGGAAATCAATCAGCAAGTGCTCTCCAGTCCCTCTTGTGTCCTTTTAAAAATGTAAAACTGGGTTTTTGCAATTCTCATACAACATAGTTTAATGGTTTTAGATCTTCTCCCCTAGCCACACACACCCCCAGTGTCCCTCACAGAATTTAGTGTAGAATTTAATACAGAATATAGTTTATAGAGTCTGGTTTTTTATTTTCCTCCTTCCATGTAAAACCATCCACTGGGGAAACCAAAAGTCCCATTCCTGTAAGAAACTTGTCTTTCCCACTCCCAGCATCCATCAGTATGACCTCACAGCAATGGTAACAGCATGCACAAGTACTATGCAAGCTCAACCCAGAGAAAATTCCAGCATAGACATGGGGAAGTGGGTAAGAAATCCCAACCCAACCCAGAGTTCCTCATTCTTTTATGCACATTAAAGGACTTTATAGATGTTCTGTCATATTACTGATCTCTTTCATTCTTGTATTTGCTAAGAGATTTTTCTAAAATAATAAATGAGTGTTAAATTTTGCTAAAAAAATCTGACATTATAACATAGTGTTTTAAATATTATCATGCATTTTACAAATGCAATTTCAAATGACTACAAAATTGTGAATCACCAACATTAAGAAAATGTTCAGTCCTGGAATATTTACATATATTCATTATCATGTTTTTTTTCTGTTGTACATTGAACACATTTACAGAGTTAACATACTGCATGAAATAATGTATATAGATATTATCTAGATATAATAAATTGACAAGAAGTAAATATATATAATTCTGTGCTATAATATATGCTTGCTCAAGGAGGCATTAGGATGAAGTGATCAGAGTCCAACAGCAGTCAGGTCTACAATGTAGGCAGAAGAGAAAATAAAAATATTGAGATAAATATAGATGATTTTTATAATGAATTTGATAATTCATTATAATGAATTGATATAAAATATAGGTTTCATAAGGAAATAAAGAAAATGACATAAAAGTAATTACATCCTTTAAAAACCATTTTATTTTGAGGGAATTTCACACATTAACCCTATTTAACATCGGTTCTACTCCCTATCCCTTTCAATCTCAGTTTCATGGCCTCTTCTTTAATTATGAATCAATGCATTTGGGGGGATGTGCTGTAAGCATATCCATTGCACTAGGCACCCGATAATCATATATTTTTAGCAATTTGGTCTATAGAGGATCAGTGTAATAGCCTCCACATGTTCCATAAAGAAGCTTTCTGCTCATTAGGAGGGAATGCATGCCTGGTACTGTAAAACTAGCTAACTAGCAGTGGCTGGAGATGTCACAGGTCCTAGAAGAGAATCTTGCTGCTACTTTCCTAAACCAATATAATTTCTTCATATGCAATGAGTATTTTCCTTTATAACCATAAACAGGTTGCACTGATTCCAAATTTTCTACCTCTCAATATCAACTAGAGACCTTTCAAAGGGCATATAATTAATATATGACTATCTAATATTTTATTTTCTTCTTCTCCAATGCCTCCATTAAACCCAAAGAGTCACAAGCCTTTTCAAAAACAGCACATTATTTTTTTAAGATAATCACAAAATATTGAAGATGGAATCTTACTTATAAATGTTTATCAAACAGATTTTTGTTTCTAATTTGTGAGATAAGAAATAAAATGAGCATATTGAATCATAAACAAATTTTAATATAAATAGTAAACTGAATAGAGCATAACATAGTGGAGACACAATAGAACAGAGACCCATGAACATGCAGTGTTTTAGGACATGGCCCCAATCCTCTGGAAACATGGCAGCTGTTGCTACAAGATGTACAGGAAACTGATAAAGTGAAGTGATAGTAAGAGTACACTGGATGATGTAACAGGTTAATTTTTTTCATTATTCTTTTTTCCTCAAACGCTGTATTTTGTGCTGTGATTTTCCTGAGTGAGGTCTTCACTGAAGCTCCATCTCATTTAACACTGGAATGAACACAGCTGTACATGTGAACGTGTATCAGATAAGCCTCAAAGACAATGAACAGTGAGTTAAAATGAAGCAAATAAGCAAAGTGCAGTGAATATTTCATTTATAATATAAAGAGGGCTTTATGGAGAAAAATGTTGTATAAGCCACTGAATCTTTTCTAATTTATTTTATTTTCACTCAGGCCATGTTCAAAGTCCTTCTTTATATAAAATAGCCATGGTAAATGGTACAAATATTATTCAGCTTTCAAACTACCCATTAAAGTCAAAAAACATAATCAGACAGTTATTTGTAGAACTAGATGTTCAGTGTGTTTTTTTCATAGCAGGCATATTTAGATGAAACAACACTGAATTTATAATGTAAATGGATCACATATACAAATAATGTATTATAGTATTTTCTGTTATAAATAGAAATGTTTATCTTCAGAAATCAAAGAAAAATATGACAGTAACCCTAACCCTGAAGTTGTGTTATTTTAATTGATATCATCACTATCATTATCTTGAAATATACATTAAGAATGAATAGAAACTCAAAGCATGCTGTTTACATCTTGCTTTCCATGGCAATGATTTCTTGACATTTTGAATTCTTTGCTATATTAAATGTGTAGGAAGGTGTCATTTATATCCATGTAGCTCCAAATTTACCCCAGTTAACTGTTCTGAAAATACCACATGGGAACATGACAGAACTCCAGCACCAGCTGGAAGAAACTTCTATGGGCCACATTGGGGACAATTTAAACATCCGAAAAACAGTGATACTTATGGGTTATAACATATTGAATAAAAACTTAAACAGTATGCCTGCTATATCAAATAATAATAACAATATTATTTCAAATTTTAACATATTAACTCAGGATAGAAATTATTCTTGGTAAAGCAGATACAATGTTGGATTAATGAGTTTCCATCAGCAGTTTCTGTGCATGTGAATGACTGTACATACATACATGTATTTCATTAAATCTATTGACAGTTTTCTTAGTTCAGAAGTTTAACTCATATAAAGTTTACCTTCTGAAAAAATCTTTTTAAAATCTCCCCAAATGTCCAGAAAGTAATTATTAATTGATATTTTATGCAATTAAATATTATAAATGTATTAACTTCAATAAATAAATTTTAGCCATAACAATAAACCAATAAATAGTTAATTGTTGTGGAAAGACAATTTTCAGTGGATAATATTTTATTCTAAGAATTAACAATTCATTTGTAGTGTTCTAAAGGAAACCAATTTCTGAGTTCAAAAATTAATGCTACCAGGGTATGAGCTGGACCATTGACTCATGTTTATATTTATTCTGCAAAACAGGGATGACTTTTGTAAGCAACTGTTTAATGTCTATGAAGAATAAATAGTTTAATGACAAAATTTAGAACACTGGAAGTGGTGAGTGTTTTTAAAAAAACATTTATTAGTCACAGAATAATTAACCAACATATGAATAATGTTATAATGACCTTTGTATAAAAGACCTTTTTTATCATGAATTAAGATCTCTGTGGCATTTAAAGAATATTCAACAGTATAGAGA
This sequence comes from Nannospalax galili, assembly GCF_000622305.1. Lineage (NCBI taxonomy): Eukaryota > Metazoa > Chordata > Mammalia > Rodentia > Spalacidae > Nannospalax > Nannospalax galili. The sequence goes on from NW_008348789.1 coordinate 2,867,423, forward strand.
ACTTAATAAAAACAGGAGTTTGTTTTCCAGCACCCATATCTGGTGGTTCACAACCACCTCTTATTCAAGATTCAAGGGATCTGATGTCCTCTCCTTGCCTCCAGAGGCTTTTGCACACATACACTTAGAAACATAGACTAAATCAAAATAAAATAAATCTTCAAAAAGAATTAGAATATTCATGTAATTGTCTTGTTTTAAATTTCTTCTTAGAATTTCTCAAGAGACTATATTTCAGTCCCTAAAAATCACGGAGTATTACCTTGCAATAAGAATCATTAGAATTTGACAATTAAGATCAGGTCTATTGAAAACAACTCCCACCTTTCTGTTTTCAATACAAAACAAAGATGTTATTGTATGGTTCCTCCTGAGGTTGCCAGCTGCTAACTTGAAAACTCTGTGATAGCTAAAAATGTAAAATGTAAATGTAAATGTAAAATGCTTTTAATTTGTTCTTATGGTCTGGTGAGCAAGACACTTATCTACGATAGCACACACCTATCAATCCATGACCTTCTTCAGCCATGCAGTTACTGCAAAACATTTATCCAAACACACTTCATTTTTCAACCGTTGTGAATTAAAATGTCTCAACCAGAAACTTTATTCATACTTAAAGCTGAATTATTATGGAGAAAACCTCTTCACAATGATTACAATTAATGATGATGTGAAAAATTGTCTTTTTCTAAAGAAACATTGTATTACAAGGTTACTTAACTAGCTAGTAGATTTAAGACCTATCTGAATTTTGCTCATGCAATGGTCTTTCATCTGAGAAGACACAGAATCTTGATTTGCATGAACTCAAACTGCTGTGCAATTAAATCCAAAATCTTATCAACTGAGATGCTGTTTTGAAACTGTTTCAGGAATCTGTGCTCATCTTCACATTTAAAACATCCAGTTGCAATATCCAGTATTTTGCATACAATAATGTTTCTTTGTTTTCAATTGCCAAATTTCAAGAATTATATAGGATTTAAACTGCAGTTTGGGATTTACCTTGATAATAACATACACATTTCAGTAACTGCCTGTGCTTAAATAAGTGAGCTGTAAATCTAGTTGGTTAAAATGGCACATGCACTTTCATAAGGGTTACTGTATAGCCAAAATGGAAATAGTACTAGACAGTGACTGTTGCTGTAGACTTTTTTTTCTTCCTATGAAAAAACAAATTTCCAGTGATTTTGGTGTGAGTCTTGTTTGCACTTCCATCAATTTTCTCTATTAATGTGGCTGATTTTGAGATAATTCTGTACTCATTAATAAACAAAGCAAATTTGTAGAATCATACATTACCAAGACAGGTTGGATTCTGGATTAGGAACTAGTAAATATAGAAATAAAAGATATTTGATTGATTTGTATGTTTGCAGCAAGTTAAAACAAAATTCCTTGTCTAGAAACAGAATTTAGTAAAACTATAAATGTAAATTTAGAGATAGAATGCACACAGAAGTACTTGATGATGATCAGGCCTAATTTGTTCTATTACAACACTTATAATAATGATGTGCTACAATGTATTTTTACTAGAATATTTCTCATTCCTTATTTGAAATTGTTTATATAGTCCACTGAGATGCAAAATTTTCAATGGTTTAAGCTTTAGATAGGGTTTCATTCTTTGTTCCATTATTGGGTGTATCAGTGAAATGGACTTTGGACAACAGAAAGCTAGAGAGCATAATACAATTAACACAAGTAGTTTCAGTTTACAATGATTTGATCAAAAGAGTATAATCAATGTACCCAATGTAGATACATACATTTTTTTCAGTGTATACCCACAAAATAAGTCATACGTAATTAATTTGAACTTTGGTGTCTAGCTCTACATCAGTCCAATAAAATATAAAATGTAGATCTGCATATGAAGCTTTGATAACAGGAAGCTTATGTACCAATTTTCATGGGAAGACAGTTAAAACAGCACAGTAAGGTTTCCACAACAAAACAGCTCTTCAAAGAGTGTAAAGAGCATTGTTTCTCATGTATTAAAAATAAAGTTTGGAGACATCTATGAGGCTTTTTTTTCTGAATTACATTTAACATTTTCTACATATTCATATTTCTATCAATACATTCTTTCTTTAATTATCACCCTTGTTAATTAAGCAGCAGCATTTCCCTAATATAGGCAAATACATTTGAATGGCATAAAATGCTTCCATAAGTTTAAATGAAAAAAACTCCGAATATACTGAAAGAAGCCTGAATGCACTCTATCATGTGCTGAAGCTATGAAAATATCAAAAATGGATTCAAATGAAGAATTTCTGTTGGTAAGTACAGAGAGAAAATGACTAAAAGAAGGCAGATTTTGCTATATGTATTCTGTATGACTATATTAAAACATGATACTCATCCACTGTTATAATTAATTGTTATTAAAAAGTATACATTTTGTAGTCAAGAGCATTAGTGATTTGAGAAAAAAAACTGAATGAAAAGTGATAACAGATTGTCATGCTGTGTCTAAATTTCTTAATATTAATGTCTTTCTTCGAAACAATATTGTTTCAATGGTATGTAAAATCCATTTCTGGTACAGTTCATTGGAAATGAAGAGAATGAGTTTTAACCTTTTCAGTAATAAATCATCAATCTTTTTCATCTGTTTCAGAAGGAACATATTTGAAAGAGGTTTTCATCAACACATGAGGCTCTATGTTATATTTTAAGAACTATAGTTTGTGTAATTTAACTACCTCACAAGACAGATAAATATTTAATCAAATTGAGATAAGACAGAGTAAAAATACCAATGTAGTCCTTGCAGGAAGGTGAAATATACACTGAAATGAAAGTAAACTTTTCATTACATTAAAGTTCCTTAAGTAAATATACTTTTATTTTTGCTTTTCTTCATGTATGCATTCGTGTATTTATTTAAAAGTTGTTTGCAATAGTGATTCAAAATCATTTGAATGAGCTCTAGTCCTAAGGGAAATAGTATTCACTTTACTGAAACAAGTAAATCCAGTTATACCCTCAATATTTTCCATTCCTTTCATGGATGTAATTGTGAGAGGTAGCATGAATTTTACATAAGAGAGAAGTGTGTGTAGCTTCAGTCCATAAAAAAACTCATTAAATGCACGAAGGCTCTTCTCAAAGATCATGGATAACTGTGAAAATTATTTGAGAATTTAACTTTTTATTCCTATTTGTATTCAGGGTCTCATATAACCCAGACAAGATTTCTCTCTGTATAACACAGGATAACTTCGAAGTTATGATCTTCCTGCCTCAACACCACAAGTAATGAAATTGCAGATGTCTGTCACATTCCCAGTACATATTGTGATGGGATCAAACCCACGGTTTCCTACATTAATTATTTGAGAATTTAACTTTTTATTCCTATTTGTATTCAGGGTCTCATATAACCCAGACAAGATTTCTCTCTGTATAACACAGGATAACTTCGAAGTTATGATCTTCCTGCCTCAACACCACAAGTAATGAAATTGCAGATGTCTGTCACATTCCCAGTACATATTGTGATGGGATCAAACCCACGGTTTCCTACATTCTAGGCAAGTACTCTACCAACTGAGCTACATTGTAGGTGTATAGAGGTGACTTACATTAATCATGAAGTTTATATATATATAATATATATATATGTGTGTGTGTATACATGCATCTATATGCATATATAATGTTTATGTATATATCAGATTCATAACATCTATACTTGCCAATATAATATTCAATTATATATTAATACAAAGCAGTATTTTCTAGTTTTCCAGAGCATGAATGCTCACTCTCTCTTGCTTATGGTCTCTCCATGTGATCTCATTCATACATGCTCTTGGTACTATGAGGCCATCTACCATGAGGCTTTCACTGTAGGTAAATAAATCGCACCACCTGATCATGGAACTAAAGCCTGCAGATTATATGTGAGTCTCTTTATTTTTCTTGTTGTTTTGAGACAGGGTCTCCCTGAAGCCCCAACTGCTGTGGAATTTGCTATGTGGATAAAGCTGACCTCAATTTCTGCCTCATGTTCACTGGACCCTGCCCCTTCCTGACCCTAAGCCCCTGCCTCCGAAGATTGGCATTAAAAAAGGCATGTACCACAACTACAGGCCTTATATCTGTTTCTTCATCAAGAAAATAAAATTCCCATTGGAACTTTTTAAATAATGTACTTTTAAATATTTATAATGACTTTGTTATTCTAAATTTAGTTAAATCATATTTTAATTTAATTACTATGCAAATTTGAAAAACTCTACATTTAAGAATTATTAAGTTTAATATATTGTTATAATACAAAAAGTTAGCAGTAATCAGGAAACAGTGATTTATGTTATTTTGCGTTAGTATCACATATACTGAAAACTTCAGAAATAATTCTCAAAATAATAAAGATAATATACAAAGTTTGGGGAGAGAATAAGCATGAAAATTTTGTATAAAATACTCATGATGAGATTTATATAAAATCATACATGATATAAATAACATTGATTTTTTATACGATATGAACTTTTATACAGTGTTATTCAAATCCATTTATTAGTTCTTGAATTGTTTCTGAACTATGGTTTCATTCTATATAATAATTTCCTGATTTACTAATTGTGAAGATCTTTGATACACTTAGAAATAAAATTACACCTCTAATGTTATTTTGAGAGTACTGTGGTTTGAAGCTAAACAAATGTATACAAAGTCAAATTTGGGTTCAAATTAGCTATTATATGTTGAATAATTAAACTGCCCAATAGCTCAGTTTAATCAATTATTCAGAAATCTTAACAATGAAAATCATATCAGAGAGAATAATTATGCAAATTAGAAAAGTCACTTTATATGAGCTTTTTGCAAAGTCCTTGGTTATAGAAATAAATTGTTAAACCAGTATGTTTCTATCTAAATGGTAAAATTAATGATGGACATTGGAATAATTGTGGAAGAAGAGTCATTATAAGAGGTTATTAACCTTGCAAAAATGATGATACTATATTAAATATTAGTTCTATTATGGAAGGAATTCCTTACTTTATATATTTAGTTTAATGGCAGTATAACAGTTAAAGGTAACAAGAGAGTATTAATTACACAGTAGACGGAGTGCCTTGAAAAAGATGAGTTTGGCACTTAGTAAATCTGTACTCTATGAATTCCTATGGTTTAGATTACAAATCAATAATGAGTTAAGAAAGAGTGAACAAATAGAACAAAAGTTGTGATGAGTATTTTTTTCACTTTAATCTCATCCATTTGCCACTAGTCAACAGGTTTTTTTTCTGCAATAATTATTATGCACACCAGAATCATTAATGCATAAGAGAGGAAGTTTTCAAATTAATGATCTTCAAACAATTTTCTCTGTATATTTAAATCAGTAGTTACAAAAGGTGTTCATTATTCATGAAGTTTAAAGAAAATGGAATAAATTCATTTTAATTTTTTTCAAATGATTTTTAATGTTTCTATAATAGAGTGCATATTATCAATTCATAGATTATTTTAATGCATAAGGATTTTGGAATTCATTAATGTGTAAAATATCTATTTGAAAAATTCTTACCTAGGCCCCAAAATATTAAAAGAATCTGTTATAAAGTGATTTATTACTATTTCTGTAAAAAATTTATTTTTGACAAAATTTTATCTCTTTATGATGAAACAAATATTTGCAGATTATACATTACTGAAAACACTTATAGTTTTTAAGACAATTTTTTCAAGTGTACATCAAAGTTACCTGCATTACTTGGTTTTTTCAATATGAATTCAGTTAAATAATATTTCAATTTGATGACTATCAAATTTGGAAAATTCTAATTGGAGAATTATGATTCTTGTTGATTTTATTATCTATAAAATATTTTCTTTGTCACAAGTTGGAGCTGACATCCATGTCTCTAAACCACTTTTCATACTTTGCTTATATTCTCTCTGTGACATTTGAGAGAAATTGTTCCTTCTTTTGTCCCTCATCTTTGTGCTCAGTTCCTGAATTCCATGTGGTAAATGACGTGGTGTGAGTGCAGACACTGATTTCTTTCTGATTTTAAGCAATCATTCACAACCTCGCTCACCTCTCTGTATAAGAACATGAATAGAGAGCCAGTCTTCACTTTATATAATGTCTTATTGTACTGAAGTTAACATTTGTTTCACACAATCTTCTCTTTTGGATCTCATTGAATTATCTCAGTTTTTCTGATTGATCATTTTGTCATTGGGTACTTACTTGACTATTCTTTTCTCAATAGAGTCAAGAAATATTGCAGAGAAATTTTATTCAAAATAAACCCAGAATATGACCAGTTTTTACATATCCAGCATTACTATCTGATTAGTGCTCTCACCACACACTAGAGCATAATTAAAATTATTTTCTAGCATCTTGTTTCAAAATATATATTATATATATAATAACAATAATACATTTAAATTATATTGTTTCAGAAATAATGTTCAGAATTTAAGGTCTAATGTAAAATATAACATCTCCACCAAATCCTGTTTTATATTTCTTGATCCATACCTTTCCATGGTTTTTGAGATTGTCTACTAAGTCTTTTCCTCTGATTCACTTCCTTGCACCACACACAGTCTTATAATATATTGCTCATACCCCCAATGACTAAGTACTAAGCATTTATTTTCTCACAATCTGTATGCTCTAGAATCCAGCCAGAGCGTAGTTCAGCTTTCTGTTACTGGTTCTTTCACAAAGCTACAGCCAAGGCACTGGGCAGGACTGAGTTCTCTTCCAAAGATTTGATTGAGAAAAGACTTACATCTAAGCTTCTTTATGTGCTTTTTCAACAGATTTTTCTCTTAAAGCTCTGAAATACTTCATAATATATTGCCTTTATGCCTAGGAACTAGAGACTATTCTAGTTTATTCTCACATTTTCCTCACTGTGTCTTCTCACAGCAGAAAAACATTCTTCATCAGGCTCCAGAAAGCTAATACACTGACATAGACACACTGAAGCACACAGGGATAGATTTAGAGTATCACAAAATTTTTCAATATAAATTTTACATTACTGTTTTTATTTTAGCCTCCCATCGTTTTCGCCATGTTATGTGTAATAAAAGTTTCAAAACCTAGCCTACCAACAAGCTTAACGCATAACACCGGTTTTGAATGTCAAGTTAGGGACCATTTAGAGAATGTTTCACATAGGTCCTACTTAATTTAACACCTGTCTGCCTTTCAAACATTCCAGTGATGTTCCTTCCTGAGAGTTTAAAATTGCTCCTTAATTTCTTGACATTGTAGTCAAGGGGTTCATAATTTCAAAATGCACAAAAAAAAATCTCAGATTGTATTTAATATTCAAAATCATGGCAATCTCTTTGTCTTTTTCTCCTTTTCCTACTCCCTTCCATATTTCTGTAGTATTTACCACAGTCTGCTTTGGACTACATTTCCTTATAAATGGAAATTCCTTGAGCACAAGATAACCAATTCTTTGTTCCATTGCTTGATTCTCATCTATGAAATTACTGAATAAATAAATGAAAGGAACACATATTTGTAGTCATTTATTCAACAATTAATACCTGAGATGTTATAAAGGGTAATTATTAAAACATTTAAACCATATATTGTAACTATTTTTTAATATCAGATTTCATGATTGTTTAATTGGTGTATGGAAAGAGAATACAAACACATATATCAACTTTATTGTTAGAATTATTTCACAGTTTTAAAAGTAAAAACCTTAAAAAACATTATTTATATATTTTGGAATTTTATTTTTCGTTAATCTAATATGGATAATATTTCTCAAAATTTGTACTACATTCAGAATATTATTTTTATATGTGTATGTTATATCTTTTAAATCAAACATGGTTTAATAAATATTACTTTAAATAATGAAGCTATTGCAGTTTTAAAAGTATGAAATTATTTTAGCAATGTGAAATAAAATATTTGAATGAATTATTTATTCATATAGTACCTGATTATATTATTCACAGTCACTCAGAGATAATGAGTAGATGATACATACATAAAACAAAGATGATGAATACATAGATGCATGCATGTGTACAGACAAATATGCATGCATATGTACAAATAAGGTGAGATTTAATTGGGCTGGAGAGATAGCTCAGCAGTTAAGAACACTGGATGTTCTTGCAGAAGGCCCAGGTTCAAATCCCAGCACCCACATGGCAGGTAACAACTGTCCTTAACTCCAGCTCCAGGGGATCCGACAGCTTCTTCTATCCTCCACGATACAGGTGCACTTAGGTCATAATTATGCAGATGAGGTTTGTGACATGCTGGCTCAAGGTAGAAACTAGAGAAGCCAGTGCATGGCTCAGTTCATATCTAAAATCATCAGAACAAGGAAATCCAAATGTGTAACATTTAGTCCTATGCCAAATTCTGGAAAACTTAGTGGTTCTGTGACAAGTCCCAGAGTTCAAAGACCAGAGAACCTACAGTTCAGATGTCAAATGACAGTATAAAAATGGTGAACTATGTCCAAGGCACTGCAAGTTCATATTTTCTCAGGTTTTTCTTCTGTCATGTACCCCAGCTGCTTGATATTGATACACATTGACAGCAGACATTTCCCACCCATTCCATGAACTTATCATTCAAATTTTGTATACCATCAGAGACAGGGCCAGCTATAACTATTTAACAGCAATATCAGTATCTCTTCAAACTGACTCCTAATCTAACTAATATAGCTACCTTTTTTTCATACCTATCCACCTATGTGATCTACCTAGCTACCTATAGAGCAGTAACATTATATCTAAGAGTTCCTCAGAAAGCTTAAATTCAACTAAGATCATTTACTTAAAGAAACAATCTGTATATTGGACAATATTTCGACAAAAAGTCAGTTAAATTAAGATTTAATAATTAGTTCCAATTTTAAGAAACTTAGACTATATATATGTGCATGAAGGTAAAAAAGAAGGG
>NW_008348789.1:2876439-2919442 GCF_000622305.1 Nannospalax galili
ATAAGTCAATACAAAGGACTCATAACTAGAAATATATTTTTAAATTAGTTGAGAAACCAAAAGAAAACCTGGATATATCATTAAGTTTGTAGCTGCCACATGAAGAAAATGCCTGTAGTTTTATGAATTAAAATTACTTCATAATATAACCCACTGTCATGATTTTTTACTCCCCGAGTTATGAAGAATGGTTTTCTCTGTTTTTCTTGAATTAGTAAATTTTAGCTTTATGAGAACAAGTGACTGTTTTTAACCTGTGTTTGCTACTCTCTGGACATTATACAGATAAGTTGTTTAAGTGCCTGCATACTCAACAGAGGGTATTTTTCTGCAAAAAAGGTCATTCTTTACATAAGTGCTGAATATCTGTTATATAATTAAGTGGTCTTCATTAATCACGCAATGTGCATGCATTTGTGTGAGTGGGCACATGTCACATGTGTGAAAGTCAGAGAACAACTTGCATACTCAATTCTCTGAATCCACATATGACTTCTGGGAATCAAACTTAGGTCATCTGATTTAGCTGCAAGCATCTTTACTCACAGCTTAATGCTATTTTAGGAGATACGTCCTCATACTTCTTTCCTATATATCTTTGTTAGAAACCTTTATAAACTATCCAATATACATATCACCCATTCAAATAGCCAGCAACTGTTTTAGCATAAATATGAATCAATAATGTTAGACGTCTTTTGTCCAGAAAAATCTCGTATATTTTATTGTGCTTAATATTATTTGATTAAATAAAATACAAATCAATGAAAAACTATACCTCAGTAAAATAGGCTCAGGTCTTATGGTAATAGCCCTGGTATTAGTCTTTGTGCTCAGGATTGGTTTTGATATTTGTGGTCCTTGGTGATTCCACATGAATTTTAGGATGGAATTTTCTATTTCTGTGAAGAATGTCATGGGGATTTTGATTGGGATTGCATTATATCTTTCTCATTCTTCTGCCTATGAAGGCAGATAATTATAGAAGAGAGTGGAAAGATTGTAAGAGCCAAATGTGATGGATGACCACAAGGAAACAGAACTTACCAGAGAAGTGTCCAGTTACTCATTTGAATTCACAGCAATGATGATATCAGGCACAAGTACCATGCAAGCTCAAACCAGAAAAAATTCCAACATAGACTTGACAAAGTGGGTAAGGAATCCCAACCCAACCTAAGGATCTTTTGGCAACTGATGGCTGCCTGGAGGGGAAGGGACTTTACCTTAAAGGGATAGAATTCTTGGTAGATTAACTAGGTTCCAATGGATAGAACCACACTGAAGGACATTTGAGAACACAAAATATTGGAACAAAAATCAGACTGTATATATATATTTGATAGAGTATATTAAATTGAGCCAGGAGCAGTAAGGGGAGGTGTGGATGGTAGAGGGTCTAAATAATATCAAATTATATCATATGAAAATAGAAAAATACTCAATAACTTTTTTAAAACCAAAAAGTAAAATGTCTGGATGTACACAGAAAATTATAAAACATTATTGAATGGGACTTAAAGAGTCTGTATGTCATCTTTCTGTATCTGTATCTATCTATCTATCTATCATCTATCTCTCTATCATCTATCTATCGATCTATCAATATATCATCTAGCTAGCTAGCTGGCTAGCTAGCGATCATCTATCTCTCATCTATCATCTATCTATCTATCTATCTATCTATCTATCCTATCATCTATCTATCTATCATCTATCTATCTACCTATTTATATACCTATCATCTATCTATCATCTATCTATCTTTCTATCTACCTATCATCTATCTATCATCTATCTATCTTTCTATCATCTATCTGTCTATCTATCTATCATGTAACTATCTATAATCTATCATCTATCTATCATATATCTGTCTATCTTACTATTTATTATCCATCATCTATGCTACTATCTATCTATCTATCTATCCATCTATCTATCTATCATATATCTATCACCTATCATCTATCTATCTATCTATCTATCTACCTATCTATCTATCTATCTATCTAATAAATCTATCATCTATCTCTCTATCACCTATCTATCTTAATATCTATCATCATCTATATATCTATCTATATCTATCTATTATCCATTTATCTATCTATATCTATCATCTATCTATTTATCTATCTATCATCTATCTACCTATCTATCATCTATCTATCATCTATCTATCTATCTATCTACCTATCATCTATCTATCTATCATCTATCTATCTGCCTACCTACTTATCTCTCATCTCTCATCTATCTATCTATCATCTATCATCTACCAATCATCTATTTATCTATATCCGTAGCCTAAAGTAAAGGGACCAATACAAATATGCTGTCCATGTCCCTACATATAATCAATAGACTCATTAAAATCTTAGCCAAAATTCTAGCAAGTCATTTTAAAATCGAGTTCAGTGCGTTAATTAAATATATACTTAATTTGGTTTTAACATTTCATATTTTGACCTTATGAAGAGCAGTAATACAGATGAAATTTTAATTCTCAAAACCAGTTCTCATTAATTTGTCTGAAGTAGCATGAGTATGTTAAACTGTTTCTGTGACCAACTGTGTAAAAACTATCAAAATCTCCTTTATGCTAATCATCTAGCCAGTATGTCATGCTCTAAGTCTTGTTATGTTTATGAGAAGATACTTTGACTTCATTAAGAAAACAAACTAAAATGTGGCCATTAAAATGTGATGCCTTTAGAACATTTTTTAATGGGTACAAGACTTTTTTAGTCTCTCCACTTAGGCTGTCAACCCCAGTTAGCTAGAGGGATGCTGCAGGGTTAGAGGGATAAATCAAGAAGATGTGGGAGTGAGCACTTCTAATATGGATTTTTATTATCTGCCTATTTGAGTGTTTATACTTATAATTTTCTTATATAGATAATCCAGTCAGCCAACCTCAGTCTCCTTCTTTCACTTGGATGGAATCCCTTCTGATTATTTCTGATTTCATTCTCTTTCTCATTCCTTTGTGGATTGTTGACATGAGGCTTGAAAAGTTCCTTTCTCCTGAAGACTTCTTTCTATCTTTTCTCCTTTGCTCTATCCTTAGACAATCTGTGACTTACATGTTTTAAGTGACAGCTTATCGGTGGGTCTTCTTTCTTCCCTAGACCACCAAATTCAGCCTTTGTGACTCTGAGCCAATGTAGCTGCTGAAGACTTTGAGAAAGAATCTTCAAGTTGATGTTGAAGAAGTTGATAACCTAGATCTCACAGTCCTCTCCTCACATCAGCTGTCACTTGGTTCTTCCTAACACACTAATGTTTATTTATGCCCTGCTGCACACTCATGGCCAGAGATGATGGCTGCCACAGATCTCTTTCCTAGAATGTGTGAATCCTCTTTGGAAGTTTATGTGTATAGATATCCTTGTTTAAGTCTCTATCATTCTGAAAGTAGCATAAACAACAATAAAAAGTGAAAACAAATGCAAACGTACACATATGAATATGAAATGTGGAAATTGTACTGATTTCCTCCTTACACACTTAAAATTCCTATTCGTTGTGGAGGACCATCTGTTGTCTACATTTTTTGTTGTTTTTTTTTATTTATGAATGATTTTTTATGTCTGTGTATATATTAAGCTTTTTGGAATTACTTAACACAAAGTGTAAATTAGGTTCATGAGATTTCCCAGTGTTTGAAAACCACAATTCATAAAGAATATCAGTTATATTAGAAGCAGTATCCAATTATTTAGATTTACAAGATTGAATCAAACAGTAATAAATTTGAAATGAACCCAGGACTGAATAGTTAAGATAACTAAAATACACAAAGTTAACTTTGTTGGCAAAATCTAGTTGTAAAATTTTTCTAGATTGAAATGTTTCTGATTTTACTCAGCTAGTCATTTAATTAATGATGAAAGAAAGAACTATGCAAAGGTCAACACAGCTCCATTTTAATAATTATCTACAATGTTTGTCGTCACTCTGTAGTTGATATAGAAGACTTTAGATGTAACTAAGAGGCTGGAGAGATGGCTCAGTGGTCAAGAACATTGGCTATTCTTGCAGAGGACTTGGATTCTAATCCCAGCACTCACACACATGGTAGCTAAAAAACATCTGTAACTCTAGTTCCAGGGCATCCCACAACCTCTTCTGCCCTCAGCAGGCGGTGCACAAGACACAGGTGCATTTATACACATGCAGGCATACACTCATATACATAAAATAAAAACTAAATTTAAAAAAAATTAAAAATAAGTAATTAACAAGAAATAATTTATGAAAATATTTTCATGATATCTTGATGAAATTAAAATGCACTTTACCAGTATACCAGATGCTACAAATAAGGGTGTCATGCCAACACTGCAAAGGGAGGCTTCTATGTCCTTGACTTCAATAATGCCTCAGGCTGAAGCTATTTGGGCTTGAATTTTTAGCATGATTTATTTATCAAAATATGAAAATAAACATTGAATATGATCAACTGGAATACACAGAAAAAAAGAAATGTAAATTATTTATTACTCTAAAGCAATTTTTAATTTAGCTATGTATACACAATACTGAGTTCTGTATCCATTTGCTGTTTCCTCATATCTGAAGACAATATAGACATTTAAATATTTAAGAAGACATTTTTCTCACTTCATAATTTTAAGAAATTTCTAAACTTGTATTATAAGCTAAATAGTTATTCTACATTAATCATACTACATATTGGTCTCTGTCAAGAGTATATGATCTTTACCAAATAGCTTAAAATTACTTCCAAAATATCATACTTATTTTTGCTTTACCTGCTGACTAATTAGCTGAAATACATACAGTCTATTGATGTTGGAGAGTCAGCTAAGTGGTTAAGGTCACACACAGAGGACCAAGTTTCAATTCCCAACACCCACATAGCAACTAACCACTGTCCATAACTCCAGTTCCAGAGGGTCTGATGCTCTCTTCTGACCTCTTTAGGCATTTTATGACCTGGATGTACGTACACACATGGAGACAATACAGTCATACACAGAAAAAGGAATTAATAAATTAAAAACTTTTTTAAAAAGAAATACATACTATAGTAACTTCGTATGATGGAACCTGTATTTCCTTTACATACCCTTTCCTTTACATACCCTCATTATTATAATATATATTTCCTAGATAATATTTTAGATAATAGAAGTTTTCATTATTTTTGTTTTCCCATAACACCTGTATTATTTAAACCTTTGAAACAAATGTATTTTATACACCACTAAATTATAATAAATTGTATTCCCAATCATGTAGAAACATAGACTTTATGACATTTTACATGTAAAGTACATGAACAACACATCTAGCAATAGATAGCTTCCTGAGAATGCTTCTAAAACTTAAGAAGGTTTTGCAATTATTGAATATTGGACAGTGCTGAACATGACCAGTAATAAAACATAGAGATATTCTATTACTCTTGTCACATAATAACTTAAAAATGTGTCAGTTATGATCTGCATACATTTACTAGACATAGTGCATCTTTTCTATATTTAATAGTACAGATATAATACTTAAGGAACTAAATTCATAAGCAGGTAATATGTAATGCATTATTAATAATTCAAAGTACAAGTACACGTTCACTTGAATTATCACTTAATGTTTATTATGTGTTTATTACTATAAAATTCCATTCTAATGCTTTTTATAGGCCAGGAGATGAAGACATAATATTAATATAATTTGGGGATGCTATATGTATTTTTAGTCTGAAGTTGAAAGATGATTCTAATTGCTGGATAAAAGAGCTTCATTTGGTGCTAGATTAAATATTATGATATCACAATTGCCCACACAGTCAGTATTGTGAATGTCTTCAGGTTCATTACCTCATAGAGCTAAAACAGAATTAATGGATAAATTTATTAATTTGGGATACTGAATGAAAGTAAATTGATTACAAAGATTTCATTTTGTTATAAATGAGTAATTTTGATACTTCTTATTAGACCATTCTGATCATAAAAAATTCTAAATGCTGAAAGCAAATGCCAAAATAAATGCCTAAATATAGGTTTTTCAGAAGTTCGAAATGATTTTATTTAGAGATCTGCAGTTTATAATCCTTTTCTCCAATGTTTTTGTTTAAATAACTTTGTTTCTGAGGTGAGCATGGTAGGACAATATTATAAGGGTAGCACTTGGGCAGCTGAGGTGGGAGGGCTGAAAATTCAAAGCTAGCCTGGACAATATAATGAACCCTGTCTCCAAACAACAGCAAACAACAGCAACAATAGAAAACCTCTTTATTGTATTATAGAGGAAAATGTTTCAATAGCTCTTTCTTTTAGTACTGATAACTTACAAATTAAACATTTTAACTGCTGTTTCCAGACTGGAACATGACTATAATTTTTGTAATGATAAATTACACATTTAAAGTATTTTAAACATCAAAATTTAACCAACTATTAATGTGGTTGATTTAGAAATGGTCATTTGCAGTTATGAAGCAACAAAACATTATGAATAAATACTATTTACTGGATCTTCTTATTTATCTGTCTTACATATTGAAACTTAGTACTATTTTCCATCAAAATGTGCATATAAGTCATTTAAAGTCTAAATGGCAAGAGAGTGCATGGCATGAAATTACATACTTATTTTATAATGTATATTTTATAGTTTAAACTAGAAATAATGCAAAATAGAAAAAATATTGAGGCTGATGGAAATTGGTCTAGATTTTTTTCACATCTGGGGAATAAGTTTTATATAGTTAAATATCTGGAGATATAATTTCTAAAGAATGATGATTCAAATATTTGAAGTTATATATTTCTCCTTTTAAGGAGCATCATCTTATACCTTGCTACTCTAATATTTACTTTTACTGAAGTTATATTATCTATGCATTTGTTTCATGCCTATAAGACTCTTACATCAATAATATGTATTATTATCTTCTAAGTATCCAAAGGGCATGCAGTACATATTATGCACAGGTGATAGATATTCAGTTATAGAATAGTAAATATGTGCTTTGGATTTTCTCATTCTGTTGCACTATTTACATGGACTGCACTAGAAAGTGGAAGCATTTCACCAAGACTTTGATCACAACACTCGAATACTGTAGCATACCTGGGAAAGAGGAAACCACAACAAAAATGAAGTGTCTACATTTTTTTTTTTTCGAAATAAGTCCTACACATTATTTTGAGACAGGTGTCAAACTATAGCACAGGCTTCCCTATAACTCACCATGCAGACCAGCCTGGCTTAAAACTCATGGTGTTTATTCTTCTTCAAGTACACAGATACTGGGATTACAGGCATGAGCAACTATGCTGAGCCTGACATGTAATTTTCAATTTGTTAGTATTTCATTCACAAGAATATATTGGTATGGAGTCAATGAAATTGTGTTCTTACACTTTCCCTTAAGGTGAAATTTTGAGTTTTCCCTTTTTGCATAAATCACAGCTATTTTTCTGATACAAGTTTGTGCCAGTTTTTCCAGTAAGATGACTCAATTATATCAAATACATTCAGTATTATCATGTTAAGAGAGAAGTAAGCTATAGATTAGAGGATAATATTAAAGTTATAGCTTCCTTTAGAAATTTGATCTTTATATTTTAGCAAGTTTTAGTTGTTTTTTTTGTTTATTTCAATTATAATATGGAATTGGTTAAGTACTATAACTAAAAGCATTTGCAAATACTTAGCATTTAAGTGTGGTAATTGATAATTACTTCATTTTACCCACTTATTACACTCTAATGAATATTTCAAACTATTTTTTATAAAAGCTATATTTTTGTGTTATGTTCATGTATTATTTATGTGTTAATTTTAAATATATCATTCAGAATGTAAAAGTAAACTATTAAGCAGAAGGCGATTTAAAAAAACAAAACAAAACAAAGATACTAAGTTCTTTTAAAAACTGTGTATGAAGAGACAAAGCTGATATCTGCTTTTTGGGAGATCAAAATACCATGAGTTATTTGCTTGCATTGTTACTCAGATTGCAGTCCGGATCTTACCAATGTTCCTTCCTTATTTCTGCATCTATTTGCATGAAACATGAGCTTAGAGAAAGTTCCAGTTTCAGAGATTCCACTGGTGAGTTTGGCTGAAAACCTTTTGTAAAAACAACCCAAAATATATGACCTAGGAAATGAATAAAGTTGATAATCCTGGTGATCTTTTCATTTATTTAAGAAAATGAAACTAACCCTATAAAATATCTTTACAAATAGATATATGTAAATAATAAAAAGTTTAATAAATTGAAACATGAATGGTACATGCTTTCTTAACACACAGTGAGAACTGAATACAATGTTTGCAGTTTTTGATGAAAATAAAATAAATCCCAACTAAAGATGCCACAATACCATCCATGGTATAGTTTAGATTATTAAAAGATATTGAGCATACAAATATTCATTACTTAAATTTAGCACTTATATGTTTTACGTTTTCTCGTTTTTGTATTTCTATATACAAATTGAGATCATTAAGTTTTCTAACTTGCTTTAAAATGCAAGACGACATTTATTCAATAAAGTATTTTATTTTTTAATTATATTTCATCCATTGCATCTCCAAAATGCTAAATTAACATATTATTAAAATAGGAATGCTTTAACTATGACTACTTTAAAATTAGTTCACACTGTATGATTTATAACAAAATAACTATGTAGTCATATTTTGGTAAAACATTTATGCAAATCTTAAGGACAAATAACAATTTTCTACCATGGCACCCTATGACAGAACATCGGTATCACCAGGCACACTCCCACTGGAATAGGAAAGTTAAAAAGGCTGACTGCCTTACCAATACCAAAGTCAAGCTAACGGCCTGCTTTAAGGAATTCAGTAAGCCAGAGACACAGAAAGTAATAGACTCTTCCTCATTAGTCTGTCAGGAGAGAATTCCTCACCAATAATTATTCTCAGCATCATCATCATCCTAAAATAAAATTGTCAGAAAACAGGTCTTGTGTGCCAAATTATGTTATATTAGCAAGTTTGTTTCAAAAACCTCAACTATTATCTGTGCTTAAAAGCTAGAGTAACAAAAAGTAATAATTCTAGCTTTGTGAAACCACTGAATTATGTTTGTATGTATTTGTAGAACTTAATATGAGCATGTGCTATCTATACATCTTTAAGTTTTCTTCCCATATTAATTTATTTTCAGTAGTTTGTATTTTACAAAACCCAAGAATGTAGAACAAATTTGGGTTTTAATTAATCAGATTCTTACCCATTTGACATCAACCTACATTCTCATTGCTTTATTTTCTTTTCTCTTGGCTTAACCTCCTATTTTAAACCTCCTCCAACTTGGTATATTTTAAATAAATTTTCAAGGAAGTATATTCTAGTTGCATCTTAGTGTACATTATAAAATTTGGCTCATAGGAAGGGATGTTATGATATATGAAAAAAGAAAAGAAAGGAAGAACCCTAAAATATTGGCTCATTCAATTTATAGAGTAACCTTTGGGCAACAAAATTATAAAACATTTAGATATTTCCAGACAAGCTCAAGACCTGTGCAAACCCAAACCATTGTAATTTCCAGCATGGTGGGAACAGTTGGAAAAGAAGCCTCAATTCTAGCTGGGGAAATATTGGCAACTGATAGATGTATTGAGAGGAACAGTATATATGTACATGTGTTTACGGATGACCGCTTGGGATTGGAAAACTTATTGGGGAGCTGGTCGCTGGAGAAAACTGATTCTCATGAGCCATTGACTGCCTATAGCTCAGCTAGGGTTTGAACATGTGAAATTTGCCACATTCCTCTTTAAGTTTTACTATCATTATTCAGTTCTTGTGTAGACAACCATGTTGTAATTTCATGGGTGAAGCTTCCTTGGCATGTCTAGAAGCCACTAGATCATAGTAGGCACCGTTGCCCTCTGGCTCTTCTAATCATTCTGCCCCCTCGTCCAAATTTTCTGTGAACTTTAAGGATAGGGGTTACATTGAGATTTATCAATAAGGTTTAAGGACTCCACAGTCACGGATATTCTTTAGTTTTGAACAATTGTGGATCTCTGTCTACTAAAAATAAACTTTTTTGATAAATTGATAGAGGAACTGTTATCTGCATGTATAAGGATCAGTATTTAGAATGCAGTGAGAAATTATACTGGTCTATGAAAAAGGTCAGAATAGGTTCTGCTCTACGGTCTATGATTTCTCCAGCCATGGGAAGGTATATAGGTTTGCAGTACCAGAGTTGGATCACCTCCTGTTGAGCAGCTTTTAAGTTCAATTAGACAGCTGTTAGTAATCTTCAAGATTAAAACACCACTACTGAAACACTGGTGATATTTTGACATTTAGTCTTCACTGTAGCTCATAGGCTTTACAGAGGGAGAGGATGATTGATTATTTTTTTATCCTTGGCAACTTACATAGGGAGTTCTTATACAATGAGAGTCAGTTCTCAGCGTGGACCTTTCCAAATCCATTTCACTAGATTCCTCCAAGTCATCTTCAGAAATAATGGCAATGTCCTAGGTTGTTTAGGAGTCTCTTGAACTACGCTGAAAAAAAACTGAAAGAGAAAGTTACTATGCCAGGAACTGGGGATTTGGTAGTCTGTGGCACTTGGGGGAAGGTTTGCCTCATACATTTACCTAAAAATACACAGGGAGTAGATTTATCAGTTTGTGTGTGTGTGTGTGTGTGTGTGTGTGTGTGTGTGTAATTTGGGTTACATCATTGATTGTTTTAGCTGAAAGATCTGTCCATACTGGAGACTAGGGTGCTAAAATCACCAGCTAATCACATATTTTGACTTTTATACAACAAACATTTATGTTTTCTCTTTTCTTTCTTTCATTTAATTTCCCGTTCAACCACTGTGTATTCTTTAGTTGAGAAATGCAATCCTGGACATGTATAAATATGCAAGCCCTTCCACCAATCATGCTGCTGCTTATTTGAATATTGATTTCATTTTATTCATTAGTTCACAGAAATGCATGTACTTTTGAATAAAGCATTAACCTTAGCAATGTGCTTTCATTCTTAACCTGTAAAATTTTGCTTTCTTTAGTTTGGAGTTTTATAGACATGATCTACAATTGTCTTCTGATTGGCTGTATTGTCCCCAGTGGCTTCAAATTTCTTATCTTTCTGTATTAGCTTCCAAAATTCTGGGATCCTAAGAGTGAGACATCATTCCCAGTCAAACATTTAGTTTTATGGCTTTCTTAATTGATTTTGATCTGTGGTTACAAGACTCAGAAAATTAATTTGATTTAATGAGGTACTTTGAAAATGATAACCATTTATAACATGGCAAAAAATAAATAGAAATGAAATACAAAGCAAAATATACTGATGAGATAAAACTCGTGGAATTTATTATTTCATTTTATAACTTGCTATATTGTACTGTAATAACTGGTTATAGGATATACTCAATGACTTCTGTGTTTAAATCCTGATCCCTTTGAAAAGTGGTGTAATATTTAAAATGTGGGTAGTAGTCCAGGGCATCGGCTTTGTGCGCTCGAAGGTGAAAATTCTTTCTTTTTCTTCCCCCTTCCTTACTTTGTTTTCTTTTATCCTTTCCTTCCTTCTTTCCTTTCCTTCTTGCCACCTGACATTCTTTTATTGTTTTTCTATTCTTTCCTTATTTTTAGTTATCATCATTTTACATTTTAAGCTATAATTTTATTTCTTATTTTTCCTTCTAATTATGTGGTAATAAGTCCACACATTCTGTCTGTGATATACTGTGCAATGGCAATGAAGCCAGTTCTGAAACTTCCAAAACTGAGAAATTGGATCATTTTTTTTCTTTATGTTAGAGTTTAGTCCTAGGAACTTGAGGATACAAGCCAAGGGCCAAAACATTTCTCTTGTTAAATTTATTATTTCAAGTGTTTTGTTGGTAATAGATACCTGACTAAAATAGTTGAGTAATTACATAATATTCACATTTTGAAGCAACTGTAATTTTTAGACTTCATACTACAGTAATAATTGATTTATACACACAAGCTTTCTGAGTTTCTTAGCATAATTTATCTTATCAGTGAGATTTATTTTTTTATGTTTACTTTTCCTCATTTATTTCCCTTGACTTCAATTTGACAAACAACTTTTGACATTTCTTATGAGCTAAATATGGAAGAAAAGCATTTATCTTCTGATTTAATTGTCAGAAAATACCTTTATTCATTTTCACTTCTAAATGGTAGGTTGGTGGGTGCTCTATTACTAAATAGCATTGTTTTTGGGGGGGTGGTATTTTTTTGGTACTACGAAAATCCCACTCAAGTCTCATTACCTCATAATGTTTGTACTCGGATGTCTATGATAAGTTGAACTGGATTACCCAAATTATTATCTGTTTTCTTTTCCCTTGAAATTGTTCTTATCCTCCATCTATGGAGGCTTTATTATAAGGTCTCATACAATAAGCTTGGTTCAGTTTGACTACTGATCTTTGAGATTCCTGCACATGAACATTTGTGTATCTTTCCATGTTTGGGACAATTTCTGTTTTTTGTTTTTTCTTGCGTATAAGTTATCTTTCTATCCCTTTGGTCTACATAATGTATGTTGAATCCCTTTAACTGGAGCATGTCCTCCTCTTGAACTCTCCCAACATCTAATATACACTTTGCTCAGTATTCGTTCATTCGCATATTTTCAACCAGTCTGTTCTTGGAAATACTGATTCATTCTTCTCTTCAATTCACCTGTTCTCTTGATATTTCCTAACATTTTTCCTGAGTATATTTTGGAGAAAAATTATTTCTTTTTAATTTTGTTAACTACATCAATCTACATTAAATGTCTCTTTATTAATATATTTATCTCAGTTTCATTCAAGATTATTGGCTTCCCTTAAAAGAAACACAACTAATTTTTGTACATTTCATATAATGTGTTTATATACCACATTTAGAACTCCTCCATTATCTGTACCCCACTCCTAACCCCTCATCAAATTTCTGTAACCATATGGTTACATTTCATATAACATATTTATATATCATATTTAGATCTCTTCCATTATCTGTACCCCATTCCTAACCCCTCACCAAAATGGTCCAGATAATATCTTATGTATATATGTAATCATATATATATATATATATATGTG
Source organism: Nannospalax galili (assembly GCF_000622305.1). Classification (NCBI taxonomy): domain Eukaryota; kingdom Metazoa; phylum Chordata; class Mammalia; order Rodentia; family Spalacidae; genus Nannospalax; species Nannospalax galili. Next base: position 2,889,569 of record NW_008348789.1, read on the forward strand.
TGTGTGTGTGTGTGTGTGTGTATGTATACACACACACAAACACACACAGTAAGAGAGTGAGAGCTAAAGCGAGTCATGTTCGTGTTCCTAAATGACTTTTGTTGCAGGTTCATATACTGGACCCTGGGCAACATACTCAGAGCCTCATTGTTAAATGAGATTGAATCTCCCCTTTCCAGCACTCATTAGCTCCTCAGATGGAGTTGGGGTTTCTTATCCATTTGCCCCTGTTCTCTCTGGCTTCACAGGATGTAGGACTTGTCCATCTTGTCAGCATTTCTACGTGCTAATATGAGTAACTGCTAGCTCATAAGGAAACTGTTTCCTTCTGGTCATCCACCTCCCCTGGATCTCACAATCTTTCCATCCCTCTTCTGCAATGATCCCTAAGCCTTGGGAGGCAGAATTTTTATATAGGTGTCCTATTTAGGGATAAGCACTCAACAGCCACTTATTCTCTGCACATTGGCTAGTTGTACTTCTCTGTGTTATTAACCATCTGCTGTATTAGGAAGCTTCTCTTAAAATTGTCTGAGAGATTTGCCTGCTGATTGCTTCCTTGTCAGTTTGTTGCAGCTTGTTTTGAGCACTAGTGTTGATCATTGGTTTCTGAAAGCTCATAATTCTTATGGAAATAGAACATGCTCTAAGCATAGAAGGGTTAAAGAATTATGTCGGTTTTGTTTGTCAAGGTATTTTTATAACAGTATAAGCAGATTTCTATTTTACTTTAATTCTCTAATCACCTCCCAATTTTAGGCCTGGATTGCACTGAAAGTCATGTTTGCTATGAATTTGCTGTTCTTATGCTTTGTTTTGTCCCAAAGGAGTTCTACATGATAACTTTTGTTCTCCAAAATCTACAGATTATATGTTTATTCAAAAAGAGCCACAAACATGCCTAGAATAGGTAATCCTTCTCAGTAAATCTCTCCTTGGATCCAGGGATGTGCAGACATCTTCCCTATTATCACCCATAGACGGCTAGTAATGCATGTAGACAGATAATCCTCAGGCACCAACAACGTACCTGTGACCACATATATGCTCAAACTTCACCACAGATATGACCAACCTGAGTCCAGGTCTGACAAGTCCAGCACCAACCATGAAAACATTTGGGAAAGTCCAAACTACTGTGAGACTGCCTTTGTTGTGTCCACCAGGCAAGCTCACTGTAAGAATCTACAGGTGATTACAGACAGAGTAGAAATCCTAAAGACTGGAAGAAAGAGATGTTCCTTGGTTCCGGGCTATTCCAGATGTTGTTTCCATAAAGCAGACCTGGTTATGAAGTACATTAGGCTCTGCTGAAATGTCACATGTCTAGAATAAACTTTCTGATGACAAATGGGGTCTTGCATAATTTCATGCTGTCCATAATCTATCTGCTGACCACTTAGTTTAATGATGTCAGATTTTACATATGTTTGTTCAACTGAAAAGACCTATACTTTCTCAGATATTCACCAAGGCCCATACCAGAGGAGGTGGTGATATACATCAGAATCGATCCAGTCATACCACTGGGCAGATTCCTTTCTGATGCCAATACATGTCTACGGAATAAGTCTCCAAATTCGTGCTATTTATAGAGATTTGATCTTCCCATACAGTCACAGTACTACTATAGCCTGTCTATCCTTTCTGCTTAATGCAGTGTAATTTCTTGGTCTATACCAATTGGTGTGGCAGTAGGAACAGAAGGGTTTGCTTGGCACATATTTGCACTGAAGTTAGGCTAGTACTGATTTAAATTCTAAGACCTGGATTTAAGTTCTTTCTCTCTCTCCCAAGAAGGTTCCAATGTCTAAGCTGGACTGCTTAGAGTCAAGAAAGTGGTGACATGATCATTCTTTATTTCTTATGTTAGACTATCTTTTTTGTTGTTGTTGAAAATAACAAATATTGAAAATAAGCCCTATGAAATCCTTAGGTTTTGTGAAAGTTTGTGTGTGAATAACTGTAGAACCTGGGGTATAGAAATGAATGCTCATAAAATCTTACTTCACAACTATATTTTTTCTCTCATAAAAATTAATAAAACACTAATTATTGTCAATTTGAAAATCAAGAAATTTGTTAAGAGTCTTTAGAGGGTATTTGTGAAGAACTTTCTTTAAAAACTCATAAATAATGCTCATATGACCATAGGAAATAAAACCAAAACATTAAATTTATCCAATATACCAAACTAATTGTAACTGTTAGTAACCAAAATGAAAAACTGTTAATTGGATATTAATTTATGAATGTGTCTATAAAATATCTGTTCAGTGCTTATTCTGTACCAGAAATTATAATATAATTACGTATTCTTTGACAAATTTATAGTTGTGTGAAAAAAATGGCTTCTGTAAACTTATTAAGCAAATAGCAGAGAAGTATGTCCTTGAACCTGACTTTCTGATGCTTATCAAATGTTCAGTCAGGGAGACTGTGCATTGGAAGAAAGATAGCAATGGGCATCAATGAAGGGATGAACTTTCAATCCTGAGATGGAAAGACAACTATTCATTAAGCGTCTTTAAGAAATTCTTGAGATTCTTCAGAAAAATTTTGTCATTTATCGTTATAATTGCAATACACTTAGACCTGAATATACATGAGAGTTGAAACATATATTCAAAGCTTTAAATCACTAAGTTTATTTTAGGTGAATTCTTCCCCCCTCCGTGTGTGTGTGTGTGTGTGTGTGTGTGTGTGTGTGTATGCTGTTCAGGATGTACTATAAGAGACCTGTGTACTTTTCACTTCAGTTCTTTTTAAAGCAAAAACCAAAAATTTATTAATTTCTATAAATACTTAATTTACAGTTTCATTTTATGTATAGCAATTTTTAGAATACTATTAAAATTAAAGCAGAATCCAAAGTTTTTTATCAGTTTTCATTTTTTTATTTACTTTTTAAAATACTGTGTTGGTTTTTTGAGACATGTTCTAACTATGCAGGTAAGGTTATTTTTATTTTTATAAGTTTAAAACAATCAGAATATATATACAATTTACTAGCTAAAAGCAAGTTAAAGGAATAACAGACCCATAAGTTGTAAAGAACTATTACACTTTCTTTTTAGTTTGTCAAATAGACATGGAATATGATACATGCATCAGTTATTGTTATAATTATTAAAGATATAATGACCCATGATATGTAGATGTGTGTGTGTTCTGTGTTATGAGAAGGATCAGAATAAACTGACCACAAAATCCAGTTAAAATACTAGAATGCTACGTTGAGTTTAATGATATTTATATTGTGTCTTCAAGCTAAATATACTTATAACATTTCTGTTTCTTTTTTCTGTACTCAACAAATTTATAATCATTAGGTACATATCTACGCACCTCATTTTAATGTAATTTATGAGATATTAGAAATACTCATTATTACATTTCATCTTTACATTACCTCCATGTAGCAAAGTACCTTTACACACCTGGTTTATACACAAAAGCACACACATGCAAATATATCCATGTATGTGAACACACACTTATGGCAAGTAAGTAGCTACCACCTGGTTCAGTGAGTAAGTCAACTTCTGTGAAGATGGGCACTTCATTCAATCAAGGTCACACTTTGTTATATCTTCCAAAATTTCACACACATTTCTCATTTGTTCCTTTTAGGTACTCTGTATTCAAAGTGTAAAAATAAAAATTTTATTAACATCATATAGCAAATATATAGGGAAACCAAAAGGAAAAGGATTTCTTTAAAGTTTCTTTACTTTAATAATTTGTTGCTTTCTTTTTCTGGACTGTTATAATGAATTAAATATTCAATGGAGTTTAAAAGTTCATTTAAAGTAAAATTCACAAAATGAAATACAAATTGTAATTACTGTATTTGTTATATTCAGATTTCAATTTTTTTTGAAGTCAGTAATAATTCATTATTAATTCTTTAATAATTATTACTGATAAACAAATATTCAAACTGTCTATAGAATTCTTATTCTATAAAGTATTTGTTTTGTTTTTTGAGACCAGACATCCTTGGAGTTACAGCTGGCCTGAACTTTCTATGTAAACCAGGCTGGCCTCAAACTCATAGAGTACCCCTGCTTCTGCCTTCAAAGTGCTGGATTAAAGGACTGCACTATCATGCCTGGCCTGTTAAATTTTTTAAAGATTTTATTATTCTTATATTATGCATATGAGTGTATTGTCTGCATGTATGTGAGTACACCTGTGTCCTGCAATGCCAGATTCCCCTGGAACTGGAGTTAAGGATGGTTTGTAGCTGCCATGTGGGTGCTGGGAATCAAACCCGGGTCCTCTGCAAGAGCAGTCAGTGCTACTAACCACTTGTGTCCTGCAATGTCAAATATTTTTATAATATAGCATTCCACATATCGAAAGCCATTAGAAAAATAGAGAATAATGAGTTCGTTTCATTTACTGAAAAACTACTTCCGTAGTTATCTGTAGCTTCAGAGTCACAGACAGGCTGCATCACTTTTAAGGATGAGAGAAGACTTAACGAATTCTAATTAACACGACATCTATGTTGTTCTGGAAATACTCTCACAGATACATTTACAGTGGTTTCTCTGTCTTCTAGATGATTCCAAATTCAGTTAACTTGAAAATGAAAGTTAAGAATCATAGTTTCTTGGTGTGTGTGTGTGTGTGTGTGTGTGTGTGTGTGTGTGTGTGTGTGTGTGTGTGTGTGTGTGTGTGTGTGTGTGTGTGTGTGTGTGTGTGAAAGAGGGAAAAACTGTGAGAGAAAAGAAGGAAGAAGAGGTTGGTAGAAGGAGGAAGAAGAAAAGAAGAGGAGGAGGAAGAGGAGGAGGAGGAGGAAGATCAGAAAATAAACAGGAGAGAACAAGATGAATGACTAAACCTGGGTAAAATAAAATATTATTATAGAGCCTCATTTCAAGTATTAAAAAGAATAATGACAACAATAAAATAAGAATTAGACCACGGATAAGTAAATAGAATGGAAGTAATCAAAGAAGCTATTGACTTAATCCACAATGGAAGGAAGTCTTCCCAAGGAAGTCTTTTTGAGATCAGACTTTGATTAAAAGTGTCCAGTAGTAAATAAAATACCTCAAATGAAGCAAAAAAAAGTAAAATTCAGAAGGTGATAGATAAATTTAATCTGAGGATTCCAAGTAGTTAGTATGGCCTATGGAGAATGATGGAGCAAGACTGATGGTGAGCAGAGGGTCACAAAGATCTATGCAATGAATTTTGAGGAATGAGACTTCCTTTGAAGTTAAGGGTATATGAAGTTTCTAATGTGAGAATTATTTAAAACAATTTTAGGTCAATATATCTAGATAATTAAAATTGGTTGAGACCTTTGAGATCACCAGGAGTTTGACACAATAATTTAGAAGAAATGAATCATTAATTTGAACTAGTGTATGTTCAAATGATAAGTGGAGGAGATCATTGGAAAACAGGATGGCACTGGGTCAACCAGAGGGAGGGTGAGAAAAATAGGTAACACTGGTGTAAGGGCCCCAGGCGCACTTTTGACTGCACTGCGTTAGATGTACTGTGTGAGTTGGATGATAGTCCAGAGAGCTTTTACCACTCTGGCATACAAACATTATTCTAAAGAATTATTGTTGAGAGTGAAACGTGCAGAACATAAATCCTAATTTCCAGTTAGTGCGCATGTGCAGTCACCAAATATTCGAATACAATTATCACACCACATAAAAATAAAAAAGACGTTCTAAATCAGAAATCTTAAATTGAAACTAACTGTGCATTCTCGTCTCCTCACCCTTTTGCCATTTTGTTTTTTTTAGTGGACGTTCTTAGTTTTTGCATTACAGATATTTCCAGACATTGCTGAAAACTTCATTCCAGATATTTTGACATTTCTATAAAAAATTAAATGTTTTCCTGTGTGTTCTTTGTAAGATTAAATACAGTGGAACACTTCCTGGTTTGTAATCTGAGGCTTTTCTATACTGTGAAGAAGTTTGTTAAGTTCTTTGTATGCTGACTTCATCATCTGCAAACAGTGGTAGACATTTCAACTTGCAGCAAAGGATCAGCATAAGGAATAAAAAGTGAGTACTAGGCAATGTAAAGCCACTTTTCAAACCACCTGTGACTTGAAGAATGCTGCAAACAGCACTCTCTTGAAATATGGGCTTATTCTGACTTCCATGAACCACAAGCTCTCCCAGGAAGGTGAACTGAATGCTTACTTATGTATCCAGAGGACCTCATTTTTTCCTAGAGAAACAGGCCATCTGTAACTTTTTATTGAATGAATACATTGCTAGTTCATAGCTCAGCCCATCCTCTATAGACTAATTTTCATCTAGCCAACTTGTCCCAAGTCATTTCAGAGGATGTAATGGTTAAGCCTTTTAAGAATGCCAGACATTTCAGTATGTCTCAGGATTAAACTTAATGATGTCTAGAGAACTTCCAGAGGGGCTTATGTGTGTATGCCAATCTCCTTCATTAGACTGTAAATCCATGAATTGAAGAAACCTTATTTTATTCACTACTCTATGCTTCACAGGACCTTAACAGAGTACCTTGCATTTAATAAGCCCACAATATATATTGAGCTGAACTGAGTTACTCCTTGCTTGGAAATCCAGCTCAGATGTCACTTTTTGTGCAGAACTTTTCTGCATCCTCCATGCAGAACTGATTATTCCCTATGCTGTATGTAGTATGGACTGACTTTGACAATGGAGACTAATCTGACTTTTAAATATAGAAATTTCTCACCTGCACACAGAAATGTACATATGATTGGAATTAATAAACTATAGTCCCTTTTCTGGAGCAAATTAATTCATAACGAGTGTGTGAAACAAACCAGACACATACATCTTAGAAAATAAAGACTAAAAATAAATTTTGTTACTTTATAAATACAGTATAATACTAAGAATATTAAATTTATGCTTGTGTGCCCCCAAATCTAGCATAAAAACCAATACGATAGCAATTACTGTCCCCTTACCTAGTTCTTGTGAATACAACCTGTTCACTGTCTATTTTTCAGTTGAAAGTCACACTTTCTTGTATCATTTAATAATTTACTTTGATTTCATTTGTATGAGTATTTGCTTACATGTATACCAGTGCAGCACACTCAATGCCTGTTGAGGTCAGAAGAAGGCATTGGATTCACTGGAAGTGGAGTTATAGACAGTTGATGACTGCCAAATGGGTTCTGGGAAACAAACCCAGGTCTGCTGGAAGAGAAGCCAGTGCCCTTAACCAAGAGTCACATTTTTAGTCTGAGGAAGTCACTCTTCTAATTGAATTCCCATGGGTTTTATATTTTTAATAATTATAATCAATGCATATGATACTGTGTAGTCATAGCAGATGACTTGATAAATTTTATATAATAGTCCAAATATACTACCGAAATAAAATTTGAAAAAGTGAAGTCATTATTTAAAAAGAGTTTCAGGAGGGAAAACAATGAAAACAAAATTATCTTTTATGTTAAAACAAATAATAAAAGATTGCTGTTGTTGTTACTGTTACTGTTGTTGTTGTTGTTGTTAGGGAAAGGTAAGTTGTTTTAGCCAGAACTTTAATAATAGTCACTCAAGTGGGAATGAGCAGATAAAAATGAACTGTATAGCTGGAAATATTTTGCATACTTGTCCATTTATGTTCAGAGAATTCTATTAAAAGGAATGCTATACCCTTTTGTGCTGTTGTAAACATAAATTGAAGCTCATAGGACCATAGGGAGAACAGAGGCTGATGAAAACTTGGGGAAACAAATTTTTCTGTGAGCCAGAAAACACTTCTTTAGCCTCTTGTGAAGGAAGACAGTTGGTATGACTGCTATTGGGATAGAATCAGAGAGTTATGGTAACTTTCAGTAGTTCTATACGGTTGTTTGTCTTCAACTTTCTTAGAGTACTGGAAAAAAAGTTTGGGAAGCTAATAATATAGATTAGAAGTCATGTTGCCCCCAATTATCTACTGAGATATTATATAATTAATAATATATGTTATTATTTTTTTGAACCAGGATCTCCTTCTAAGCCCCAGCTGTCCTGGAACTCACTATGCAGACCAGGGTGGCCTTGAACTCACAGAGATCCACCTGCCTCTGCCTCCAAAGAGCTGGGACCACAGGCAGGTGCCACCATGCCTGGCAAAAATTTTAATTCTGAAAACAAGTGCTTCCCAATGTGACAACACTGGGATAGAAATTTTTAGATAATTACATCTTCACAGATGTGCACTAATGAATGAGCATTATGATTTAATAAAGGAAACTAAGAGTTACTTGGCCTCTTCTGTTATGTGATGAGATAGTGTTTCTTTGAGGTCGTTCCCCAAGACATGGGATCCATTAGCACATTGATCTTGGATTTGTCAGCCTCCAGAACTATGAGGAAACAATAAATCATTGTTTATAAGTGATTCAGGGTATGATAATTTATCATAGAGACAAACACATAGTCCTTAATTGATAGAGTAAGGAATGTGATGAACATGCAATACATTTCCTGCTCTATTCATCATTTGGGGAGGTGATATAGACATAAAAAAATCATCAGAGAATTCATCACAGCGATCATTTTGACTACTAGGAGGCTAGAATCAATTATCAAAAAAGATTTTATGGACACTGCTTCAGGATACCTTCTTTTGGTTCAATTTTCCAAGAAAACCAATTATGTTGTATTGCTTTCTCAAGAGAGCTTCATTTCCACTTTAAGATTCCATCTTACTTCAGTAGACTGGCTAGGATCAAAGGAACAAAAGACTAAATGTTGGAAAGGATGTGGAGAAAGAGGAACACTCATTCACTGATGGTGGGGAGACAAATTCATGTAACCAATACAGAAAGCAGTGTGGAGAACTCTCAAAAAAAAAAACAAACAAACAAAAAAAAAAAAACAAAAAATGAATCTACCACTTGATCCAGCTACACCACTCTTTGGCATATACACAAAGGACTCATCCTACTGTAGAGCTACCTGTACATCCATGTTTGTTGTTGCTATCTTCACAATAGCTAAGAAATGGAAACAACCTAAACGTCCCTCAACTAATGAAAGAGTAATGAAAATGTGGTGCATTTACACAATGGTGTTCTTGCCAGAAAATAGAAAAAAATGAAAGCATCAAATTTGCAGGAAAATGGATAGAACTAGAGAGTATTATACTAAATTAAGTACCACAAATGCAGAAATGCAAGAGACATGTTCTCCCTTATTTTGCAGATTATAGCACTAATTCCTTATATGTGACTATATAAATTCTGATATAACACCAGGAATCAGGAAAATGGAACAAATACACAGAGATAAAGGAAAAGAAATAACCTTGGAGGGGGATAGTAGGGAACACATGTTGTGGGGTTGGAGTTGGAGTTTTTGGCAAGGAGGGGTGGAGAGAGGGATATGCAAGGGATGGTGCTGTGAGAGGGAGGGAAGTCAGGAGAGGGAGGATGGTGTGAGGCTGGTGTTACTGGGAAGAGGGTGGTGATAATAGGGGTTCTGTGACTGGGGATGGATAAAAGGGACAGAATGGAAGGAAGGAGAATGGAGATGGGTGATTCTTGGCGGCTAGGAAACCCAGAGGGGATGTTGTGAACTTGTGTGTGTCAAATAAACTGCTAGGAGGTGCATGTCGCATCTGATCCCCTCCTCCCGCAGTTCTTGAGACAACCTGAGAAAAGAGTTCTCCAAACCCTGGATTATGCGGTATGGGTTTATGGACAGAGAGTGCCCCCCCCCCCCAATTCACAGCTGTGTTTGAAAGTCCACACCCAAACATAAAACGCATGGTTCCTTCACAAAATGGTGAGAGATGGGCCTCTTGTTTTCTCCACTTTTTATACCCTTAGTCCCTCCCCTGCAAGCAGCTAAGGTTAACTGATTGGCTGGAAGAAGTAAGGGGAGGGATTCCTTTGCTGAGCGTGGGAAGGAAGCAAGAATATGGCTCGTCATCACAGGATCAGAGGAACATCCAGGTGACACTTTGGGAACCCATGGGTGGTGTATATATACTGTTGGAACATTGGTGAGAGTGTGTACCTGGGAGCTCCTTCACAGGGAGCACAGTGTCAGAGAAGACCTCCTTTAGCATGGTTGGTGGGAGTGGTCGAGGACATACCCAGGATAACACAGGCTACTGCTAAACCTCTTAGTTGTCTCCCAGGACTAGTAGATAAAACTCAGCTGTTAATGGCAGGACATATTTCAAATATAGGATTTGAATCAATGGAGCAGTTATTGAGCTTGAAGCCTTCTAACCAAAGTTTGGCTACCATAAATCTAGATGATAATATGCAAACTGTCAAAGGGGAAAAACAATTAACGGTCCAACCCAATCCTAAAGCCTAATAACCATAAGGACTGACATGGCAAACTACCTCTATTGGTGCAGTAGTGGCACTGTTATCTGGGTGCAGGGGAGGTTGACAGCTATCTAACTGGACTTGAGGCACCCTAGGTGGGAGTGAATTCATGTGTGGCACTGTAGACTTAGTCAGGTGCACATGATTGAAGAGGACACAGATTCTAGAGAAAGCCCTATCTCTTTGCACATCTCTGAACAAATGAATTTTTTTACAAAATGCTAAATATTGATGCTTATATTTACAGACAAGCATACCATACAGCACTTATCAGAGAAGCTTCCTTTCGAAACAGATGGAGGCTACTGCAAGACTGAAAAACTTTTCCGACATAGAGAATATATGTATGAGAGATGCCCAGTACTAGGTGACACATCTACAATTTGAACCTACAACCAAGGCTTACAGAACACAGCAGAACAAGGGGCAGAGAGAAAATTAATTCACCCCTCAACTCTCACCAGTAAAGCTTCCTTGTACAGCAGAGTGCAATGCACACAGAAGGCCAGATTTTAAAAAACAAGAGACCCCAGAGTGAGTTTCACTGGATAGGGCTCCTATAGTTAATCTCACCAACCCATGGCTCAGGGACCATTGCTGAAGAGAGGGCAGAAAGATTGTTTTAGACAGGGCTGGTTCATGAACACAGGGAAGCAGAGGCTTTCAGGATATTGGAAGCTTGCACATGTGAACTGTGGCAATGGTGTCATTGAGCACAGGGCCTATGCCAATTCATTTGAACAAGGACCCAGGGGTGATGAGAGAGATGGGTGGCAGGCTGGCCCTAGAGTGAGAGCTGTTGGAGGCAGATTGCTGCCTGGTGGGGAAGAATATTCCTTGCACATAATCACTGGATGGCCTGATTAGATTCCAGTGGATGAATTTTTACTGAAGGGCATATGGGTGCAAATTTTTGATTGGATAGAACTTACCACATGTGACAGAATGCATGAGGTCCAGTGAGGAGAGGGGTAGGCTTGGATTGGAGAAGCGGTCAGGTTTTGATTGAGAAGAGTTTTATGAGAATTCAGAAGCTAAATTTAAAAAAGAAAAGAGAGCTTCATTTTGTATTTAATAAGTTCAGTTTCTATTTCCATTGAGACTAGGTTTCATCCATTTTTAAGAAAGACATTTAAATTATTAACGGTATCATTGGATTTTGACAGTAGTTATGGTAAGGAAGATAATATGAGGAATTTTTAGGAGGATCGATACTAGTTTCCTAGAGAAGTAAGCAATTTCTTTATGGTGCATTGTTTAGAGAAAAAGAGAAGGAAAGCTGCTTCAGTCTGTTCATGATATGCCCATGTTAATGCAGAAGCCATCGAGCACTAAATTGATCAGAATCTTCAAGTGTCCTTTCTGAAGAGCAGATTTTCATAGATTAGTGAGTATAATAGTTACTTCTCTTTGCTATAGTGAGTCATCATGATCAAAAGCTAGTTACAGAAGCCAAAGTTTATTTTGGCTTACCATTCTAGAAGGAGGCTCCTTAATTATGGAAGAGAGGTGTGGTAGCAAGTAGCAGGCGATGAACTTGAGAGGGAACTCCTCTACTCACAGCTTCAAATTAGAGAGAGTGAACTGGAACTAGAACAAAGCTAAAACTCTCAAAATCCTCCCCCAAATGTAATGCAGTGAAAAATGCATTTAGGTAAACTTCAGAAGTCCCCATAGTCTTTCTCAACCTCAACATTATTTAAAAGATTCATTTCATTATTTAAAAGCCCCATTACATAGAAAGCAAGGCACATATTTCCAACATATATTGGCAGAGAATACACATTCCTATTTCAAGGGGGACAAATAGGGTATAGTTAGGAAATACTGAACCGAAGCAAGACTGAAAGGTTGCAAGGCAAACAAGGACTTCTGGAGCTCCATGTCTGATGCCTGAGATTTTAGTTTTCAAAGGACTTATATGGCTCAATTACCCCAAGGTGCCTGATACACACATCTTTCTCTTTGGATAGTTCCACTCCCTGTTTAAAGCTCTCCTTGGCAGTTGTCTCACAGCTGTAGCATCCCCAAACTTTGGCATTTCCACTGCATCCCAGGCTTTACTTTCCCAATTTCCTGAAATGGACTTTTATGGCCTTACACTCACCCAGGACCTTCTCAAAGTTACAGATCACTGCCACTAGTTACCTGGCTTCCACAAGTCTCTGAAACTGTGGTGGTAGGATCTCATATACCCTCACTCTTCCATTACCCATGTTGTCAACCTCAGTACCACAAGGACAACAATATCAAATTTGACTGACAGCTTGGGCTGGACATTCAACCCCTTAGTAAACATTAACCTCAAATTTTGTCGTTGCAGTAATCATCTGTAGGAGCAAGCAAGTCCTTGGGCTTTCTCCTTTTATAAGTGGCAAGTTTAGCTGAGTGAAGTCATAATACACTTAGGTCACCCTTCCCATTGTTCCAGTGCAGACAGAGCAGGAGGTCCTTCTTCCTTCTAATCTCTTTAACAGTTACAGCTTGTATTTGAATAAGTGGTTTGGCTGTAACAAAGTTTCCTACTTTACTTTTTCCTTCTTATTTGGACATTTTGTATTTCTTTTTCTCCCACTTGTACTTTTTCATTGTAGACCTGCATAAGAGGAATCCATTAATAATAAAACTAGAAACTCAACATCATGCTGTCTTGAAATGTCATCCTCCGAAGAAGTTAGTCCATTAATTTTTGTTATATCTAGGCAAGTTCCTAAGACAATGGCAAAAAGCAGCTAAATTCTTTTTCAAAATATCACAAGATTGGCCCCTCCTCCTTGCTAAAGGAGACCTCATGCCCCTCTGAAACTTCTTGAGTCAAACTTCTATACTCTGCATTACTGTTAGCACTACTGTAATCTAAACTATTAGCACAATGCCCCTTTATCTCTGCTTACGGCAGTCAACCATATTTCTATTCCAAAGTCCCGAAGTTTCCCACATTCCTTAAAACAAACAACAATGACAACAATAAATCATGGTCAACTTTTTCATAGTAATATCCCATTTCTAATAAAAATTTCTGCGTTAGTTATATTTTTGTTGTTGTGACAAAACACCATAATCAACAGCAAATTATGGAAGGAATCGCTTGTTTTCATGAATGGCTTCATATGGAGAGTCCATAATGACAGGTGTAATGACAGCAAGCAGCAGGCATGGAGGCAGAAGCAAGAAGCTGAGAAATCACATGGAAGTGAAACAAGGATCCAACCTCAATGCCATCCCACAGTGACACAAGTCCTGGAGCAAGGATGCATTGCCTCCACAAGGAGGATCATTAACTGGGGACTAAGTATGCAAATATCAAAGCCAATGAGGAGACATTTCTCATTCAAACTATCAAGACCAGTATTTGCTTGATGGAGAGAATGTTTTATGATGTTACAAGATAATCCTGGAGGTACTAGAGAGAGGTAACCACAAAAGGTTTATCCTAAATTGGATTAGTTAACTATTAAATTAATACTCTAATATTTGAAGTCCAAGAAAAACTACATTAATGAGAACAAAATAAATTCTTTAAGAACAGAAAATATCTCTATGTCGTCGTTGGATTTATCTCTAACATAAGTCCTTCATTTGTTTGAAAGAGTTGTTGTCATTCCTTATGTGCAGGAAATTGACTCAAATAAAAGATTAGTAACATTTCTGTAAATGTATCTTAATTAAAATGGGATCTTTTAGCCAACGGAAGAAAATTATTACAGAATCATTTATTGTATAATGATATTTTGGTCCATGACAACTTGTATATCCAATCATGATCACATGAAATTTTATAACATGACATCATAACTATCATAGTTTCTGTATGTATAATTCATGATGTTCTGCACAATGCTGAAACCGTCAGACTAAATTTCCCATAGTACACCCTTGTTAAAAGATTCATTATTGTGTTTGTAAGAAGACACACCCAAGAATACTTCAGAGGAACAGATTAGACTCCACATGGCTTAAAAATAGACAAATAATAATAAAAGACATAGAGTTGCAGTGATAGTATGGTGGGAGGGGAGAGCATGGGGGATCTGAATATGAAACAAATAAATTGGAAGAAATTATCTAATCAATAACAAATATAAATTCTACTTCAATGAATATTATTGGGAATACAGATTATCCACATGGAGAAGAATCAAAGTAGACCTTTACTAGGTGATTTAATTTCAAAATATATAAAGAATTAAAAAATTTAAGGACCCTGAAATGAATAATTTAAATAATAAGTGAGAAAATGAATTGACCAGACAATTCTGAAAGGAATATAATGAATGCACCAGGGGATATCTATGTACAAATGCTTGACCAGATAAGCCTTAACATATATGACAGAATGAGTGAAATATGGTGCAGGGAGCTATTGAGGGTGAGGATTGGGGAAGGGATCCAGATTTGATTAATACCTATTATATGAAATGCACAAAAAATCAATAAAAATATATAAAAATACATTAAAAATCTTCATGATCATAGCAATCTGGGAGGTGAAAATTAAACCTACATTGAGAAATTTATCTGACCATAGAGAGACTGTCACCAAGACATCAAACAACTACAGATGCCAATGAGATTGCATTGAAAAAAGTAATGATTGGTGTGAAATATAAATTACTGCAATCACTATGGAAATAGTTTACTAAACAAAAAAAACTCATCTAAAAGAAAGAACTAATATTTCATGAAATCCTAGGTATAAACCAGAAGGAATTCAAGTCGGCATATACTTTCATATCCATGTTCAACATGGCAAAGTTCACAATAGTTATGTTATGAAATAGGTCTATCATCATGTTCTTCTTCTAGCTGTGGGCACAGGCTCACTTATGCTCTTGGCACTCCAGACCTCTGAAGTATACTCTTGGCCCAGATCCAACCACTGTGTCCCGATCCTTTGCACCCAGAACCACCCAATTATTCAGTCTAGTTTCCTAGAGCTTTCACAGCCTTTCGACAACCCCAACTTCCATTTGCACACCTGAGACCAGCCTTCTTCATTGCTGTTCCCACCCACAACCTGCCTGGAAGTCCTGAGACCAGTCTCCTTCCCTTGGTATGTTTGATGCTGCTCAATGAGCCTTGACACCCTGATTAATTCTCCCAGCCCCTATATCCTGTTCTCCTTCTAGCCTTGGGTACAGGCCCAGTTCTGATCTTAGCACCCCATAACTCTGGAATACCCTCTTGGTCAAGACGCAACCACTGAGTCCTGATCCTTTGATCCCAAATCAATCCAATTCTTCAGTCTATTTTCCTAGAGTCTTCATAGCCTGTCCCCACTCCCAACTTGCTTTGCCCACCTGAGACCTGCCTTCTACCCTGGCTATCCCTACCATCAACTTGCCTGGGATTCCTGAGACCAGCCATTTCAAGAAATTGTGAAAGAAAAGCCTGGGATGCAATGGAAATGCCAAAATTTGGGGATGCTAGAGCTGTGAGATAAGGAGAGCTTTAAATAGGGAGTGGAACTATCCCAAGAGAAAGATGTGTGTATCAGGCAGTTTGGGGTGATTGAGACATATAAGTCCTTTGAAAACTAAAATCTCAGGCATCAGATATGGCGCTACAGGAGTCCTTATTTGGCCTGCAGGGTTTTACTCTTGCTTTGGTTCAGTATTTCCTAACTTTATCTTATTTGTCCCCTTTGAAATAGGAATGTGTATTCTCTGCCATATATGTCGGAAATATGTGCCTTGTTTTCTGTATAATGGGGGTTTGAGTGAATATCTAGAGTCTCAGAAGATATTTAGAAACTTTTAAATAATGTTGAGATTGAGAAAGACTATGGGGACTTTTGAAGTTGACCTAAATGCATTTTTCACTGCATTACATTTGGGGGAGGATTTTGAGAGTTTTAGCTTTGTTCTACTTCCATTTCACTCTTTCTCTCCTTTGAAGCTTTGGGTAAAGGAGTTCCCTCTTGCTTTTGATGCCTGCCCCTTGCTACCACACCTCTCTGCCATCATTAAGGAGGCTCCTTCTAGAATGGTAAGCCAAAATAAACTTTTGCTTCTCTAACTAGCTTTTGATCATGATGACTCATTACAGCAACAGAGAAGTAATTAATATACTCACTAATCTATGAAAATCTTCTCTTTAGAAAGGACACCTGAAGATTCTGATCAATTTAGTGCTCGATGGCTTCTGCATTAACATGGGCATATCATGAATAGACTGAAGCTGCTTTCCCCCTCTTTTTTATCCAAACAATTCACCATATAGAAATTGCTTAGTTCTTGAGGAAACTAGTATTGATCCTCCTAAAAATTCCTCATATTTTATTCCTTACCAACACTACTGTCAAAATATTGTGAGACCATCAATAATTTAAATGTCTTTCTTAAAAAGGGACAAAACATAAGTAAGTTAAGATGGTCTGTTTAGGTTTGTTATGATAAATAAAGGATGAGACCAAAAAAATACACATCATCTTAAAATGTCTATGGTCAGCTTTTCATCAACTAGTCTGAAGAATAAAGTATATGTCTAGTCAAAGTTTGTCTAGAATATTTGGGTTTTTTACCCAAGCCTTCTTTACATAGCACATGATAATTAAAAGTACCATACTGGTGGAACTAACCTTTTTGGATATTTAACAGCCATAGTTTGCAGACTATACTAATGTAGTCAGAGGGATTTAAAGGACAGTTTCTGCCCTTTGCCCTCCAAGGCCAACTATGTTCCAGGGGACTATGAATCATCTCTTAAAATGTCCTGTAGCTACAGTAAGTCATCTGTCCTCTTCTTCGGGGAGGCTATGGAGACCTCACTAAATGGACTTGAACCAGTGTCCAGTCTACAAAGAGAAGGGTCAACTCAGAGGAAACATCTCGTTCATGCTTCCAACTGAAGCCAGACATGATCGAGCAGAATCTCTGACTTCTCTTCACAAAGATGGAACTGGTAAAAGAAAGGAGCCAGGGGCTCCTGCCAAGCCCATATGATGCCTGAGGAACAGATCCTCAAATGACCTTAAGAGTAAAAAGAAATTGATTTATTTGGTCCAACTGGTCTGAAACACCCTCCCCCCCCAAAAAAAAAAGTATAACCAAAGAGTAAAGTCATCAGCATTTTTCTTTAAGAGGTCAAGGGATTACACTTCCTAGACATTAAACTTAAGTCTATATAAAAAGTTATTCAGGCAATTGTTTCTCATTGATGATTTTGTTTCCTAACTAGAAAGTCCTTCTCAAATGTAAGTCTTCAAATTTTGGTCTCTAATACTATAGTGCCCATCTGTAGCTAAGGGAGACAACTAGCTATTGTTCTAAAATGATGGATAAATTGGTTTTTGCCCCCATCTAGAAGCCTTTGAGGGGGAACTGACCCTGATTCTAACCACTCCAACAGCTATTAAAATACCTGAATTCCAATCCTGAATCCATCACTCAAGAGTCTGGCCTTGGAAGACAAAAGAAAAATGAGGAGAAACACAATAATAGAGGGATGCTTTTGGAAGCCCTTGTAAAGAAATTCCAAAGGACTCATATGAACATTTGAAAATTCCCTTGTTCTGGCTTTTTTCTAGTTTTCTGGCTAGAACTTGTAATGCTAATTACTCTTGTCCTTGCTTCTCCTTCACATCTCCTGTTCATGATTCATGGACTTTCTTTTCCCCTTAGAGATATGAGTTATGCAATTTGGGGATCTTTTAGACAGACCCACTTAAGGGGTACTCCAGTTGCCTCACCCTTCATCCCTGTTCAGCATGGATGAAGCCAGAGTGGTCTGTATCCCTATTCCTTATTGTCAATTTAGGTAAGCTTTTCAGAGGATGCTGTGATATGAATAGGAGGTAGGAATTGGCTAGGCAGTTCGGGTAAAAAAGACACCAAAGAAAAGTAGCCAGCTTCTTGGCTAGAAGTCAAAATGTCCTTGGGCCTCTTCACAACATACTCTGTTCTGAAGGCCAAAAATATTGAAAGCATTTGGGAGCTTGTATCACATCCTTAGAAGATTTAGGGTTACCTCTTCAGATGGGGGAATGTTAGAGTGGCCAAAAGCCCCATAAAAATAAATAAATCAAAGAAGAAGAAAGAGTACATGAAATTATGAGAAAAATGTGATGGGGAGATATTGGAGGAGTTACTGGGAAGGGAGTGGGTATGGGTTTGATCAAAGCACCTTATATGCATGTATGAAATTCTCAATGAATTTTTTATTTTAAAAACATCCTAAGGCAATGGTACTAAGAAAAAAAAAAAACAGGAGTTGCATTTCTAATACCTGAAAAAACAGATTTCAAACTAAAAGTAATCAGAAGAAATAAAAAGGGCCACTTCATCGTGATCAAAGGAACTATGCTGCAACCAAATTCATTAAAACAGTACTACAGGACTTTAAGACACAGATTCATCCCAACTCAGGAATAGTAGGGGATTTCAGTACTCCACTGTCTCATATAGAAAGGTCAATGGGACAAACATTAAACAGAGAGACATCTGAATTAAAAAATATCATACATCAAATGGAACTAACAGATATCTACTGAATATTCCATCCAAGTACCAAAAAATATACTTTCTATCAGGGCCCCATGGAATTTTCTCCAAATTAGACCATATACTGGGGCCCAAAAATAGCCTCATCAAATACAGTAAAATAAAGAAAGAAATAATTTCATAGGTTCTATCAGACCACAATGCAATAAAGCTTAAATCAACACCAGAAAAAAACCCAAGTAACTAATTGAACCCATGGAGATTAAACCACACACTCCTGAATGATGACTGGGTTAAAGGAGAAATTAAGAATGAAATAAAAGTACCCCTGAAACTAAATGAAAAGGGAAATAAACACAATAAAATTTCTAGGACACTTTAAAAGCAATCCTAAGTGCCTACATTTAAAAAAAAATCATAACAAACACAAAATGACTTAATATTGAAACTCGAAACACTTGAAAGCAACAATAAATGAATCCTAAAACCCAGAAACAAGAAGAAATAACAAAAATCAGAGCATAAAGTAATGAAATAGAAACAAAGAAAAAAAATGCAGAAATCAGTGAATCTAAGACTTGGTTCTTTGAAAAGATAAACAAGATAGAAAAAAACTTAGGCCAGTTAACCAAAAGAAAGAAAGATCAACTCCAAATCAACAAAACCAGAAAAGAAAGGGGAAATATAACAGACAACAAAAACATCCAGAACATTATAAGGGAACACTTTAAAAACCTATACACTACTAAATTTGAAAACCTAAAAGAAATGGATGGGTATCTAAAAGCATGGGAACCACCAAAGCTAAATCAAGAAGAGCTTAACAGCTTAAACAGATTCATAACAATTAAGGAAGTTGATAGACCAATATAAAGCCTCCTGATTAATAAAAGCTCAGGCCCAGATGGATTCACAGCAGAATTCTACCAGACATTTAAAGAAGATCTATATTCAATATTACTTAATATTTCAAAAAGATTGAAATAGGGGGAGCATTTTCAAATTCTTCTGTGAAGCCAGTATCACTTTAATACCAAAACCAGGTAAAGATACAACCAAAAAAGTAAAGTATATATCCATATCTTTAATGAACATGGATATAAAAATTCTCAACAAAATACTTGCAAACTGCATACAGACACACATCAAAATGACACACATCCAGCACTATTGTATCAGCCTTATTACAGGGATGAAGGGATAGTTTAATATCCATAAATAAATAAATGTCATAAATCATATAAATGAACTCAAAGAAAAAAATACATGGTCATCTCCATAGATACAGAGACAGCCTTTGACAAAATTCAACATGTATTTATGTTCAAAGTCCTAGAAGGAATTGGACTAGAGGGAACATATCTCAACATAATTAAAGCTATATACAATAAACTGAGAGTCAACATCATTCTAAATGGAGAAAAACTGGTAGCATTTCCATTAAAATCAAGAACCAGACAAGAATGTCCACTATCTGCACTCCTTTTTAATACAGTGCTTGAAACTGCTGTGAGAACAGTAAGATAAGAGAAGGAAATTAAAGGCATACTAATTGGAAAAGAAGAGGTCAAGGGTTATCTTATTTTTCAGATTATATGATATTAAATGTAAGAGTTGCCAAAAATTCCACCGGAAAACTCCTTGAAATGATTAACACTTTCAGTAGAGTGGCAAGTTACAAATTAATATACAAAAATCATTAGCTTTTCTATATACCAGTAGCAAGCAATTGGAGAAAGAATGCCTGGAAACCCCTTCGATTCAGAATAGCCTCAAAAAGAAAAAAAACTCAGAATAAACATGACCAAAGACCTCTAAAATGACAAATTTTTAAAGCTTCAAAGAAAGAGATTGATGAGGATACCAGAAGATGGAAGGACCTCACATACTCATGGATTGAAGAATTAATATAGTAAAAATTATGATGTTACTAAAAGACATTGATAGATTCAATACAATGCCAATCAAAACCCCTGTCACGTTCATCACAGAATTAGAAAAAAAGTGAAAATTTTGTAGGCAAGCACAGAAGACCAAAGGTAGCGAAAGCAACCGTTAAGACAAAGAGCAATGTCAGGGGAATTACTATACCAGATTCCATGCTATACTACAGAGCTATATTCTTAAAAATAGCATGGTAGTGGTACAAAAATAGCCCCATGGATCAATGGTAAAAAATTGAAAACCCAAATTTCAGTACATGAAATTTCAACAGCCTGATATTTGACAAAGAGACAAAGAGCATTTACTGGAGAAAAGACAACATTTTCAGTAAATGGTACTGGCAAAACTGGATCTCCACATGTTAAATAGTGAAACAAGACACTTATCTTTCAACTTACACAACAGCCAACTCCAAGTCAATCAAATATCTCAATGTGAAACCTGTAACTCTGAAACTGTTAGAAGAAAACATTGGCAATAACCTACAAGGTACAAGTGAAAGAAAGAGTTTTCTAAACCATACGTCAGTTGCTCCCGAATCTACAAGTGAGACCTTATTAAACTACAAATCTTCTGTACATAGAAAGAAGCAACAAAGGAAGTTAGGAGAAAACTCACAGAGTGTGAGAAAATTTTCAACAGCCATGCATCTGACAGCGGTTTCACATTCATAATATATAAAGAACTCAGAAAAAAAAATCAAAAAAGCAAGTAAGCCAGTTAAAAGACGAGCTATGGATCTGAAAAGAGTGTTTTCAAAAGAAGAAATAAAGATGTCTAAGAGACACCTTAAAGGTGTTGAACATTATTAGTAATTAGGGAAAATCAAATTAAAACCGTTTTAAGTTTTCATTTTACTGCAGTCAGACTGGCTAAGATCAAGAGAACAAATGACACAAAATGTTGGAAAGGATTTGGGGAAAGGGGAACACTCATCCACTGCTGGTGAGATTACAAACTCGTGCAACCCCTATGGAAAACAATGTGGAGAACTCTTTAAAAACTAAAAATGAACCTACCATTCAATCTGGTTATACCACTCCTTGGCATATACCCAGAGGACTCATCTTGTTGCAGAGACACTTATACATGCATGCTTGATGTTGTTCTTTCACAACAGCTAAGAAATGGAAGCAACCTAAGTGTCCCTCAACTGAGAAGTTAATAATGTACATATGGTACATTTATACGATGGGGTTTTACTCAGCAGTAAAGAAAGATGAAATCATGAACTCTGAAGGTAAACACATGGTGCTAGAAACTGTTATACTAAGTGAAGTTATACATACAGACTCAGAAAAAAAATAAAACTACGAATGTAATTCTTCATAAGTTACGTGTGGATCCTAGCACCAAATCATTTTAAGTATGTACCCAGACATAACTGCAGGAACCAGAATAATGAAAAGGAAGTAAGTAGGTAGAGGGAAAGAGAGAACCCTAGAGAGAAGAACAGTTGAAGACAAGTGTTAAGAAGGAGAAATGAATAAAAATGGGGTTATTTTAATGGGTGGGGAATGGAGAATTATACAAGGAACCTTGTGAAAAAGAAAACATGGAGCTCAAGAGAGGTAGGACCATAGAAGACTGGTATTATCAATGGAGAAAGAGGGGAAATGGGGACACTTTCAATGGGGAAAAAAAAAAGGAGGATGAGACTGTGTGAGAGAAAGGAGAGATAAATAATTCTTCACAAGTTTTACAAAACCAGAGGGAATCATATTAGTTCAACAACCTCATGCAAATTACACATACATTATCTCTACATGAGTCCACGTGTATAGCTAAAGGCCGCATAACAAGAAACAGTGCCAGATAGGAGAAACCTTCCTTTGATTGTTGGCTAAAGTAGTCTAAGAGACTCTCAAAATTACTCAGACTATTGGCACAGTCCTTTGTGTCCTCCAAGAACTTGAAATTAAGACCCTATTGCTGAAGACAGAGCATACTTCAGACACAGGATTTGGAGCAACAGAGCTGCGTCTGATCTGAAACCAGTTCCCCTGAAGGCTAGCTCTCATAGCTTAGGAGATGGCTATGAAGGTGCCAAAGGAAAACATTAACCTGTGATCGAACACCAGCTTAAAGACCAAATAACCACTTAAATAGCCAGCATAGCATAGGACTGTGGCACTTTTATCTTGGGGGGTAATCAACAGCTACCTAACTGTACTAAAACCACACTCAATGGGAGGAAACTCAAGTGTAGTACTGTAAACACAATCAAATACACATTGCTGGAATGGTCATAGATCTTAGAGAAAAGCCCAAGACTGTCACATCCCTAGGCTAATGTGTAAACTATGTGTCCTTATATTTATAGACAAATATCCCAGTTACCATTCATCAAAGAAGCTCATTTTGCACCAGAGACTATTACCAAGTACAACACCTGGTCACATGGTCCTTGTACATGAATTGCCCAGACTTAAGCGATACATCTACAATGCAACCTCGAGGCCTAAGGCTCATGGAACGTAAAACGGGAATAAAGAAAAGGACACTGGTGAATCTCTCAGTTCGTATCAATGAAGCTCCCTCATGCAATGGAGAGCCAGGAACACAAATTCACCAATGGCCAAAGTGTTTATATCAAGAGTCTTTTGAATGCTGGTCCTTTCACAGAACTCCTTTATTAAACTTCACCCACCTAAGGCTCAGGGACCATTTCAGAAGAGGAGGGGAATAGATTGTAAGAGGCATGGAGGAGGTGCAAGACCATATGGAAACAGAGTCCTACAAGGTCCTAGGAACCTGCTCATATAATTCTTTGGCAGTAGTGTCAGCATACACAATTTTCATGCAAACCAAGGCAGACAAAACCCAATGTAGAACTGTGAAAATGAACAGTAGACCCCAATCTTATCTGAAGAAATATTGGCAACTCATTGAGGCCAGATGAGAAATGCTAATCTTACTAAAACAAGGTACTCTAGCTAGGCTGACTAGAATTAAGTGGATTGACTTGCACTGGGAAAATTCTGGGGACCCTGACTTTACACAGTGGACCTTAACAGGGATGACAAAGTATATGGGCTCCAGTGGGTGGGCTATGGGAAGTTGCCAGTGGAAACAGGGATATTAAGATGATTAAGATTGATTGAGATGTTCTGTATGAATACATATAAATTCAATAAAAACAAGCTTTATAAAAAGAAATAACTGTATGACTGTATCATCAGAGGAATGTATGAAGACTGTGATGTCAATTTATATACATGTATGTAAATATTATTCATTAAGCAGAACATAGTTACGTCATTTGCAGGGGAAATATATACATTGAGACCATCATTTAATCAAAATGTGTCAGCCCTAGAACTACAAATATTTTATCTGTTCTTTCATATACACGGTCTAGAATTAAAATCATATGTCTTGGACTTAGAGAGCATAATATATAGAGAGGGATGGAGCTAGCCAAAGGAAATAGGAAAGGAGAAGACAAGGTTATGGAGCCACAAATAACGTCAAAATGCATAACAGAGAATGCAGTAATGATATTCACTGTTCTTAAAAGGAATATAATCTAATTTCTTAAGCATAAGCTTATACAACATAAAATACAGTAGGAATTTGACGCACACTTAAGATTTTTTTAATCCAGAACTTTGAAGAACAAAATAATTCTTAATAAAAAGTTTCACATTCAGGATGACCAAATTTTAGAGACAGGGATTACATGACTGATAACAATCAGGATAACTAAAATATAAATTACTGAAAACTTTAAAAAGAAGTAAAATGTTGAACAAAGTGTAGTCTTATTCATTGATGATGAAAATACAGAATCCTGAAACCAACTTAAAAAATCCTTTGTCTGGCTGAAGAGATGGCTCAGCAGTTAAGAGCACTGACTGTTCTTACAGAGGACCAGGGTTCAGTTCCCCATACCCACATGGCAGCTAGTAAATAGATATAACTCTACTTCCAGGGAATCTGATGTCCTCTTCTCACCTCCATGACTATTACATGACAAGAGTGCACTCACATATATTCATACAATACACTGATATGTATAAATTAATAGTAATAAATAAAATATTTTAAAAAATATCTTGTTAATTTCTTAGGCATTAGTATTTATTACTCCCTCAAATTTTCTTAAGCATTAGTATTTATTACTCCCTCAAATTTCAAATAGGGAGTTGTACTTATATACTAATGTATGTTTTATTGAGTATTTGTACATTTTATACACTGAATCTTAATGATATTTAGATCCCCTCCCTCACCTACCATCCTACTACAGCACTGCAACTGGATTTCATACCTATACTGTCAAGCTTTGGTACCCAGATATCATTTGGTGCAAGTTCATTCACTGGAGTCTACTCAGTCTATCTAGAATCACTCTCTTTAAAAAGATCAACTATCCCTCACTCAGCATTAATCAGTTGTCAAAAATTCCTTGACTAAGGTTAGGGATGCTGTTGATTTCCCTAGGTCTATGCTGGGCTTCTAAGACAGCATGGGTCTTGTGCATACAGTTACCATTGCTGCAAATTCATATGAGCAAGTTCCAAGAGGCTCTAAATCTCTGTTTCCTTATGTTCATGCACCAATGCTGACCCTCACAACCTTCCCGATACCTCTTATGCAATAGTACCTGAGCCATAGGTAGGTAGTTTGATACATGAGTCCTATCCAGGGACACACACTCTTGTTTCTTATTCTTTATACCTTGACTATTTGTGGCCTTCTGTGTGCATCACCCTCTGTGGCATGAGGAAGCTTCATTGTTGCTAAGAGATGAGGGATGTATTAGTATTCTCTGTAGCCTTCATTCCTCTAAGTTCTGTGAGCCATAGGTGTGGAGATTCCTTTATAAATGTGTCACTTAGGGCTGGGCATCTCACAGACACATATTCTCTGTGTGTAGCCAGTTGTGGAACTCTAAAAGAGCCTCATCTGTTGCAAAATGTTGCTTCTTTGATGAGTGGTGAATGATATAATTGTCTGCAAATATAAGAATTCATATTTAGTATACAGTAAGAAATTTCATTTTTCTAGAGGTATGACAGAGAATCTATGTCCTCTTTAGGCCTGTATTTGGTTGTGTTTACAGTGACACCTATGAGTTTCCTCTGATTGAGAGATCTTTAAGTTCAATTACATAGCTGTTGATTACCCTCAAGATAAAAGTGCCACTATTTTTAGATAGCTGTTGATTACACTCAAGATAAAAGTGCCACTGCTATAGTTTGTTGTTTCAGTCATTGATATGATTATTAGGCTTTGAAGCTGGATTTGCACCATTGATTGATTTTTTTTTTTTCCCTTAGCAGTTTGCACAGTATCCTCCATAAGAGAGATCGTCTTCAGGGAGCAGATTTCTAAGTAATTTCCAGCTCCATTTCTCCAAGTTCTTTGTCTGAAGTGTCATGCCAGCATCAATAGGGGTCTTATCTTCAAAGTCTAGATGATAATCAAGGGCTTTGGCAATAGCCTGTGTCATTTTGGTAGTCTTTGGACAACCCTGACCAAAAACTCAAAGGAAGGATTTTCCCACTGGGGACTATTTCTTCTTATATAAACTGCGGGTATTCGTATGCACTCAAGTTCAGATATTATATGCATATTTTCATATTGTTCTCACTTTATGTATGACCTGAGCTTTATTTATCTCTCCTTTTCCTTTCCCTCCACAGTAAAAGTACACTCATCTTCCCCTTGATAATGCTTGTCTTCTTTATTCCCCAACTTCTTGATACGGGCTCAACTATTAGAAAATATGTGGTCCTTACAAAACCTTCAAAGGGATGATTAGTTAATTTGGCAAAACTGAAAATAATCACGGTATATTTTATTTTCATTAATTTCTCCTCAAGAGGTATTCAATTTTAATTTATATATGTGTTTGACTGTATATAAGAGCACCACATGTATACAATGACTGCTGAGTTCAGAAGTGGTCATTAAATTCCCTGAAAGTGGATTTAAGTACAATTATTAGCGTCCATGTGGATGCTAAGTTTCAAATCCAGGTCCTCTACAGAAGTACCCAGTGCTATTAACCACTGAACAATCTATCCAGCCTCCATCAAGATATATTTTTAGTAGGTTAATGGTTAAATGGAGTGATCCATATCCTGAAATTGGAATACTGTCCACTGCTAAAAATAAATGAATCATAATTTTATGAAATATATGGAAAATATTAAATTCATGTTTCTAAGTGAAAAAAAGACAGCTCAGCCAATTTTACAAACAGATATGCAGTATATCTTGGAAAAGGACAATCTACTGTGACAACATTTGAAAAAATGGTATTTAGGGGTTGGCAAAGAAGGGTTAGATGTCATAAGACAGAGAAACTTTATGCATGATGGGTTACTGATAATGTTTTAGGATACAGTCCAAACTCATAGAATGTACAACAAGAATGAACTATGGAAAAAAACAAAACCAAAACTTTTTACTATGGGTGCTACTGATGCATCAATATAGGTTCATTGGTTTTATAAATGTATCACTCTTAAATGGGATTTTCTTTATTGAAGGTCATCCTTCAAGTGCTGCATCTAGAAGGAATAAGATCTACTGACCTTGTTTTCACTCAAGCAATACTATTATTTCCCCAAAATTATAAAATAAAAATTTTGTAATTTCCTATCCAGAGAGAGAGAAGAGAAATAAACAATGCATAACAGTTGTAAAAAAAAAAAGAGAGGGAAAATTATCAGTTCAAGACTATATGGAAACATTACACATTAAATATCTCTACAAGAGTCCATGTGTATAGCTGAAAGCTATATAACAAGAATCAGTGCCTGACAGGAGATACTTCACTTTGTTATCCAGTGTAGTCCAAGAAACTTCCAAAATTGCACAGGCTATTGCCACAGGCCTTGATTGCCTCCAAAAAACTTGAAGGTAAGACCCTCTTGCTGAAGAAAAGACATACTTCAAACACCAGACAGAGCAACAGAGCTGAAAGCCACCTCCCTAAAGGCTAGCTCTAATAATTTGGATATCACTGTGTAAGCTGCTAGTTGATGGTTTGACCCCAGCTTTAAGGCTTAATAACCACAATAATCACTGGCACAGTATACTATATTGGGGCAGTAGTGGCACTTTTATTTTGGGAATAATCAACAGCTACCTAACTTATCTTAAAGTTCACTCAATGAGAGCGAACTTGTGCATCACTGTAAACAAAGCCAAATACACATTGCTGGAGAGGATATAAATCTTAGAAAAAACTCCGAGGCTTTCACATTTCAAGACAAATGCAATTTCTTAGTATGTAATAAATGTGGATCTTTATATTTACAGACAAATATGCTAGTCCCCACTCATCAAGGAAGTGTCTATTGAAACAGATGGAAACTTTTGCAAACTTCCACGACTGGTCACATACAGAGATAAGTAAGTGTCTGTGAAATGGTGAACTTTAAGTGACATGTCTACAATGGAGCCTCTACACCTAAGGCTTTCAGAACATGGTGGAACAGGGATAGAGAGAAAACTACTGAAGTTTCAACTCCCATCAATGAAGCACACTCATGTAACAGAGGGCAATGAACACAAAGGACTGCAAAGGACCAAAGCATAAGAATCTGTAGAGTGTGAGTTCTTTGACAGGACTCCCATAGTAAACTTCACCCATCCAGGAATCAAGGAACATTGTGCAAGTGGGGAAGGAAAGATAGTAAGAGCCACAGGAGTACTTCCATTGACCACATGAATACATAATGACTCCTGGGACCTTGCATATATGAACTTACAATGATGGTGATGGCGTGTACAAGATCCTTGCAAACAGAATAAGCACACAAAACCCAGCATAGGCCTGTGTGATGGGGCAACAGGCTCCAATCTTAGCTGAAGAAAAATCGGGCAGCTGATTACTGCTAGGTGGGGAACTGCTGATCTTCTTTAAGGAAGTGACTCTAGATAGGCTGACTAGAGCCCAGTGGATGAACATGCACTAAAGAGCATCATGGAATAATAACTTTACTTCATAGGGGGCTATGGGAGGGTGCTGATGGGGAAGGGGGTATAAAGTTGATTAAGATGTGTTGATACACACAAAAATTCAATAAAAAAACTGCTTATACCATTTATTCCCTCTAGTATTAAAATATATTTTTTCAGGGCTGGAGAGATGGCTCAGCAGTAAGAACACTGGATGCTCCTGCCAAGGACCCAGACCAGGTTCCCAGTACCCTCATGGCAGCTAACAACTCTCTATAACTACAGTTCCAGGGTATCTGATGTCCTCCTCTGACCTCTGCTGACATTGCAAGACATAGGTGAGCTCACATACATGCAAGCAATACACTCATACCAAAAAAAAAAAAATTATTAAAAAGAGAAAAATTTTTGAATACTCTATTTGATGTGATAAATGAGAAAAATAAATGTGGCTTTAGTTTGCATTGCTGGACTATTGGGCTGATCTTTCTGATGCATTTTCGCTATGGGAGGGTGCTGATGGGGAAGGGGGTATAAAGTTGATTAAGATGTGTTGATACACACAAAAATTCAATAAAAAAACTGCTTATACCATTTATTCCCTCTAGTATTAAAATATATTTTTTCAGGGCTGGAGAGATGGCTCAGCAGTAAGAACACTGGATGCTCCTGCCAAGGACCCAGACCAGGTTCCCAGTACCCTCATGGCAGCTAACAACTCTCTATAACTACAGTTCCAGGGTATCTGATGTCCTCCTCTGACCTCTGCTGACATTGCAAGACATAGGTGAGCTCACATACATGCAAGCAATACACTCATACCAAAAAAAAAAAAATTATTAAAAAGAGAAAAATTTTTGAATACTCTATTTGATGTGATAAATGAGAAAAATAAATGTGGCTTTAGTTTGCATTGCTGGACTATTGGGCTGATCTTTCTGATGCATTTTCAGGTCTTTGCAAATTTTTCATATTGAGTGGCCATTTCTTAATGGGAAATGTTAAAATTGTTTCCTTCAAAGCTTTTACAAGATGAAAATGTTTTGTGCAATATTGTCTTCATTTGTTTCAAGTTTTGCTTTTTTTTTTTTGATTTTTTGTTCTAATATTTTTTTTTTTTAGTATATAAAGTATATGAAGTTTAGTATATGAACAAAGTTAGAATCAGTACAATGGACACAATATTTGGAACAAAGTCAACTAAAGAACAAATGACATTAATGTGCATAA
>NW_008348789.1:2921091-2969378 GCF_000622305.1 Nannospalax galili
ATCCCCTAGGTTCCTCATATACCCTTCCCTCCCCCCTCCCCTAATCTGACCCAATTTTTATCCATATCTCCCTTCTTAAGGTCTGTTACCTACTATTTTCAAGTTTTGCTTTTAATGTATACATTAGATATTTTATATCTAATAAAATATTTAATGTATTTAAATTTAAAACCTTAATTTTACTCATCTAATCAAACTCTCTTTTTAATGTGAGATCCTTAAAAACAAAATTAAAACAGTGTGGTCATCGGCTATGGCTGCTCTCTTCTGGCTATGGCCACTCTCCTGCTCTCTTAGGTCCTCCAATCAGTCGTCCAGTCCGGATCCCAGGGCTGATGAGGAGACTGTGTCAGTGGAGCCGCATTCAGACACAGGAGACGAGGTTCAGTGACACAGATCTGGTTTATTGCAGGAAGGCACAAGCTTATATAAGGGTAGTGGTCCAATCACAGCACAGCAAGTAGTTTAAAGGTGAGGTATCCAAGGGTGGTACACAGCACAGCAAGTAGTTTAAAGGTGGGGTATCCAAGGGTGGTGCACAGCACAGTAAGTAGTTTAAAGGTGAGGTACCCAAGGGTGGTGATTAGGTAGTGGTGAGCTCTAGGCATTAGTCTCATGATCTGCCAATGGGAGCAAAATGTCACAAGGCATTCCTTGTAGCTCCAGCAGTCCGGCTGTTGCCTCAGGCATGCTGTATGGCTGTCAATAAGACTTTTACCCTAGGCTCAAGTCTGTCTCCCACAAAACAGAACTAGATATTGACTGTAACTGAATGTCATCTACAGACCCCCCCATATTTTATTAGCTGCTTGTATATTATTGAATAAACGACCTAGATTTTAAATATCTAGAAATGAATATTTTTAAAAAATTAAAATCCATACTTAAATTTCAATATAGTCATAACCTTCTATTTATACTTAAAATTATTTTTTACTGAAGTATATGTCATGGATATGTTTTGGGTGCTTTATCCTTGGAAAATCTATGTTCTATATACATAAATATATATATACACATGTGCAATGGATCTGTTTGTTAAATTTCTTGGAGGATGTGATTAACTTTACAAAAGATCCTTAAACATATGGACTATGTATTAATTAAAGCATAGGAGAACTCTATTTTATTAGTCTATATATAGTTAACCATTTTTCTCAACAGCACATCCTGAATGATTGATTCCCCATCAGTGTATGCTACTTTCTTTATTGCAGCATAATTCCAAAAAATTTGAACTGTGGTTTGAGACTCTGTGTATTCAATTTAAAAAAAAAAAATGTCAGCTTGGAGAAATGGCTCTGCCGTTAAGAGCACTGGCTGCTCTTGCAGAAGACCCGGGTTTGAATTCCTGCACTCATATTGCAGTTAACATCTGTCTGTAATGCTGGTTCCCAGGGATCTGAAGCCTTTTTCCAACATTGGGTATTACATGACATGAGTTCACTTATATACATACAGGCAATAGACTCATGCACACCAAATAAAAATAAATAATTTTTAATTTTTAAAAAAAATTTTGTACCAATTCCACTATTCTTAGCCAATCTAGTTTTACAATTACATATCCATAATACCTAGGTATCTTTGTGTATCTAGTTGTTAATTTTTGCTTCAACATGTTCTGTGATTTTTTGCAACTAAATTTTCAAATCACCTTTCAGCCCTCCTAATTCCTGCCAGAAAGAATGAAACAAATTAATCTGAAAATTGATTTTCTAAAAAGTTGATGCTGATGTCATGGGGCATACATCCTCACAGTGCTGGACATCTCCATTTAGAAGCATGGGATATCTTATTAGTATATCAGTAAATCCATATCTTAGGCTTACTGATTTTATACAGTTTTTTACTTTTGATAAATGGGCACAATGCCAATTTTAACATGTTCTTTCATGGATTCTGCATTTTGTTCCATCATGACCAATCTCTTCCCATTTCATATTACAACTTCTTATTGCTGATAAACTTAAATATTTTGATTTATATCATAAATAATTATTTTGCAATGTGTTATGACACCAAGTGTGCTGTAATTTGTTTAAACTCCATTAGAAAATTTAGAGCAAGTTTCTGTTTTATATTCTTCTTTACTCAATCCGAATCTCTTAAAATTTCTGAACACATTTAAAATATTAAAATTTGATATCCAAGGCCTAAGTGATTTCTTTATTATGATAATTAAGTTTAGCATGGGTTCATATGTCATTTTCTTCCTTGGAAACTGAAAATTATAGATGACTTGCATATGGCACTTTCTTTTTTCTGTACATACTGTTTATTATTCTTATTTTAAATGGTTTAAATAAATGTACTTTTTAAATTTTTTTAAATTTTTTTTAGAAAAAGCATTTCATTACAGCTTTAACGTACTCAATAACAGTTTACAGAGCAAAGATACATCTCTTTCAAAAGTTGCTATAAAATTTTTAGATTCGCTGTTGAATTAATACTATTATACAATATTGAACTCAGAATAAGCCATGTAAGACATAAATTGAATGAGTTTTTAACCTTTAAAAAAGATCTCCATTTCATTTTAAAATATACTGTTTCTTACAGAAAGACTCATTGTTTTTACTAATAACACTGAGATGTTGGCACATGCATCTCTCATATGTATGTATCTGATTATTACTAATCATAATAGCTTGCACTCAGATCTTTGGCACCTTTGTATGTATATAAAGTCATCGGGTAGTTTTCAATGGTAATGATTATCACTTCTACTAATTAACATGATGTAAATTATTATGCCTCCTCCTCAAATATAATCCAGGTTTTAAAATTTGTTGATTTGTGTGTGTGTGTGTGTGTGTGTGTGTGAGTATATCACACAGACATCCCAAACCATCTTATTCAACTATGTTCCCACTTCCAAGATGGCACCCTCCCATAGGCTTCCTCCCCCCACTAGATCCCTACACTCTGTTACCCCAGCTAATGTCTGCTATGTTGGCACCCCCAGGCATTCCTCAGTTCCTCAGTACTTGTCTATCTGGTGAATCTAGTCAGCCTATCTAGAGGTCTTTGCTTTAGGAGGGTCAGCTGTTCCTCATCTAGCAGCAATCCGTTGTCAATATTCCTTTAGATAAGACTGGGGTCTGCTGTTCACTTTCCCAGTTCTATCCTGGGTTACTATCTGGGAGTCCCTTGGGCCACCCTGGCCAAAGACTCAAATAAATGTATTTTTATTCAGTTATTTAAGTGATTTTCAACAGAAGAGTAACATAAACAGCAAACAGCTATCTGCAGAAATGGAAGATGTATGTACTAAAAAGGGCTGGGCTTGATGCTTTCTTTAACTCCTTTCTTTTGTTTTTATTTTTTTTATTTTATTTGTTAATAATTTTTTGAGAATTTCTTGAAGGGGTATAAGCATATAAGGTGTTTTGATCAAATCCATGCTCACTCTCTCCCCTTCAACTCCTCCCATATCTCCCCATCAATTTTTTTCTGATAATTTCATGTACTCTTTCTGCTTTTCTTTTTTTCTTTAATGGGGCTTTTTTACCCCCAAAGAGGTAGCCCTAAAATCTTTTAAGGATTAGCTAATAGCTCCCAAATACTTTCAACTTTTTTGGCCTTTGGAGCACAGTATGTTGTTAAGAGGCCCAAGGACATTTTGCCTTTTAGCCAAGAAGCTGGCTACTTTTCTTTTTGGTCTTTTAACACTAACTGCCTAGCCAATTCCTACCTCCTAGTCTTATCACATCATCCTCTGAAGGTGTTGCCCAGCTTGAGCACAGAGAATTTGGATGCAGACTACTCTGAGTTCTTCCATGCTGAACAGTGACATAAGGTGAGGCAATTGGGGTACTCCTTCAATGGGTCTATCTAAAAGACTCCCAAATTGCAAACCTCTTATCTTAGGGGGGAAAGAAAGTCTGAGACTGATGAATAGGAGATGTGAAGGAGAAGTAAAGGCAAGAGTAATTAGCATTACAAGTTCTAGACAGTGAACTAGAAAAAATACAGAACAGGGAGTCCATTGTAATTTCTTGACAAGAGCTTCCAAAAGTCTCCATCTACTGGGTTCCTCCTCATTTTTCTTTTGTCTGCCAAGGCTGGACTTGAGAGTGATGGATTCAGAATTTGCTCTCAGGCACTTTGATAGCTGTTGGAATGGTTAGAATCAGCATCAGTTCCCTCTCAAAGGCTTCTATATAAGGAGAGAAAACAAATTTGCCAAACATTTTAGAACAATAGTGGGTTGTCTAACTTAGCTAAAGGTGGGCACTAGAGTATTGACGACCAAGATTTGAAGTCTTACATTTGAGCAGCACTTTTTGATTTGGAACAGAATTATCAATGAGAGATAATTGTCTAAATAACTTTTTATATGGACTTAAGCCCAGTGTCTGAGACATGTAATCGCTTGAACTCAAAGAAGCATATTGATCACTTTACTCTTTGGTTATCATTTTCTTTTGGGTGTTTAAGACCACAGAGTTGGTCCAAATAAATCAATTTATATTTACACTCAAAATCATTTGAGGGTCTGTTCCTTAGGGTTCAAATGGATTTGGGAGGAGCCCCTGACTCATTTCTTTTACAATTCCACCTATTTGAAGATAAGTCAAAGGTTCTGCTCAACCATGGCTGCCTTCACTTGCAAGCATGGAGGAAAGGTTTCCTCTGAATCGACCCTCCTCTTGTAGACAAGATACCTGTTCAAGTCCATCTGGTGGGGTCTCCATGGCCTCCCTGAAAAGAGGACAGGTGACTTACCACAGTTACAGGACATTTTGAGATATGTTCCATAGTCCCCTGGAACTTAGTCCACCTTGGAGGGCAAGGGGCACAAACTTTCCTTTAAGTCCCTCTGACAAGATTAGTATAGGCCTCAAAGTATGGCTGTTAAACATCCAATAAGGTTAGTTCCACCAATCTGGTACTTTAATTACCATGTATTTTGTAGATAAAGCTTGGATCAAAAAACAACAACAACAGATGTTCTCAAATAAACCTTGACTAGATATATATTTTGTTCCTTAAACTAGTTGACTAAACTATGACCTTAGATTATGTGTATATTATTTTTGTCTCATTCTTTATATATCATAACAAACTTATGCAGACCTTCATCACTTGCTTAGGCTTTCTCATTTGTTTCTATTTTGGAAAATATATCCATTTCCACATACTTTTAACATCTTTTGCATCCCCATTTTTTTTAATAATTATAGGACATAATAACATTAACAAATAAATTATCCGTCTGTTGTGAGAATTCTTTTCTTGGGAATACTAAGCAGTGCTTATTCCATTTTAAGGTCTAGTGTCAAACCAATGTTCGATTAAAATTTAACTGAGGAACAAATGAATTTTCTGAGCTTATTTACCAAGATAACTGAGAGTTTGCTGAAGTGTATGAATGACCAGCATGTTCAAGCCTTCTCTTCCTAGCCTTCCCTAGATTGTATACTTTAGCCCTCCCCAAATCCAGGAGACCATGTTCGATTAGGGCCAAATTACATACAGTTGGCTGTGAAGAGTGGTTGGATGCTCTTTTTAGGGTCCAATGACCCTGCTTGCTCCTCCTTTAATTAAGGAGCACAACCAAAATAAGCCCAGTTGTGATGATGTTTACCAATCAGACACTGCTGAAGTTGTGATAATGATTGTTATTACATGCAGAAGAGACTGCTGTCGGATATGAAATTTAAAAGGATTTTGTGCTAGGATCCACAAATGAGGGAGAGCATATGTCTTTAATATTTCTGAGTCTGTGTTACTTCACTTAGTATAACAGTTTCTAGATCCATCCATTTACCTCCAATTTTCATTGTTTCATCTTTACTTATAAAAAGAACTCCACTGTGTAAGTATACCACATTTTTGTTAACAAGCCATCAGTTGAGGGGCACTTAGGTTGCTCCCATCTCTTAGCTATTGTGAAAAGAGCAATAATAAACATGGTTGTACGAGTGTCTCCATAATAAGACGTGTCCTTTGGGTATATGCCAAGGAGCGGTTAACTGGAACATATAGTAGGATCATTTTTAGTTTAAGAGTTCTCCACACTTTTTTCAATTGGGGCTGAATGATTTTGTAATCCCACCAGCAGTGAATGAGTAATCCCATTTCTCGTATACTCACAAGCATTTGGTATTATTTGTTCTCTTGATCCTAGCCAGTCTGGATTGGGTAACCTGATACCTTAGGGTGGTATTAATTTGCATTTCGCTAATTACTAACGATGTTGAACACTTTTTGAGATGTTTCTTAACCATCTTTATTCTTCCTTTGAGAACTCTCTATTTAGATCTTTAAGCCCACCTTTTTATTGGGCCATTTGGTTTCTCACTTCTTGGTTTTTTGAGTTCTTTATATATTCTTGATGTTAAACCTGCCAGATTTGTCACTGGTGAAGACTTTTTTCCCATTCTGTGGGTTTTCTCTTCACTTTTTTGATTGTTTGCTGTGCAGAAGCTTTCTAATTTAATGAGATCCCACTTATTGATTGCTAACCTTAATTCCTGAGCAACTTCTGTTCTATTTAGAAAATCCTTTCCTACACCTGTATCTTGTAAGTTACTGCCAATATATTCTTCTAATAATTTCAGGGTTTCCAGTTTCACATTGAGGTATTTGATCCATTTGGCATTGACTTTTGTGCAAGGTGAAAGATAAGGATCTGGCTTCATTTGTCTACAGGTGGGATCCAGTTTTCAGCAATGTTGTTGAAGATTCTGTCTTTCCTCCATTATGTGTTCTTGGCACCTTTTTAAAATATCAGGTGGTTGAAATTGTGTTTACTCAGGTTTGAGTAATCAGTTATGTTCCATTGATCTGTGTATCTATTTTTGTGCCAGTACCATGCTGTTTTTATGACTATAACTCTGTGGTATACTTTGTGATCTATTAGAGTACTCCCGCCAGTGTTGTTCTTTGTGCTCAGGGTTGCTTTTGCTATCTGGGGTCTTTTGTGCTTCCACAAAAATTTAAGGATTTTTTGTGTAATTCTATGAAATATGTCATGGGGATTTTGATTGGGATTGCATTGAATATATATTGCTTTTGGTAGGATTGTCATTTTCACAATATTCTTCCAATCCATTAGCATAAGAAGTCCTTCCATCTCCTGGTGTCTTCCTCAATCTGTTTCTTTAATGATTTAAATCACTGTAGAGATCTTTGGTGTCTTTGGTCAGATTTATTCCAAGATATTTTTTATTTTTATTTTTGCAGAAATTGTGAATGGGCACATTTCCCTGTACTCTTTCTCCAAATGCTAGTTATTGGTATATAGAAAGGCTACTGATTTTTGTAGACTTACTTTATGACCTAACACTATACCAAAAGTGTTGATCAGTTCTAGTTATCTGGTGGAACTTTTGGGATCTCTTAGGTATAGAATCATATTGTCTGCAAAAACACATAGTTTGACCTCTTCTTTTCCAATTATTACTCCTTTAATTTCCTCCTCCTGTATTTTTGCTGTAGCAAGAGTTTCAAGCACTGTGTTGAAAAGGAGTGGAGATAATGGACATCCTTGTCTGGTTCCTGGTTTTAATGAGAATGCTTCCAGGTTTTCTCCATTTAGAATGATTTTGGCTGTGGGTTTATTCTATATAAGTTTAATTATGTTGAGATATGTTCCCTCTAGTCCAATGCTCTCTAGCACTTTGAACATAAACACATGCTGAATTTTGTCAAAATCCTTTTGTGCGTCTATTGAGATGACGATAGTTTTTTTGTTTGAGTCTGTTTATATGATTAATGATATTTATTGACTTGCACATACTGAAACATTGCTGCATCTCTAGAATAAAGCCTACTTGATCATGGTGAATGATCTTTTCATTGTGTGTCTGTATGCAGTTTGCAAGTATTTTTGAGAATTTTTGCATCTATGTTGATTAAGGGTATGGTTCTTAAGTTTCCATTTTTTGGTTGTCTTTACCTGGTTTTGTTTTTAGAGTGATGTTGGCTTCATAGAAGGAATTTGGGAGTTCTCCTTCTGTTTCTATCATTTTGAATAAGTTAAGTATTATTGGTTGGAGGTATTCTTCACATGTTTGGTAAAATTCTACTATAAATCCATCTGGGCCTGGGCTTATTTTAGTTGGTAGGCTTTGTATTACTGCTTCAATGTCCTCATATGTTATGAGTCTAAGCTGTTGATCTTTTCTTGTTTTAACTTTGGCGGTTCCCATGATTATAGATATCTATGCATTTATTTTAGATTTTCAAATTTTGTATAGTTTTTAATTTTTAATTTTTAATTTATATGTATGAGTGTATTGTCTGCATGTACATAAGTTTACCCATGCTGTGCAATACCCACAGGGGACAAAAGAGGCTGTCAGGTCCCCTGGAACTGGAGGTACATACAGTTTTTAGCTGCCGTGTGGGTTCTGGGGTTCAAGCCTGGGTCTTCTGCAAGAAGAGTCAGGGTTCTTAACCACTGAGCCAACTCTCTAGCCCAAGTATAGATTTTTAAAATATTCCCTTATAAATTTCTGGATCTTTTGGGTGTCTGTTTTGATGTTTCCCCTTTGATCTCTGATTTTTTTTTTATTTAGATTTGCTCATTCTTTCTTTTGGTTAAATTGGGCTAAGTGTCTGTCTATCTTGTTTAGCTTTTGAAAGAACCAGCTTTTAGATTAATTGATTTTCTTGTATTGTTTTCTTTGTTTCTATTTCATTAATTTCTGCTCTGATTTTTTTTTTTTAATTTCTTTTATTCTGCTGGGTTTGGGTTTAATTTTCTTTCCCTTTCCAGTGTCTTGAGTTACAGTGTTAGGTCATTTATTTATACTCTTTCTAGTTTTTTTTTTTTTTTTTTTTTTTTTTTTAATGTAGGCACTTAAAGTTATAAACTTCTGTCTTAGGACTGTTTTAAAGTGTCCCAGAGGTTGTGGTGTGCTGTATTGTCCTTTTTGTTAAATTCCAAGAATTCTTTTATTTCTTTCTTAATTTCTCCTGTGTCCCACTCATTCTTTAGGAGTGCGTTGTTTAATCACCGTGAGTTAATGTAGTGACTAGGGCTTCATCCAGTGTTGATTTTTGAGCTTTGTTGCATTGTGGTTATATAGAATGCATGGAATTATTTCTTTTCTTTTTTTTTTTTTTTGATATTTGTTGAGGTTTATTTTGTGGCCCAGTATGTGGTCAATTTTTGAAAAAGTTCATGGGGTGCTGAGTCAAAAGTGTATTCTTTGGAGCTTGGGTGGAATATTCAAAAGATGTGTGTTAGGTCCATTTGATTTATGGTATTATTTAATTCAAACATCTCTCCATTTATTCTTTGTCCATTTGACCCATCTAATTGAGACAGTGGGGTATTGAAGTCCTCTATTATTACTGAGTAGGGGTTAAACTGTGCCGTAAAATCCTGTATTGTTGTTTTTTTTTTTGAATTTGGGTGTACTAGAGTTTGGTACATAAATGTTAAGGACTGTAATATCTTCTTGGTTAATTGTTCCTTTGATCAGCATGAAATGACCCTCCTTATCCCTTCTGACTAGTTTTACTTTGATGTCTGTTTTGTCAGATATTAGAATTGCAATCCCTACTTGTTTCTTGGTATCATTTGCTTAGAATATTCTTTTCCATCATTTCACCTTAAACTAGTGCCTGTCCTTGAATGTGAGATGGGTATCCTGCAGACAGCAAAAAGATGGAATTTGTTTCTTAATCCATTCAGTTATCCATTGTCTTTTGCCTAGGGAGTTCAGTCCAGTGATATGTAAGGTTATTATTGAAAGATGTGTATTGGTTGCTGTCATTTAGATTCCTATTGTGTTCTTTGTACAATTTTGTGTTTCTTCAATTATACCTTCATTTATTTTTTTTTTCCTCGCCCCTTGGGTATAGGTGTTCCTTTCTCCTCTCTTTGTATTGCTTCAAGTATTCTTTGAAGGACTGGTTTCATGGACATGTATTCTTTCAAGTTTTTCATGTCATGGAAGATTTTTCTTTCTCCCTCAACTATAGTAATCATTTTTGCTGGATAAAGTGTTCTGTTTTGGCATCTTTTGTCATTTAGAACTGGAAATACCTTGGTCAGGCTCTTCTGGCTTTCATAGTTTGCATTGGTAAATCAACTGTAATTTTGATGGCCTTTCCTTAATATGTGACTTGTTTTTCTTTTGCTGCTTTCAGTATTCTCAATTTGTTCTTTACATTTACTGTTTTTAGTATGATATGTTGTGGAGAGTTTCTTCTCTGATCCTGTCTATTTGGTGTTCTGTGTGCTTCCTGTATTTGTGTGGGGATGTTTTTCCTTAATTTAGGGAAATTCTCTTCCATGATCCTGTTTATGAATTGGTCAATACTGCTAACTTGAAATTCTTCTCTTTCCTCTATGCCTATGATACATAAATTTGGTATTTTCATGGTGTCCCATATCTCTTACATATTCCATTCCTGTGCTTTTTAAAATTTTTTCATAATCTTTGCTTGAGTGGTTCAGTTCTTCACCTTTATCCTCCAGTGTTGATATTCTGTTTTCGATTTCATTCCTCCTAGCAGTGAGGTTTCCCCTTGTTGTTTCAAGTTGGCTTATTGAGTTTTTCACTTCCTTCCTCATTTCTGCCTGATTTTTTCTCAGTGTTTCTATCTCTTTTGTGAATTCAGTCAGAAGGTTATCCCTATATTCTTTCAGTTCTTTGATTTATTTGTTCTTGTGTTTATTAAATTCATTAATAGTCCTTGATCTCATTTATGATTGTTCTTTTAAATTTTGTGTCCTCGATTTTCTCTAGGAAGTTCTTGCAGAACTCTTCTACAGGACTGGTGGAGTTTGGTGGTGACATACTGTTTTGGCTTTCCATTTTATTTAATTTTTGTGTGTGTGATTTTTGGATGTTAATTTCTTTTGTTGTTTGTGATTCTGATATGAGAATTAAGTTGAAGTATGCTTCTGTTTCTATTATTGGTGTGCCTTGGTCCTTTTCATATTGTTTATGTAAAGCTGGTTGATTCAGGTTTCAGTTTCTCTTAGGTTTTATTCTGGAGGGCACTGATGGCTTCAAATCAGCTACTCAGGAACCCAAGTAAGGTTTGGTCAGGTACACTCACACTTCCATCTAAGGTTTGGACCCCTACTAGCAAGAACTCAGAGCAAAATTTGAAAAGTTCCCTAAGGGGGTGGGGGTGATTTTAGAACACTCAGTGGGTTTGCTGAGTTCCCAGCCCCTATGGTAGAGGAAGGGCAGAAACAGGCACTCTCTGGAAGTCTGCTGAGATCACAGCCACTACACAGATGGATGATGGAACCCACCCTCTTAGGCCGTACACCAAGATCTCAGCCTTAGCCTACCAAAACCAGGTTTGCCCCAGGGCCTTGGGAAGGGCCTCACATAATCCCAGTTAGAGGGTTCGGTACAGCACAATTAGGAGAAGCCCACCACCATGTGGAGGCAGGCTGTGCCATGTTCTCAAGCAGTCCCCTGAGTCCTCAGCCCTATGCTAGAGGGAAGCCAGAAATAGGCAGTCTCTGGTGGTCTGCTGCATCACAGCTGCTACACAGATGGGGATCGGAACCATCCTCTCAGGCTGTCTCTTTTATTCTTATTTTATATTGACATTTTATATATCTTTTCATGTGGGAAGTACACACACACTATGGGAAATGGGTAGAGAACACAAGACAGCTTGAAGGAGTTATTTCATTCCTTCCACCATGTATATCCTGGGAATTAAAGTCAGGTTGTCTAGCTTGGTGGCACATGCTTTTATTCTCTGAGCTTTATCACTAGCACTGTTTTAATATAGCATGGAGTTAAATGGTCTGAAAGCAGTGTATTTTCTATTTGGGGATGGAATATCCTGACCAAAAAACAAACAAACAAAAAAATACAAGAGAACATAAAGCGTTCTTTTGGTTTCCAGTTCTGGAGGGGATAGTGTCTGCCATGGCAGTAAGACAGGGCACCAGAATCATGAGGTCAACCTGGCAATAAGGAAGCATAATGATCATATTTCATATACACACAAGAAGCAGAGACTTAGAACCCATGAAGGGTCAGTAGGCATTGAAAGCATGGCAGCAGGATGGAAAATTGGCTGATCATATTTTCATCCATACACAGAAAGGAGAGATAGAGAGAGGGAGAGAGGGAGAGAGAGAAAGGAAGAGAGAGAGGGACAGGGAGGAGAAAAGTCTGTATCCCTCAGTTCCTACTTCCAGTGATGTAATTCCTTCAGTAATTTTCTACCTCCTAAAGGTTTCATAAACTCCCAAATATCCCCAACTACTGGGGATCATGTTTCCAATTACATGAACATACAGGTTCTCATTCAAAACACAGCAGAACTCTGATAAAAAGCAACTTAATGGAGAAAAAGGAGTTATTTTGAGTTACAATTGCAGAAGAAACATAGTCCATCATGTTATGAAAGACATGAAGTAGGAGCATGAGGTGAACCTGGCAGTCAGGAATTGCAGTGAGCATACTTCATGCACACCCAGAATGCAGAGAAAGAGAAAAGGAAGTGCTGCTAGACTATAAAATCTCAAGCCTACTCATAGCTATCTATTCTCCAGGGAAGTTCCTCCTCTCAAACATTCTTTAGCCATCCCAAACATAGGCACTAGATCAGAACTAAGTGTTCAAACACATAAGGAAATTTCAAACCATATCAAGTACAAAACACATTTAACTTTTTTTGTCCTAGAGCTTGTGTTTCTCTTAACTTGTCTTCTTTGATTAGGTTTCTTTATGCAAACTACATGGGAAAATTCCCATTCTATTGGTAGGCTAATATTTTGGGCAAATATGAAGACTTCTGAAATTAGACTTCCTCCAGTTTTTAGTGTCTATTCCTTTCATATATTTTAAAGCTTTTGTAAGGATCAGTGACAGTCCTTTAAAATTTGAGTCCAAGAAGACACCTTGTCATCTGAATTGTATATGCAATTATCTTATTTTCCACCAAATCTCCTGAGTCTCCCACAGCATTCAAAATTTACTAGTAATCCAGGAACTGGCAAAGAGATTGTGCAGAAGGTTTGAATCTCAATCTGAAACTCCCTCATTTGCAGAATATTTTCTTTAACTACTTATTGACTACTCTGGGCTCAATTATCTGAACTTGGTATCTAGAATATACTTTTCATTTTATATAGGGTTGATACATAAAAATACAAAATTTACAAATAACAATGGTGTAATCATTTTATTTTTCCTGATACATCCAAATATAAAATTATACATATCAATGGAATAACATGCTGTATCTCAATATATACCACACAGAACCCCAAGGTTTTGTAGCAGAAGGGATTGTAGGTGTTATCTCACATAGGGTGTATGCTACTTATATTTATACACTAGCACTCTTTAAACTCTATATTCTCTTCTTATATTGTTCTCTGCTGTGTTCATTTTCAGTACGTTCAAAGGTCTGTTCTTTATATGTTTTTCTAAATTTGTCTTTTCCTGGCTTAATATCAATTCTTTAAATGCCTCAGTATCAGAACATTGTACCAAATTATGAAGATGCTGGTGTGTTGCTGACAAAAATTTACAAATAATGACATATATTTATTATTTTCATTACCTTATATCAAAATTATGATAATAATGAATAAACACAGAAGCATATTTAATAATTAGAATGAACTATTTAAAAGCAAAATAAATGAAGTGAGACTACTTTTAGTATTCTATTGAAACTGTTTTTGAAAAACATTATATTTGTTAAGAGAAAACAAAACAGCTCACCAATGTAAATAATGCCCCAAATCCTACTGTTAATATTTTATATCATTTCAAATTACATTTGGCAACCATTTTTTCAGACATCTATGAAAAATAGACTATCAAGTTAGCAATATTCATCCTTCCCCAGAAACTTAGTTTCTTTAGAAAAATCAACTTGACTTGTTGAGTCAGTTACTGTCAGTGAGGAGTTACAGTGAATAACATCCCTCTGCCATCCAGATGCTGTGAATACATTTCCTTTATCTTCTTCACATATAGCCATCTAGCATACACTTTACATTCCTACTGTTAATTTCAAAAAGAAAATCAAGCAATAGCATGTTGAGACAAATCAAATGGCTAAGACAATGAAGATGTGTTAATAGTCCCAAAGATTCGTATCTGAACATCTTGTATTTATCCAAACTAATGTGGTTCTTAGAAGTTGCTTATATTCTATTCCTCAGTACAGAATATGGGAAATTTTAAAACAATGTTCTATGAAATTCAAACAATTAAAATGCTAATTTTGAAATAAGACTATAGACAATAGCAATCTTGTTATATTTCAGAACGTAAAAAATTAAGTGAATGAAAGATATGCAATTAACATAACCCCCCAAAGGATAATTTAGTAATCAGAACCACATAAGAAAATGAAAGCTTGTTTGTTTCTGTACTCACACATCTTTTTTTAAAAAATGTAGAGGAGTTCTACTAAAAATAAACATGACATGTTGTTTCATTATAAATCCAAGTACTACAGACATTTTCCAATTAATGTGTCTGAAATGGAAAAGAAGGTGGAATAAAGAGGTTGGTTGACATCTTTGAAGCTTAAGTTCTTTAGTTAAAATAAAAATCACGATTTCTGAGTAATAGGACAGATTATAATCTACTTATATACAAGTTAGTGGAAGAACAAACAATATAAAAACTAATACAACTGAAAAAAAAAAATACAAGAAGGACTAAGTGTGGATGAGATCTCTACCCAGGTGGAGACAGCAGGTAATACACAGCCACACTCCTGATCCAGGGTCAGTGGTGGCTTC
The DNA here is from genome assembly GCF_000622305.1 of Nannospalax galili. NCBI lineage: Eukaryota > Metazoa > Chordata > Mammalia > Rodentia > Spalacidae > Nannospalax > Nannospalax galili. The sequence continues at coordinate 2,935,805 of NW_008348789.1, forward strand.
AGTTCAGGTGTCTTTCCCTGCTAGACAATGGTGCTCTAACCTTATTGAAGAGGAGACTAGCTAGACTGCAAAGAAGCAGTAGGCAGGATACATTGCACAGAACAACTGCAGGAAAAACACAGGCAATAGATTTAGAAGCAGAAGTTGCAACATGAGAGACTGAAATTGGCACTTTCTCAGCACCAAGAAGTTAAAGCCTGAGTAAAAGAAGTTAAACCACTGTCTGGAGAAGGGATAACATGAGAACTAGAAAAAGAAAAAGTATCAGAATGCTCTCCAAGTATTCTCAAACAATCATTCACCAAAAATGTTATCAGACTAGGAAATCAAGAAAAATATGAAACAAAACAACAGCAACAAAAACTCCTGAATCTAATGCCAGTAATCAAGGTCTCCTCCAAATTTTTGTGAACATTATTTTCCTGTACCTATTCTATAATATTTTGTCTTTTATTTCTCATATATCTAACCCATATACTTCCTTGTCTTTTTATGCTTTCTTCTCAGAATTATTTTCCTCACCCCTTTTCATTTTACGACATACCCCTAGCTCTAAACCATTATACACTACATTTATTTTTACCAATCAGTGCCTTAGTGCTGGTGTCTCTGAATCTTTCTGAAGACACCGCTAAAGTATACAAGCATCTTCTACTGCAAGTTAACACGGAGACTTCAGTCAGGTGACCGTGAGTGTGACTGCAGTATGCTTCCCCTGGGTAGTAATAGGGAGCACATATCCAATTGAAAAGAACTCACCTGAAATTAGACAAACATAAAAATAAAGAAAATGAATTGAAAGGAAAATAAAAACCACATGACACATCAAACAGAGTAGATAGAAACAGCAAAAGAACAGGAAAAATATGAGCAAGCAAGACACTGTGATACCCCGCAAGCTTGCAAGCTCTCAATATCAGAAACCAAAGGTAATTAAATATACAAAGAAAAAAATGAATGAATTTGACCAGCACTTCCAAGAATTCAGGTGTTTGTAAGGAAACAATTTTTTTAAATGATATAAAGGATAAAGATATATACATACATTTGTGTGTATAGGGGTGGGGTCATGACAGGGGAGAGAGGACCATGAGAGAAGAAAAGGTTTCTTGAAGGCGTATTGAGGAAGTCAGAAATTCTTAGAGCTGTAATACAGTACAAGTCACATGATAGCATGAGGGGGATATTGGGGAGAAAACAGAGCATTAGGATGGGGACAGGAGCAGATGAACAGTGGTAGAGCAAACTATGCATTAAATGCCATAATTGACATAAAATGAGTAGAACACACTAGTATTAAAAATAAAATTAAAATAAATAGCTATTACTTTTCTTTCAATGTGAAGCAAATTCATTTTGATTTTATTATTTCATAAACAAGCATGTAGCCTCAAACAGAATGAAAAAAAATACAAATAGGTAATATTTTTTAAAAGTCTGTTGTTCTCAATACTTCCATTTTTTATTTGGCTTATTTTCCATTAAATCCACTGTGAGTTTCACAGCTTTAAGTCCAGGTTTATATGGTATAATATGATAATTTTAACAGAATTATTTATAATTTTAGTAGGATAGCAGTAGAGTTGAATGAAATCAATCACATCATGTCTATATACAAGCTATAAAAAGAATTACAGAAAAAACTACATTCAAAATGTAAAATTATGCTGTGTTTGGTGAGCTGAGGATATGAAGAGAATATGGTTTGGTGTTAAATTTGAGTCTATTTAGGGGTTGGAGAGATGACTCAATGGCTAAGAAAACCAACTGCTCCTTCAGATGATCTGGGTTTGGCTTTCAGCATCCACATAACATCTAATCGTTTTTCATAGCTGCAGTTCCAGGGGATTCTGTGCCCCACTTATGACCTCCACAGGTATTGCAAGACATGGGTGCACTTACACACATGCAGGCAATGCATTCATACAAATAAAATGAAAATAATATATGAAAATATTTTTGTTGTTACTGTTTTGAGGGGTTTTGCTGTTGTTTTAGATGGGTTCTCCCTAGCCTAGCCCCCCACCCCCCTGGAAGTCACTATGTAGTCTAGGATGACCTGACTCTCACAGAGATTCACATACCTCTGCCACCCCATGGCTGGCATTAAAGGTCACATCCAGCATGAAACATTTTTTTAAAAAACAATAAAATAATTTGTCTACTTATTTCAGTACAGTTTTTTTACTTAATGTTAAATTTTTTATTTATTTGGTAAATAATCTTTGTATACTAATGTTGTTGAAAATTGAACTTTACAACACTTCTGTATAACATCTTAAACAAGGCTGGACTCAAGAGTGATGGACTCAGGATTTATTTTCAGGCATTTTGATAGCTGTTGGAGTGGCTAGACTCGGTGTCAGTTCCCTTAAAAGCTTCTAGATAGGGAGAGAAAACAAATTTAGCTATCACTTAATTTTTGGGCTATAACAGTAGTGGGTTGTCTCCCTTAGCTACAAGTGGGCACTACAGTATTGCAGACCAAGATTTTAAGCTTTACATCTGAGTAGCATTGTCTTATGAGGAACAAAATCATCAATGAGAAATAATTGTCTAAAGTTTTTATAAGTATTTTAAGTATAATGTCTGGGATGTGTAATCCCTTGAACTCTTAAAGAAATATACTGATGACTTTAATTTCTGATTATACTTTCCTTTTGGGTGTTTAAGACCATACTGTTGGCCCAAATAAACCAATTTATTTTTACTCTTAAGGTCATCTGAGGATGTATTCCTCAGGGGTCATATGGCTTTGGGGGAGTTCCTGGCTACTTAAGCTTTTCTTTTACCAGATAGATCTGTGTGAAGATAAGTCAAAGGTCCTGCTTGACCAGGGCTTTGCTTGGAAGCATGGCGGTAATGTTCCTCTGTGTTGACCCACCTCTCTATAGACTGGACACTGGTTCAAATCCATCCTCTTGGTTCTCCATGGCCTCCCTGAATAAAAGGACAGTTGACTCACCACAGTTACAGGACATTTTGAGAGATGCTTCATAGTCCCCTGGAACTTAGTTGCCCTTATCGGGCAAGGAACAAAAAAATGTCCCTTTAAGTTCCTCTGACCAGTTTAGTATAGGCCTCAGATTCTGGCTATTAAACACCCAAGAAGGTTAGTTACACCAATCTGGTACTTTTAATTACCATATGCTATGTGGTTCTGGAAATATCCAGCCATCATAATTTTCTAACGTCTTTTAACATTTCATTTTCTTTCTTAATAACCATGAGACATAATTTTCATCTGTTGAGATAATTCTCTTCTTGGGGATACTAAGCAATATTTATCCCCTTCTAAGGCTCTAGTGTCAAACCAATGTTTGATTACATTAAAATTTTCCTGGAATGACAATGAATTTACTGACCTTTCTTACAGACATGACTAGGGGTTGCTGAGGTGTATGAGTGACCTAAGAATATTTGCACTGGAAAGCCTTTACCATCATGGATCAAGCCATCTCTTCCTGGTCTTCCCCAGATTATATACTTTAGTCCTCCCAAAATCCAGGAGATCATTTGCAATTAGGGAAGAATTACATACAGCTGTCTGAGAAGAATGGCTGAATACTCAGGTGAGGGTCCAATGACCCTGCCTACACCTATCTCAATCAGAGATACAGTAGTCAACAAGCCCATTTGTGCTGATCTTTTGCTAGTGGACACAGTTGAAGTTGTGAACGTGGTAGTTGTTTGATTCAGAAAAGAGTACTGTGTAGCATCACCTTATTGAAAGAATATGGAATCTAAATTATACTCATAAGATAATGTAATAAGTTAATATTGCCCATATACATACTGTACTTTATAACAACTGGTACATAGTTAAACATTATCAAATTGATGTTCACAACCACCAGCATAATCAGTTAAGGAAAACTGTAATGCTTTAGTTACTGATTGAGGAATTCTAGGTAGAAGATCCTCTCTGTACTCCCCATTAACTGTGAATTGTACTCTAGCCAGAGAAACAAAAGCATCACTGCCACATGGGATCTTCCAGGTATCAGAGACCTTCATTCAAGCCAAACTAAGATTCCTGGTTTACTGATAGGAGTTTTAGGAATAGCTAATTGAACTGGCTCAGCAAACTTACCTAAGTTACTCCATTTTGTTCATAGCCATTTTAGCAGCAACTTTGCTCCACACCAAAAGGAAAAGGGGAGCAACCTTGGGTCTTGGGAAATTGTCCTAGCCATGAATCATGGAATGTGATAATTTCAGACATTATATATCTGGTTAACCAGCTTGTTTTCACCTCTGTAGTTCAGTTGCTATTTTGGGTCACATGACACAGGGCATAAGACCACCCTTGTTATCCTGTTATTATATGACCACCTAGAAGTTGTTTGCCTTGACTGTTTTATCATACTTATTATGGCTAAAATAGTTGGCTAGTTTTAAGGTCATGAAGTTGGATGCCAAGTTATGTGACTAAATCATTTGTCTGTATGATGATTGGTTGCTAATTACTAAAATTGGAATTCTGTTATGTTGTATAACCTTGATTGGTGAATGCAGATTTTGCTTATGCTATGCTTACTGTGATCCTGTAAAAACTCTGATCAATCAATATTCAGGGCTGCTTCTACTCCCGAGATAGACAGCCCGGCCAGTTGAAAAATAAAATTTACCTTGCTACTTTTCTTAAAGTGGTGTTGGTGATTTTTTGTGAACTCCGTCTTATAACACTAATATAAAGGCAGTTAGATGCAGACGTAAACATGAGAGCTAAAGGGAAGCGTTACTCCAAGGGAGAAAACCACAGAGCCACATCTAAGCCAGCAGAGTTTCCAGGGCCAAAAAACACCCCTCCCCTAAACAGACCACATCTGCCTGCATACAGAGCAGTGCTGCAGGAAACAAAGAGAAAAGGACAAGGCCAAACAGATGAGACAGGAAGACCAGTCCCATAGAATTCATCTCCAGCAATGAAGATGAGTAAATATATAAAATCAAATCTACAACCAACAGGAGTTCAATTTTTGCAGCCCATTTTCAGGCCTTTAGAAAGCAACACAAACCAGACTGAGAATGTCAAAACCAAAATGCTTCCAAAGGGAGCAAGCCAAAAAGATACCTTAAAACAAACACTATGAAAACAAACCGAAACCAAAAGGTATGCAACATGGCCCTTAAACAACCAACTCAGATATTGGGTTTTTGTTGTTGTTGTTGTTGTTCTTGTTCTTGTTGTTGTTTTTCCTTTGAGAAAGGGTCTCCCTGTAGCCCCAGCTGGTCTGGAACTCACTGTGCAGATCAGGCTAGCCTTGAACTCAGAGATCAGCCTGCCTCTGGGATTAAAGGTGTGCTCTACCAGACACTGTTTTGTATGAACAACTAGTACTTCAAAGTTTTGTGAAACACTTAATAGACCTAGAGACATTGTCCAATAAATTTCAAGATATTTAGGGTACCCAAATTTATAAGGCCTTTGAATGTACTATCAAAATATCCTTATTTATAAATCTGCATGTAGTGTATTTTAATTAGGCATGCCAAAATAAAGCAAAATAAAACCAATAATTTTGTGTGCAAATGAATGAAAATAATAACTGAAGTGGCCAGTTTGTTTTGACAGAAATATATGAAGCCACAGATAACAGAATTACTTGACATCTCTCATAGGAGAAAACTTATAGACATACATGACATAAATGCATGAAATCCCAAACACATGGAAAATGATTATCATAGGCACACATGACATAATTCCATGCAAACTAGGTACACCCAAAACACAAAAATCAAGGAGTTTGACTAGGCTGGTACATGCATGTAAGGCTCTCATCCTTTAAATGTGGATCAAAGAACACTTCCTCTATAACCTCCTCATAGCTAAGGGGATGTTCTCCCTCCTTTTCTGGTAAGTATGAGGCTGGGTGTTAGGGTTCACATAGTCTCCATCCAGAGTACATCCAGGGATTCTTATCCAGTATGGCCTGATTTCAAGTCACTAGACTTCACAGAAAGTTTTAAATTTGAAGAGTTTTATCTTAATGCCATAATTTCCTGCATAGGCTAGTTTAAAGTTGTCCAGAATCACCTGGAAGACAATCTAGGTCTGACACTTGGACTGGAAACAGCCAATCAAAAATTTTATATGTTCCTGGGATGTATGTAATGTGTGCATAGGAGGGGTGGAGAGTGTTAGTCTCCCTCATTCAGATTCCTTCCTGGCCGGCCACCTCCCAGTGACTTAAAAGGTCTTATCGTAGGGCCACACGTATAATCCCATGCTCAGTCACCCAAAGGTGAGGGCCTGTTTAGTTTACATCAACCCAGTGGAACCACATGGTGAGGCCCAGTTAGATTCCGTGGCCTTGCAAAGCTGTAAAACCATTACCTTCACTCTCATATTCACTCACACTCATTCAGAGTTTAATACATCTCCCTAGTTATTCTCACTAAATTCCTGTTCTGCCTAAACCAGGGGCAGGACCTTGGAATCATGTCAAGGTTTAGTTGTGGCCTGGTTTGCTGCCTGATCCCTGATTCCTGTTTTACCTTAAATGGGGCCAGTACCTCGGAATCACATGGAGGTTCAGTTGTGGTGCCCTTCATTCCTGACTGGGGATAGTGCCCTCTCAGAATCACATCAAGACTTCATACACAGCCTCCTATGGGGATCAGCCCACTCCAATTTCAACCTGTCTGACCTGGGGCCCATTGCCTGTCTGGATATCTATTCTGGGTCTTTATCTCACTTCACCTGTGGAGAGACTCCTATCTGGGGCTATGGAGCTCTCTCTGGCCTCCTAGAAGGAGACCCCAAGAGGAAATTCTTCAAGGGTGCTCAATTCTCTTTTCTAGGGGCCAAGGCAGGCTGCAGGGTCCAGGAGTGGCAGCCTCTCTACCAATGAGGGTATGGTAACTGTGAATGCAAAGCAAAGTTCTCTGGATCTCTTCATTTCAAAATACAAGCTATGCTGAAAAAAAAAAAATTCATGAAGGCAGCAGAAGGAACAGGGAGCATGTCCAGCACATTAATCACTGGATTGTTGCTCTGAAAGCATGTCTTGCCCAAGCATGACCTGTGACTTTCCACATATACTGAAATTTAAAATGCATAGATCTAGTTAGAAAAGTAAGTGCTTTAAGACCACATAGTCTGAGCACAGCTTGCTTGGTGCCCAACAGGGCCTAGGATCAAAATTTGGAGCCCCTCTGCCTGGGAAAAATGTTTGGGGAAAAAGGGCTTTTAAAATCATTTGTTGGTTTGTCTATGGGGTAAGGTGCCTTAAATTCTTTAAATGCTCCACCAAAGCTGCCCAGCCACTTCAGCCTAGACCTGAATGACCCAAAGCAAGATAAAAAAATGGATAAGGAAGTTCACCTGCTGGCATAAGCCAAATGTAGTGTGCACTTGAAAATCTCTGCATGACCCCCCACAAAAAAATGTTATTAAAATTTTGGGCTCCCATATGGATCAACAATATGAAACAGTCAGAAAGAGGGTCCCTAGAGGGTTCTTAGTCTCATTCATAAAAGAATTTAAGAATGGGTCCATCCAGAAACTTTTACAATTATATTAGAATCTTAAAGAAATATCCTCAGTGCAGGTGACCAGGTAATCTTGGCAGCTGCCTAGAAGAGGTGAATAGTGGGAAGGAAAGAAAGTCATGGAGCCATGCAAATTTAGAGCCTGCAAGGGAGGTCAGACACGTGGCTGACTTGCAGTCACATGGCTGGGAGAAGGAAGCTTTAGAGAAAAAAGTGAAGAAATACAATATGCTAGGGACAGGGAGGCATTGAGATTGATCAAAGCTGAGGTAGGGAGGGGTAGCAGAGGCCCCAGAGCAGGTAGGAATCCGAGTGTTGGGGTCCTATGAAACAGTCTTGGTCAGGAGGATTTGATAAGATGAACAAGAGGCACAGATGGAGGGACTAGCAAGGAGGTCAAAAGGCTTGGACATAAGGAAACTCAGATCTTTTGTCACTATGTTGGCAGAAATTATTTAAATCTCTCAAAATATTGAAGTGTAAAGTTCCAATGTCTGGCCAAAGAGAGTCATTATTTAACTTGTACTGGGGCCAGGCAGTGGTGCATAGGAATTTTAAGGGCTTTGGCCTAACTATATCTGAAAATCGTAGTTGTTTTAAGGATTTAAGAAGATAAGCAAGAGGCATGAGGCCCTTGGCCTTGGACTGGGCAGTTCCCATACCCCAGATTATATACAGAGGCAAAGGAGATAGAGAAAAGAACCGAGCAAGCAAGTAGGAATAGACAATGAGGATAGGATCTAAGCAGAGAAAGGCAGGACGGAGCAGGAGAAGGATTTGGCATAGGTACTGCAAAAATGAGAATATGAAGAACCAATCACCAAGGAAAGCGTCCTTTCCTGGGACAGGCCTGAGAATGAGTTTCGAGTCCTGGAGGCAGCTTCCTGCAATCAGATCATCAGGGAAGGAAAAGATGCATTCCTATCCTCCACAGGAAAGGGTGCATGTCCTAGCCCTGGGAACAGCATCCCCAGAGAACGGAAAGGACTTTCTGACACACTAGTGTGATTTTAAAGGTGAGCCCACAAGGAGAAGAAAGCCCTGCAATGAAAGCATGACACAACCAGCCAGTAAAGGGAGACAAAGTATAAGGAAAGGGATGGGGAAAAAGACATGGAGAATCAGAAGGAAGGGAAAAGAGGCATGTGGAGTAAGAAAGAAGGGGGATGGGATAGACAAGAAGAAAGAGGAGAGAGAGAGAGAGAGAGAGAGAGAGAGAGAGAGAGAGAGAAAGGAAGAGTTGGAGTGTAGAGCAAAACTGAATCAGTGGTGTTCACAGGGACGAGTAACCAGCAGCAAGTTCCTGCCAGGGATTTTTATGTGGGATTCCCAAAAGATTGCAGGCCTGGGGGGTCTTGGATAGGTTTTGGCACCATATGATAGGTTAATCAAAGAAAATTGGGAGAAAACACCAGGACACAGACAAGAACTCCTGCTGGATAGAGTTTATTGGCAGGGAAATTGAACGGGGCAGTTCTGTTGCTGGTTCTCCTCAGGCCAGCTGTGAAGTCCCTGACCTGGATTGGGTCCCCTGCCAATTGGGGGGGGGGCAAGAGGTGTGGTGTCATGACACAGACACTGGGAGTCGGGAAGAAGCAAGCATTAGGCAAGGTACTGCAGGCTCATTTAATGCAGGAGGGGACAGGCCTTATATTTCACTTTTCTTCGCCCCCAAGTCCCTTTAGTCAGCATATCATTTTCTGATCGGTCCGCACCACACAGTCTGTCAGCAGTCACTGGGCTTGCAAGCAGGGTACGGAGGAGAGGGCTCCTTTTGGCAGGCTCTTTGTGGACCAAGAAGTGAAGTGAATTCTCGCTGAATCCCAGGGCTCCGGGTCTACGCCATCTTTGGAGGCCTCCTGCTACATTTCTGCCCTTTTTCTTTAAAAATGACTGTCCAGCGAGAGCCAGTAGGCAGCTCCACCTCAGGATGACCCCAGGATCATGGACTGTGCCTGTCTTAAGTGGTCCTATTAGGGCATGAACCTTACCTGTCATTGGAGCATTGGTGTACACGTCCATGTCCTGGCTTAGGTTAATTCAGCCCAACAGGAGCTTACCCATCATTGACTACCAGCCCTCCAAGGGGTATCGTCTGGGGGATCAGTCAAAATGGGGAATTATCTGTAGGAGACCTCGTACATTTGTACAAGCCATTGAGTGATTCCCAGGGAGTAACTGGATCCATGGTGGGGAGGCCAAGCATAGAATTAGTTGAATAGAGGGTGGGATAGGCTTGGGAGTGAAGCAATAAGGGCAAGCGTATAGGTGGGGAGGGGACCAAGCACCAGAGATCATGGGCCATGGCAGGGGCAGGGAAGAGCAAACCAATTATCCAGATAATGTCGAGGTCTCTGAGTCCTAGGGGTCCCATTGGTTGGTTGCTGGTCTCACATCTCTTGCTGGAACCCATACTGGCGTTGTTTCTGTCTGAGGAAACACACAAGCATAGCCTCTCCCTCTTGTTAACAAGGGGGCAGAAGGTTGCCATTGACATATTATGGGGTCCTTCCATCTCAATAGTGGCAAGGGTATAGGACTAGGTATGGTAGCCCAGTGTTTGTAGACTGGGCTCAACCAATTTTCATAGAAGGACAGGAAATTAATGCTGAATAGAGCTTCAATTAGAGCCAAGTGTGGGTCCCTTTTACACTCAAGGGTAGCAAGTTTTTGTAATGTTTCTTTGAGGGTCCTATTGGCCAGCTCCACAATTGCCTATCCCTGTACATTATAAAGGATGCCAAGGGTTTGGCTAATTTTCCATGTTGACAGGAATGATTGGAATTGTAGAGAGGTGTAAGCTTGCCCATTATCAGTTTTTAGGGTCCATGGCACTCCCATTACCAGCATTGCTGATTTGATCGCCTTAATAGTGTGTGAGGCCTTTTCACCAGTTTGAGCGATGGTGAAAAGAAAGGAGGGGTGGTTTCAGCAGTGATATGGACATACTTAAGATTACCATAGGAGTTATAATGGGTGATATCCATTTGCTAGAGGGCATTGGGTAGGAGACCATGTGGGTTAACTCCATATGAATTGAGGGCACCTAAGGGAGAAAGGGGTGTACATGTCACACAAGACCTGCTCAGACGTTTGCATTGAAAGATGGGTAGGTCAGGTAGAAGGCGGTGCAGACTGTGAGGAGAAAGGTTAAATTGTTGGTGTAAGGCTCTGGCTTGGTCTAGTAGGGGAATCTCTACAGACATAATAATTTATCTACTTTGTCATTTCCCTTTGCCAAGATCCCGGGGAGCTTGGTGTGTGATCTTATGTGGGAGATGTGCTAGGGCCATTGTCTGTTATCTATAATAATCTGGAGAGCTCTCATGGTTCTAGTCATAGGATCCTTGTGGCCTTTTACCTGAGCAAAGGGAAGACATCTGAGGGCCTGAACCGCATGCTGGCTGTTGGAGAATATATTGAGCGGTTCAGTCTGGAAGACTTGGAAGATTTTTATCAAGGCCAGGAGCACCCCCAACTGGACAGAGTCGGGATTGGCTTGTATTTAACAGGTGTCATCCTTTTCTGTGCCCTGAATGACAATGCCATAATGGGGCTTATTGGCATCCAATAAGGCTATCGTGGCTAAAGGTAGGGGGTTTTTGAAGGGGGAAGCATGTGGCTGAGTGGTGATTTTCAAACAGGCCAGGCTGGCCAGTAGATTATCTGGGGGGGTGTCCTTATCCAACTCCCTCATGAACCCAGACATCATTAGTTGGAAAGCCAGAGAGTCTGCCCATAATGTTTGGGAATGCTTAAGAAGAAAGAGCAGTATAATTTTGTCAGGTTCCTTTCCGAATATTCTCCTGGCTGTTTTTCGGGCCCTAATTGCTAACTTGAAGGCAATATCATACTTAAAGCTAAGCCTAGTTAGGTCTGAGGTAGCCAGGTGGATCCACGCCAGGGGTCTTGCTGCCCTAGTGCCCCCAAGACACTATTTTTAGTCCAGAGGATCAATACCAGTAAGGGTTCTGCTGGGTCATGACGTCAGAGTGATGCAGACCAGAGTATATGATATATCTTATTAAGAAGATCCTTAGCTGACTGGGTGAGAGGGATCCTTGAAGTTGGTGAATTATGGCCTTCCAGCAGGGAGAACAAGGCCTGGAATTCCAAGTCATGGACTGGTATAAATTGTTTGATCCAGTTTATAGTCCCTCAGAGTTCTTGGAGCTCTGTCAAGGTATATACAGTTTTTTGCAAGATGGAAGGTTGAAGCAGTTTAATTACGGTATCTATATGGTAGACAAGGAATGTGAAAGGTTGGATGTATTGTAACTTGTCTCACGCAATGTGGAGACCTAGACATTATAAATCAGCAAGCAGACTGGGTATTGCAGCCTGTAAAATATTGTGAGATTTGTGTGCTAGCAGTATGTCGACCATATAGTGGGTGACAATTAGGTCCTTGGGGGTGTTGGTTAAGGCCTTATTAACATATAATTGACAGATTGTGTGGCTATTTTTCATACCTTGTGCTAGTACCTTTCAGTGGTATCTCTTGGCTGTTCTTTGAAAGTTGGGCTCCCATACTGTGAAGGCAAAGTGAGGTCTATCTTGTTCTGCTAGGGAGATTTGGAAGAAACGATCTTGGATATCAAATACTATGATATGATGGGTTGGAGGGGACAGAAGTAGGGTGTGGTAAGCCCGCTTGCAGTGAGCCCATCTTTTCCATCTGGGCATTGACTGCTCTAAGATCTTGGAGGAGTCTGTATTTCCCCGATTTCTTTTTAATAACAAATATTGGGGTATAATGTTTACAGAGAGGCCAAACCTCAATTGTTCAGCTAAGAACTTTTTGAGGGCAGATAATTTAGGTTCTATTATAGGTCACTGGTCTACCCAAATGGCATCATTAGAGAGCCAGGTGATGGGGAGCGGTTCAGGGGCCAAGATTGGAGTTGATCCCAGGCATGCAGTGTGCAGTGGACATTAAGATTAGGGGTGTTGGGCAAGGTGTTGTCCTTTCCCTCATAGTCCCAAGTTATCTTGGAGCATGATATCATCATAAAAGGCATGTTCATCTGTGGTAAGGACCACGCCCATGTCCTCTAATTCGTCTCGGCCTCATAAGTTATGGGGAATGTCTGCTACTATGGGGGTAACTGTGCCCTGGTTCCTATTTAAGTCCTTCCAATATACTGGACGTGTGACCAGCTTGGTATCTTGTTTGCTGATAACTCCTTTTATTGGTGGGCCTGGCCAGTGTTTCCAATGAGGGAATTTAAGGGATTCAGTTTCTGATATAATGGTGACATCAGCCCCTGTGTCTACTAGGCCCTTTATACTAGTTCCATCTAGGAACCAGGTCATTAGTGGGGAGTAGTTGAAGACTGTGAGAATCCATAATATCTGTCTCGTTTCCCCTCTTGTGGGCAGGGCTGAGGGGCACCCTGGGTGGAGTTTAAAGGAGTCGAGTCTGGTTGAGGCTGTGACCTACAGTCTTTAGCCCAATGGAACCTTTTTTTGCACTTGGTGCAGCGAGTCTTGGGGTGAGCTGTACCTCTTGGGCAGTGGCTATGAAAGTGGCCAAGCCCCCCAAGTTCCAACAGCCTTTCTGTGAGCAAAAGTGGGCGGGTTTTCCTTGAGACAAAAGAGTCTCCAAGGAGGCAGTCAAAGCCTCAGTAGGGCCCGCCCTAGGGTCTAAATCTCTAGTAACAAGTACCCATTCCTGAATGTTATCATTGTGGACAGGTGCAGTAGGGATGTTTAGTCCCTCCCAAGTTAATTGTTTGATAAGCACCTCTCAGGTGGGTCCAGACTCCCCTGCCTGTTGTATCAAATTACGGAAAAAGACTTGTGGGTCACAGGGGAAACAACATTTAAGGTCCTTAAAGGCCAAGTCAGAAACTTGTTGAAAACAGGCATGGAGGCCAATAGTGGAATGGGAGATGAGGTCGGTATATTGTCCATATCCTGTGAGCATGTCCAACTTAATGTTGAGGCCATATTGGAGATTTAGGCATGCCCTGGTTGGCAGCCTGATTGTCATAGGCTACGTGCCAGTTTAGAAAGACTGAAGCTTCTAAGACTGCCTTTAGTAAGTTATACCAATCATAGTGGGTTTGTAAATGCAAAGACCACTGGGGAGTCAGGGCCCAATTGCTCAGCTGCCTTGCAGATAAGAACAAGGTCAGTAAATGGGGTGGGCAGCCATGGATCCTGTGCCACATCAGGGCTGAATTTAACCAGAAATGCGGGCAAAGGTGGGTGAGGGTTTAAGGAGGGCAGCCTAGGAGGAAGGGGCATGGTAGCAGGGCAAGGGGCAGGATGATTACTGGGGGGGCAGAGAGTAACTCCTTCCACGGGTATTGGGGCCAGAAAATTTCTGGGCATGGTAGTCCTAGGAGAGTATCCTGAGTTACAGGCAAAGGAGCTCCTTCCTTATTGGAAGTGGGCGCAGAGGTGGCATCCACCTCCAGGTCTGGGGGCTCTGGGAGGTCCAGGGTTGAGATAATAGCCAGATCTACACTAAATTGCTCCTGGCAGTGTTTGTTGTGGTCCGAGATGACTTCCTCAGGAGAGGAGGATTTAAGGCTAACAATGATGGCTAGGAGGATCGGTACAAAAGATGTGGGGGGAGTGATCCCTGACCCGACCTCCCTTTTTTGGGCAGGAAGAGGACCTGCAGCCACGTGTCAAGCTCCCATATAATCCATGTGTCAGGGTTCCACATGTTTTCAGGGGAGACCCATGGAGCTAAATTAGTGGCTTCATCCCAAAAGTGTTCGATATCTTTTGGTTTTACTTTCAACCCTCTGGATTTAAGGAGCACCTTGAGTGCTGCTGTTTGTGTTTCCCTGCACTGAGGTGGTAAATTGATCATTGTGGGAGGGTCTCGCGAAGGGGAATTCACCACAAAAGTAGAAGATGAGGCTGACTACCAAGAGGGCACAAAGGAAGCAAAGAAGCACTGTGAGCTACTCGGTTGTAAACCGCCCTTACATGTAAAGATATATCAGATCCCAATGTCTTATGCTCAGTGAGGGACTTCTGGAGGCTGTGACACCTCCACCTGTGTGCTCACATTGGTGTCTTCAGGAAAAATAACAGGGTGACCAGAAGCCTGGGCTCTGAGTTCGGCGTGGATCAGCCCTTATGTGAACTCACCGGGATGAGCTGAGAGGGGAGAGATGCTGACGTGGGCTTCAGGACCACTCGGTGGAGTGTGCCTCCCTGATCTAACAAAGTAGTCCAGTCACCAACAGAGTAGTCAGGGGTCCCTGATTGGGAGCCGGGTGTTGCGGGTTCTACTCAGGCCAGCTGTGAAGACCCTGACCTGGATCAGGTCCCCTGCCAATTGGGGGGGTGGGGTGGGCAAGAGGTGCAGAGTCATGAAACAGACACCAGGAGTCGGGTAGAAGCAAGCACTAGGTGAGGTGCTGCAGACTCGTTTAATGCAGGAGGGGGCAGGCCTTATATTTCCCTTTTCTCCTCCCCCAAGTCCCTTTAGTCAGTGTATCATTTTCTGATTGGTCCACGCCACGCAGTCTGTCAGCAGCCAATGGGCTCGCAAACAGGGTACAGAGGCATGAAGCTTCTTTTGGCGGGCTATTTGTGGACCAAGAAGTGAAGTGAATTCTCGCTAAATCCCAGGGCTCTGGATCCAAGCCATCTTTAGAGGCCTCCTGCTACACAGTTCCCTATTCAGGATAGAGGAGATATTGGTTTACAGGCTGTTGGCTGGGGGTTTTTATAGGGGGAGGGTGAGGGATGCTGAAAGCAGGAAGATTTTTTTTTTTTTTTTAAAGTTAGGCAGGAGAGAGAGACTCTAGGGCTTATCAGGACAGAATAGCCTCTGTCAAACCGCCCCTTTCTGTCAACCAGGATCTAAGTCATGTGATAAGGGATCTGTTTACCTTCTAAGATTATCAAAGGGGAAGAGGTTGTGCTGAAACAGATTTTGTAGCAACTGGTTTGGTAGTCAAAGGTGCAGAGGGTATGTTTATTTTGTCTGCAGATGGTCAGGGTGTGTATTAACTCAGTTCCTGTATTTTCAGTGGGCTTGTAAAAACATGAGGTCCTGTTGCACTGGAGAGGGGGTTGCTGCAGATCCAAACCCTAACACAAGGTGTGTGCTATTTTGAATGACATTAACATATTTTCAATATCAAACTTTTGGGGATATACTTACATTTTTTCTAGTAATAGGGTCTCCCTAAGCACCTTAGTGTGCTGACCACCACTCTGGAAATTTTTCTATTGCAGCCTCAAAAGTGAAGGAATTAGAGACATGTGTCACCCTACTTGTCCTTTCTGGTATCATGCTGGACATGGAATTTTATTTTTGAAGTGAATATATTAATTTCCTTAATTTTAAATCAATATATATAAAATATATATATAGTCCAAATATCCACATATAATTGAATATATTTGCCATGAACATTAAATTTTTCTTATAAACCATTAATGTATTCAAAAGGAAAGCACACTATTATAAAAATGCTTTAACATTTTTAAAAGTTCTATGAAATAATAAAGGTAAATGATAAAATACACCTAAGCTAGTTATACCAATCTTAATGCCTTAGACAAATGACATCAACAATAATGGTTGTGTCAATGTTCTACATTGTGTTTTTCTTGTGATGGGGAGGAAAGCTAGGGATTCCAGCCTGCTAAGCACAGGATCTGTCACTGAGCTGTATCTGCAACCCAGTATTCCTTTGTAAATCTAATTCTTTTGTACTTGGAATTCAGAATTCAATTAGAAATTCAGTTTGCATTTCACAAGTAGTCCATTTACCCTTTCCTAAAACTTTAATCATAGGGCTTATTCTTAAGGAATTTTGGATTAAAAGTATCATGCTCATTCTCAAATCATTTCATTGCCTATTGTTTCCTCTTCACTTAATTGGATTCTCTTGGGTTTAATTAGGTTTAAAGCATAGTGATTATAGAAAGACTATGCTTGTTTAATGTGAAGATTCTCTCATATGGTCTTTTCAAATCCCCCAACTTTATGCAGTGGATATTCAATCACATTACTAATTACTGGTAGAAAACAGCTCAAAGCACATTTCATACTGATGGTTGTTTAATATTACCATTCTTTTGTAGAAAGACAGCAGGATTAAACTGAAAAGTTAGTGTAAATTATTATTGTACAATGGTTTTAAAGAATTGCAGTAATAGACTACTCATCTTGTACTTTTATTCTTGTACATTGTACAATCTGTTTGAATTATCAAGTGCTTTTAGCAAATCAACTACAAATGAGATTAAATGATTAATTGACATTAAATTATAATTATGTAACAAATATAAGCCACATTCTATCAAACTATTTTTTACAAAATTTATTTAAGAATTTTAACTACATACATAAAAATGATAATCTCTTCACCCTTTTCAACAAAAATATGATGCAGCAAAAATTGGGATGAATAAGCTCAATTTTATAATCATTATAATTTAAAATTACTTTCAGAGCTGATAAGATGACTCAGAGGGTGGAGAGCCTGTTGAAGCCTGAAAACCTGAGTTTCCTCTACAAGATCCAACGGTGGTAGAAGAGAAGTACTAGAAGATATTGTCCCCTGACTGCCCATGTTCCCTGGGATGAGTTCATACACAAGCACATAAAAATGTAATCAATTTAGAGATTAATTAATTTCAATCCTATGAAGTCTAGTTTTATCCATGTTTTCATGTACCTGAATACTGATATCTTTACTTGTTATGTGCATTTAAACATCAATGATATAGTTACATAGCAGCAATTTTAATCAAATAACAAAACTGCTCTGTGATAGTTGGATAACTATTTTAATAAATAATGTACAAAAATGTATGAACTGCTTGCAAATATTCTTTAAAATATTAATTTATATCGATGTATGAAATATTAAATGGTAGCTTAAAATCAAAAAAAGGTAAAGCTAGCATTTTACTTTGTCATTTTACTTCTGAAAATCACCATAAATTATTGCCCCATTGTTTTTTCAATCCATGATGCATAATGAAATACAGTATTTGTTTTTCAAAGATGCATATATTTTTATTTCTCTTCTATAAAATTGGATGAGAGGGTCTCATATATATTCAACTATCAAAGAAACTTTTTTGAAAAATGTAATTTTTGATCATTTTAATTAACTTATAATGTAATATACTTCATTATTACATAGAAATGTAATAGACTTTTCATAGATACCTTGATTTGGTAAACTCACTTCCTTTCCACCTCTCTACTACATCATCTAAGTGCTTGAGCCCTGTTTTCCCCAGTGTTTTGTATATACCTTATTCCCATTGTTTAGGACATTGAGCCTCTTTTCACATATCATGGTCCCTGGCTAGTTCCATGACCTATCCCCACACTCACTACCAAAACTCCATGCACATGTATGAGAACGAGTAGGGTTAGTACAATGAGTGTGGTTAGTCTTTCAGTCTTGTCATAATTTGTATATACATCATTTGTTCTACAAATTTAACAATTTCAATTTTAATGGCTGAATAAAATTCCATTGTGCATTTAACACTACATTTTAAATATCTAATTATGTATTGATGAACTTCCTTGGCTGATTTTATTTCCTTGCTACTGTGAATAGAGTGGCAGTAAGCACACCTTTGGAAGTATTTCTGTGATAGGATTAAGAGTTCGGGTATGCCAGAGACAATATAGCTGAGGTTGAGAGGACTCTGCCAGAGAAAATACAACTGAAATCTTAAGGCAATTCTACTTTTACGTTATTGTGAACTCTCCATACTGATTTCCATAGCAACAGAATCAATTTACACTAGAGTCAACAGTAAATAAGAGCTCATGTTTTCCACCATCCTCACAGGCATTTGTTGACCTTTTTTTTTTTTGGATAACAGTCTTTCTGGATGGAAGGAAATGGAATCTCAAAGTAATGTTAATTTGCATTTCACTGATGGTTGAGAATGTTGTACATTTTAAAGAAGTATTTGCTGGCCACTTTGCTTCTTCTTTTTAGAAACATCTGATCTTGACCCAGCATGATACCACACTCCTGTAATCCCAGCACTGTACTTGGGAGGCAGACGCAGGTGGATTTCTCTGAGATCTAGGTCAACATGGCTTACATAGTGAGTTCCAGGTCAGTTGGTCTACAAGAAGACCCTGTCTCAACCAACCAACCAACCCACCAACCAACCAAACAAACAAACAAACAAACAAACAACAAACAAAATGCCTGGTCAGTTCACTTGTGTGATAATGGACTAGTTGTTTTATTTTCTGACTATTTAACACTTCAATGCAATTATCTATTCTAGACATTAACCCGATGCTGGAAGCATAGTTGGGAGATTTTTTCCACCATTCTGAAAGCCATCTAGCCGCTTTACTGATAGCTTTAAAAGAGAAATAAAATTAAAGAAAAACAAAAGAAGGAAAGACACAGAGGCTACCTTGAGAAAGGTTGTTTGCATTATCTGGTAGCACAGCTGCCAGCAGCTATCTGGGCTGCCCTGCTCTTAGCACTCACATTCTAAAACCTAGGACTCGTTGAAAAACAGAGCCATAAAACTGACTCTTAAAAAAAATACCTTTCTTAGCAGAGAAAACATCTGCTTAATTAAACCTTTTATTTCTGCTCCTGTAAATATGGTTGAGATGGTTACCCTGGGAAGAATACTCATCTCTC
Organism: Nannospalax galili; assembly: GCF_000622305.1. NCBI lineage: Eukaryota > Metazoa > Chordata > Mammalia > Rodentia > Spalacidae > Nannospalax > Nannospalax galili. Next base: position 2,954,932 of record NW_008348789.1, read on the forward strand.
TTGGTTGTGTAAACTGTTGGTGGCTGTAGGTCACCTAGGCTACAATTCACCAATGTAGTGCCTATAAATGCTGTGAAAGCCTGTGTACTGATGCTCAGAATTTCAGAGGTGACTCCACTGAGCTCCCCAATCAATAATACTATTGGGTTTTGTTTTGGTTTGGCTTATTTTTGAACCTCCTCTTGGTCTGAGTATGTGTTTGAAGTGTAGTGACTAGAAGGCATCAAGTTCCCTTGATATGCGCTTTTGCAATGTAGAAGGTTTTTTAATTTCTTATAATCCCATTTTACATTTGTTGACGTTACTTCATGTGGTACTGGAAAACTACTGAGAAATTTCTTACCTATGCTTACATTGTGAAGTCTTTTTCTTTTGGTTTCCTCTACTGGTTTCAATATTTCATGTTTTGAATTAGTATCTATAACCCACTTTGAATTGATTTGTCTGCAGGGTGAGAGATATTAATCTAATTTCATTCTTCTGCATATGGTTATCTAGTTTTGTCAGGATCATTGTTGAATGGGCTGACTTTTTCCTAGTGCACATTTCTAATATCATTTTCAAAAAAATTCATAACAATATGGGTTTATTTTGGGCTACTCTATTATGTACCATTGGTCTATATGTGGGTTATAAAAGTATCCAACTATTTTCTCAGAATCTAGATAACCTTTATGTCTTTTAGTGTTTGTTTTATGGAACTGGAAACCTCAAGTTTTTCTGAATGAATGTTTCTAGTTATAACATCTTATTGAGATACTGATGTCTTTCTGTTCTGACTAATTTTGATGCAAAGGCTAATTTATCAGTTGTGAGAAGCAATGTGTCAGCTTCCTTGCAGCTTGCATTTAATTGTTTGGGTAATTTGCACCTTTTTAAGTTCAATTTTTGTGGTATTTTCATTGATTCTTTGAGAATGTTGTAAAATGTATTTTGATCATATCTGACATGTCCTACCTAACTGTACTACTTCTCTTCTATTTCATGTCCTCTATTACTATTTTTTAAAGGCTTATTAAGTCTAATTTGTGTTCCCTAAATTGTGTTATTAGTTTTAACTTTTTGAGAAACCTCTACACTGATTTCTAACATGGCTGTACCAGTTTGCTATGAACCTGTGAAAAATTGTTATCCTTGCCCAAATCCTCCCCAGCATTTGTCATCATTTGTTTTTGGATCTTAGACATTCTAACTGGAGTAAGATGAAACCTCAAAGTAGTTTTAGTTTGCATTTCTCTGATGGCTAAAAATGTAGAACATATTCAAACATATTTCTCAGCTACTTGTGTTATATTATTTGAGAATTCTTTAATTCCTTGTTCCAATTTTTAATTGAGGTGTTTATTTGGGGGGGTGTTTAGGTTTTTTTTTTGACATTTTAGATACTAACCTATGGGAGGGGACCCATCGAGTCACGGACCCTAACAGTTAAGAACAAAAGAATGATGAAAATCACAGGTAAATTTATGTAACTAGAAACAGTCATTCTAAGTGAGGTAACTCAAAACAGAAAGACAAGTATTGCATGTTCTTTTTATTAAGAAGATAAATTGAAGCATTAGATAGATGTGATTCAACTCACTCTCAATTTTTTAATGCCCATTTGCTATGTGTATTATTAGATTTAGGAGGACAGAAAAAGGAAGGAGTTTAAAGTTAAGAAATAAGAACCAGAGCCAGACCGAAACAGGCAAAGAATATGTTCCTTTTATTCAAGGGAACATAGCAAACAGTCTCTGCTGGCATGGAAACAGGCATCAGCAAGCATAAGCAGAGCAATCTGGATTTATATAGGGACTCTGCTGAATGCAGCTGTAGAAATTTGCTGGTATCAGGTATCAGGTGTCAGGTATCAGTGTTCTTGGGGTACTTGAGGGGCTCCTTCCTGAGGTTATTTTCTCAGGATGAGCAGGCACGTTATCTTTTGGTTATCTTTTGGCACAGCAGGATTTAGGTTGGCTCTGTAAGCAGTCTCTGTAGTGATCATTTGATAAGGCCAGACTGTCAAAGAAGGCTGTGGCATGGCAGGCGTTGAGTTGCCTCATAACCAGCCTCTGTCAGCCAGGGAAGTGATGGCTTGATAAGGCCTGATCAAAGGCCAAGCTAACAATTTAGGCCATTTGGCTACCTTGAAGAATTTATGCGAGGAAACTTATGACTCTCCTGAAATTTACACATTCTATCATGTATTTCTTGGAAAGAAAGTATGTTTGTATCTGGTTTTAAAATTCAGTCTGTTATGACTTTAAATTAAAAATTTGAAGGTATTGTGAATTGAGGTTATAATTTTGACAAGCTGGCTATTCCTAAATATTTATTTGGTCCTTGTTCTAGTTGATTGGATTATTAGTAGCTCTTTCCTTCTCCCTTACTAATATTAGTTTGTTGGTTCTCTGGTCTAGACATAAGTGATTTCTTCCCAGTTCTCCATTGTTCTTCAGTTCTTCACATGATATGTATTTTTGTTTGTGTTTTCATGTATAAAATTGTCTTCTTCTGGGTATAGTATTCCATTATGGATTTTCACTAATGTTGGTTTGTCACAGATTTATTGTGTGCTTATCTTGAAATGTACTTAGTTTTATATCAATTTTAAAAGATACAGTTTTTGTATATAACAATACTGGTTGATCATTGTTTAATTTCAAGTCTTGAAATATATAATTCAATCTCTCCCTGACTTTCAGAATTTCTAGTGAAGATATGACTTTAATCTGATATTTCTGACTTATGGGAGTTAGCATGTTTTTACAACTTTTAGTATTGTTTATTTGCTTTGTATTTTATAAGATTATAACTGTGATTTAGTTTAGAGAGTTTTTTCTCCAATCAAGTCAATTGGACTTCTAAATTTCTTGTGTTTGGATATCTGCATTAGACAGGTTTCTCTAAAGGAACAGGGTTAATAGAATGAATATATATTCTAAAAGGGCATTTATTACACTGATAGGGAATGGGGAGTTCAATAATGACCATAAGCATGTTAAAGATGCTGAGAACATGGTACCTTCTCAATCCTTAACCAGAAGCCTCAGTAGGGCCAATTTGGCAATGAAAACATGGCTGATTTCTCAAGAGCCATTGATTTTCTGTCCATCTTGGAAGGCTGAAGAAGCTGGGTGCTGAAGTTGAAGTATGGTAGTAACAACAGCAGCAACAATGGAATAAATAGTCTCATCAAGAAGAGGAATAAACAGGCCAGTGAGCAGCATTGGAGTTTCCCTACAAAAAAAACAAAACAAAACATGTTTGCTTCACATATGTGTATATTTACACAAAAAGTTCCTAACAGAATGGGACAAAAATACACATGATATTTTCAATAACTGTCTTCATTGAGGTGTCAGTAGCAGATAGAAATATTATATGGGGTCTTCGGCAGACCTCCATAAAGAAATCATTGCTGAAGACCTTAGAATATTTGAACAACTCCATGCCATAATCTACATACAGCAATTCCCCTTTTGAAAGACAGCTCAATGTCTGCTGTTCTTACTGCTACTTTCTTTCAATACCCATTGCATATTCTTTTTCAACCTCAGAAACCAGATCAGCATGTGTTGACTTTTTTTTCCGAAAGAGGGGAATTCCACATCTCCATTGCTAAAGATTCTAGGCCATTTATTATCTTGGCTGGGTGATTAAATTCCCACTGACCTTAATGTCAGAACATTAAAAGTTCACAAACACAAAAAGTTCCCTTAAAGTATCTCTTGCACTGAGCCCATACTCTTCCTGGCCTCTACTGTGATGACGCAGTCTGATTTCCACTAGCCATGGATCAATCAATCTATGAATTCTTTCTTAGGCAGTTGACTCAAGGGTATCAGGAACTTTAATTGACAAGGGGGAAGCCTATGTGTCCAGTATAATGAAATACTCTATTTACCTTCTGGAAGAAGCTCTACCTGCTCTGGAACCAAGACTTTATCAGACCCAGGAGTCATCTGCTTCAGGATGGTAGGGAAACACATGCTAATGTCAAAGTAGTAAAAGGTCCCATAAGATTAACTGGTCAAGACTATAAAATTTCTAGTCTATTTGTTGAAAGACCCACCTTTCCAGTTTCATTGGTCAATCACCTGGTCATAGGACCAGGCCTAGAAAGTCAGGTTCACCTTAAGTCATGCTAAATAGATGGGGAATACCTAGTGTGCTAATGTTAATGAGATAGTTAACTTTTCCTGCCTGGAATCCCACCTCTTAGTGCAATGCTTCTGGACCAGACCCAGACATGTTGTTCTCTGTAAATTGCCTGTTTTTCTGAATTCTTCAGAAAAGTGTGATATCTCCTTTTCTTCTTTATATCCTTTTTATAAGCATGCTTTCTCTAATGTTTTGGGCTATCTTGTATTTTTTTACTTTTTCTCTGAAGCTTCCATCTCCCTGCCTTGTTTCTACCAGTCCAGTGTATCTTACTTCCGTTCTGGTTCTAAACCTGCATGGCTTCATTTTTTTTTTTTTTTCTTTTTTCCTTCTCCCCTCCAATCTCCTCCTCAAAGCAGCTGCTGAGATTTACAGCTTATCTGCCCGAGTATTTTTCTTTAATATTCTAATAAAATTTTCCTAAAGCTTCTGTTTGAATTAATTCTTAAATTCTTTTATGAATGAGACTGAGAGCCATCCAGGGGATGGTCTTTCTCCCGGTATCAATGAGACAAGTGTATTCCACAAGCATGAATTCACAGACAAGATCATGAAGTGACTTCCTTGCTCCAGAGAAGTGTTGTATGAAATACTATGGCAGTTGATTCAGTGCTTTCTGTAAATCCATGGAAGATAGTTGTGGCAGAAGCACCATGTATATGAAATGCAAATCCATAATCAGATAAGTATCTCTTATAGACATAGAAAACAGAGCAATGCTCTTTACATAATGGAAGAGTTCCATTGTAATCAACCTGCCACCAGATTGCCAGCAGGTGACCCTGGGGAACGGTACCATATTGGGTCTTTGTCTCAGGTGCTGGAAGATTTGTGCTTAGCTGCACCTGTAGCCTCATCAGACTTGATTAGTGGAAGTCTAAGTTCTTGAACTCATGCTTAATGGATGCTTTGGGGAATGACCTTAAAGTCTTGGGAAAGAGGTAAACTAATAGTCACAAAGTAGGTTATTGGATCAGCTTATTTCGTTGACTCTTCTTCCACTATGTATGTCATTTGGTGAACATCTAAAAATGACAAAACTATCTGGAAATTCTTTGCCAATTTGAAGAGCTCTATCCATTAACCTCTTCCATGAATACTTTTCTCAATAATATTCCAATCATGCTCCTCCAAGACCTGTTTTTTCCTACCAAATCATTACTACAGCCCATATAATACATATAATACAGTATATAATCATATACCTGATCATATTTCTTTTTAATTTTTTTTTATTTTATGTGTATGAATGTATTGCCTACATGTGTGAAGTGCACCCATGTAGTAAAATGCCTACAGAGGTCAGAAGAAAGCATTGGATTTCCTGGAACTGCAGTTACAGATATTTGTTAGCCACTGTGTGGGTCCTGGGAGTTGAACCTGGAACCTCTGCAAAAACAGGCAGTGCTCTTAACTGCTGAGCCATTTCTCCAGCCCCTGGTGATATTTCTTCCAAACAAAATGCATGAAAATGTTTGTTGGGAGTAAAATGCCTACAGAGGTCAGAAGAAAGCATTGGATTTCCTGGAATGGCAGTTACAGATATTTGTTAGCCACTGTGTGGGTCCTGGGAGTTGAACCTGGAACCTCTGCAAAAACAGGCAGTGCTCTTAACTGCTGAGCCATTTCTCCAGCCCCTGGTGATATTTCTTCCAAACAAAATGCATGAAAATGTTTGTTGTTTGAAGTTCTGTTGCTTGTGAAGGTGTCTCTTCTCCATTGTTGTTCAGGTTGTTCTCAAATGGGGCTGTAATGCTACAACTGCTCATTTCTGGGTGTCACCTGCACAGTGTGTAGAACAGTCTGTAAACTAGGACACAGTCTTTCTCTACCTCAGTCAAGCCATAATTGATTGAGAGTATCTATTCATTATTGGGAACAGAAGGCATTTCAGCAGGAATATAAAGAACAGGCATTTAAGAAACTTCTTCAAATAACTAACTTGTGTTTTCCAGACTTGCTATGGCCCAAACACTTATAAAACATTTAAATTTTGTGATATAGATTGTTGCCACACATGTTCAAATTTAAGGCTTGGTGAGTCAGATAACACTCATGAAAAGCCATTGAGATTGTGTGGTAACTTGCTCATTCATTGTCAAGCATTCAGAATCCACTCTGTCCTAGTAGTAGTCCACGTGGTGTCTCTCAAAGGCACAATAGTTATCTGTAGATGACCCTAAGATGTGATTCCCATATGGACCTGATGAAGACCCAAAACAGCAATTCTATCTGTAACTGATACCTTAAGTACAATTGAGTATAGTGCATAATGTTACCTAAGATTCAAAGTAGGCTTTAGAGCAGCCTGACCTGCTGAAGATGCTTCATTTGTGCTGGGCACCACTCAATACTAGCAAGATTCTTGTTTTTTGTTTTTTTTAATGACTTGGTATGCGAGCAGCAGTGACACACTCATCTGTGGTGCTTATGAAAACCAAATAGGTGCACTAAGCTTTTGCTTCTTTCTTTGTGGTAGGAGTACTAGGACTCCTTAACTTTAGAAGGAGAAACATTGCATGCAGCACATCACTGTTCTGTTATGAATGTATTGAATTTCATGACCCTTTAAGGTTCCTTGTATTTATTTCACATCCTATGATGCACAAATGCTTTACCAACAAATGTAGAGTGATTGCTTCCTTTCTTCACACATAGTCTAATCAGCATATCATCAGTACAATTCACCAGTATAATAACCTTGTAGAAGAAACAGGTGGTCAAAAATCCCTGAAAATGATCTTGTGACCAAAGGTTGGAGAAATCATGTACCTCAGTTAGGATGTACTTCTGGCAATATTGGCTGAAAGTAAATTGTTTCTGACAGCTATTATGGGCAAGTAAGGGGGAAAAAAGCATTTGTGAGAACACTGTGTGCATACTGGGTACCATGAGATATGATAATTTGCTCAAGAAGCTGTGTCTTTCTTGTACAGCAACTAGAATTGGAGTCAGTACTTGATTAAGCTTACCATAGTGATTTGTCATTTTCCATGATTCATCTGTCTTTGTCACAGGTCAAATAGGAGAGATAAAGGGCAATGAGGTAGGAACTAGCCCTCCTGCAGTGTTGAAATCCTCAAAGGTTGCAGTAATTTCTTTAATCCCTACAGTGATATATTATTTTTGGATCATTATTTTCTCTGGTATAGGCATTTAATGGGCTCCATGTGGCCTTTCCCAGCATACCAGTCCTCACTCCACAGGGTAGGGAACCAAAGTGTAAATTCTGTCAACATCTATGTCTATCCATCTTAATCATACATTCTGGAACTTGGGGAAAAAAAACAATATGAGTTTGGGGACAAAATGGATGAACTGTGAGTTGGACTGTGACTTAAACTTCATCCATCATTTAACTTCCATTAGACTGTCCTTTGGCTAGAGGGTCAAAATTCTGTTTGCGCTCTCGCAATTGAGACGTCAAATCAGAACCAGTGTCTGTTAGGTCTTGAAAAGTCTGATTATTTCCTTTTTCCCAATGGACAATAAGGCTGGCAAAAGACTGTGAGTCTCTTTGGGGAAGGATAAAAAAAAGATTAATAGTTAAACTTTCATTCCTTTCTCAGTGAGAATCTGCTGCCACTTCAGTTGAGAAGTTTAGGGTCTATAAATAGGCTCAGGCCTAGAAATTGATTAAGGGGGCATGATTCTCTGAGCCATGATTGAAGGTAAGATTTGTTCATTTTCCCTGGAATATTTCTGCTTATACAGATCAAGAAAGGGCTTAGTAGACTTCCTATTTTTTTCACTTATGGGAGTACTATGACTAATTAGCCAGTGCGAAGGTCTGCATGAGACAGATCATTATGTACATTGCTTTATCTATGCTGCCCATTACAGTGAGTATATTCACTTCACATTTGTTGATTCAGTATTGCCAATTGACCCTTTGTACTCCAGGGTCCAATTATACCTGCTGCATTTAACTTATCCAATTAAGCAACTGTGGCTCACACTGAAAAAGCTGTCATACAGAGAAAAGCAATGATAGAGCACTTTAAGAAAGCTGGTACTCTGCTCACAAAACCATTTCTTAAAGTAATAGTCAAATGTGTATATCTTGGTCTCTATTATTATGGAAGAATAGTTTTTACACGACAAAGTCACTTCAGCATTCCAATTTCCATGAAACTTTGAATCCCTTTATCAACATAAAGCCAAAGAATACCCGGTATCTCCATTTATTCATACTAGTCTATGTTTAACCTGTACTTTAAAGAAAGTCACAAAATGTGGTGGACTTGTTTTAGCTATGGAAGGAGCAACATTGCACCTGAAATCACTGCTTAATTGCCTAACATCAGTAACCTCAGCCTGATCTAGTTTTATGTTCTTCCACTATTATCCAATATTCTTAAAATCCATTCTGTAACGTATTACAGAGACTTCTGATTATATTCATCAGAAAAATCAAGCTCTTCTCTTAGTGAATAGTGTGCCTCTGCAGTGGTCACATTCGGCACCTCATCTACTTCAGGGGACTACAGAGCCTTAAGTCTAGATAGAGATCCGGAGGCAAATTTGGATGATGATGTGTGACTGTGAATTACATTAACACTGTTTTGCTTCAATATCTTGCAGGGAAATTCATTGCTTGCTCCACAGACATTAAAGGTTAATTCTCAAAGACAATACTGGACAGAACAATACTGCAAGGGACATGATGCAGAATGAAATTGTCACTGAAAGTGGGAAGACCACTTCCTCAGTCAAAATACTCTTTTCAGTAGTGTCTACACTTTAACTGCTGACAGATTTTAAGACTGGGATTTAATATGCATTGTAAATCACCCAATCGTGGGGCTTGAGAGATGACGCATTGGTTAACAACACTGGCTGCTCCTGCAGATGACCTGGGTTTGACTCTCAGCACCCACATCACTAACAACCGTCCATAACTACAGTTCAAGGGGATATGATGGGGATCTGATCTCCATGGGCATTGCACAACATGAATGCTCTTATACACATTTGTCTTTAGTATATTACATGCTACTTATTATGCTTCAGGAGAATTTTTTAGGGAAAATTTAATTAATGATGTCTATCAAATCCCTTAGGCAGGAAAAAGTATATTTTAAAACTTTTCAGGACCTAGCATAATCCCCATATGGACTTTCAGGTTGTATTTGGTAAATGAATGAAAAATTGGAGAGTCAAAGCAAAACAAACAGGATGTCCTCTCAAGAGACAAAAAGTCAATAAAAAATAAGGAGCTCTCATCCCTAGACCCCATCTGACTTTATGTATGTACTTTTTCTGATTGCCTTTAGAACAGTTCAGCAATGCAGCATATTTTCAAAAGAATTCAACTGAATTCTGCACCTGCAGAAAAATTCAAATTAATATTTTCCTTCATCTTTGATGTTCCATGTCCCTCTATACCCCCCCCAATGTGGTCACAAGACTGCTTTGTGAAGGTGGAATGATTGATTGTATTCTTTCTACACAGCAAGTGTCCTCCCACGTGCATATGGCACCACCTGAGGTAAAGCCAAGTGACTAAAATAAGCAAAAGCATTTTACTCTAAAAATTCACCGTATATAATCCATTAAATAGGAAGGAAATTTTTATATGCAAATAAATCAGTGAAAAACCTACTGACAAATGCTAATTCTCAGTTTGACAAAAAATAACTGCAACAGCAACAGCAAAATCTTTACAATATGGAAAGAATTGTCTCTTTTGCTGTTCCCAAGATTTGAAGCTGGGTGAGGTTGATGATTACTTTTTCTTCTTACCGTATCATGCATAGCGCCTTCCAGTACCATGGAAGCTTGCCAGTAGAGACAAAGTGTCAGTGCCAGTTCCAAATTTATCACCTTGTGTTACAGGAAACTGAGGCCAGGAAGTTGTTGCAATTTGAACAGGCATCACAGATTAAGTGGAGAATCAGAAAGCAGGCCACTTTACCAGCAGACTTAATGGAATCATGTCCAAACCTCTGATCCTGATACACAGCAAACAGTACTGGTGACCAATGACAACAATCTACATGTTTTTGGACAAGAAATTCTTCCTAGCGATCGTCCTATCAAGCATATTTGCAAAAGCAGAAATAAAGCTTACATAAGCACATATTCTCTCTATAAATGACAAAGGGTTATTTAAGACTAAGAATTATGACACAGTTTCTCATCTTGTCCTGGGTTTTAGAATGTGAGTGCTGAGGGCAGGATACTCCTTTCTTTCCTGCAACCGAGATAGCTGCCAGCATGTAATGTGAGCACCCATTTCCAACGTGGACTCTGTGTTCATTTCATACATTTGTTTCTGTTTTAGTTTTATTTCTCTCTCACTTGTTTGTTCTACGACTTATACTTGCAATATCTTTAACAATAGGCTCTTATCAGCAAGTACTGAAGGATAGCCAGTATTCTTTGAGGATCCATGGGACCTCTCTTGGTCAACAACTCCAAAAGAGGGAGCCTATTCCTGGCACTGGGCTTTTTATTTTCTAGAATATAGTCTCTGATAGGGCCATAACTTGGGGTAACTACATTTAGCTCTTTTTATATTGTTGATGTATATATTTTTAAGAAGTTTCTGCAGTAGTAGAATTCAATGTGACTTTTTTCAAAAGACTTATGATGTTAGTTATCACTTCGCTTCCTCCTTACTCTGGTTGCACCACCCATTATGGACCCTAGTAATATGCCTGGCAAGATATACCCACTGGTAAAATAGCAGCATGAGTCTTATGGGAGCAGTCAACCACCTTCTGGTTGGATTTAAGATCTGCTTATCAAAATGTAGACTATTCCTTATACTGTTTTCAGGGCCAAGAACCTGTGGCTAGACAGGTCAGAGGCCACACGGGAGAACCTACTGAGATTATGTTAAATAGATATAGTAAAATGACTCATAATGAGTTCTTGCTATATCCATATATTAATACTTTCTTAACTCTCACTAGAGAAGCTTTTTCTTGCAGCAGATGGGCATTATGACAAAGGCACACAACTATTAAATGTGCATAAAATAAGGGACTATGGACTTATAAACCCTAATAGAACACCTATGTCACACACTCTCCTCAAAAGCCTAAAGATCATTGTGGAAAAGGGAACAGAAAGATAGAAGGAGCCAGAGATGGTAGATGAATACAAGGAAAGTGTGCTTTATGAATACAGGGAGGTTGCACATATGAATCCACAAAACTTAGGACAATATGCACAAGATCTGTGAAAGTCCATGCCAGACAATTCCTAGTATAGATTCAGGAGGTTCTTAAGAAGCCCCAGCCCTAGATGAGGATATGTTGGCAATTGCTAATCGGTGGGAAAAAGTGATTCAGGTTTTTTGTTGTTGTTGTTTGTTTGTTTCTTTTTTAATAGGATTGCAGTACTTGGTAGGTGAATAATACTCCAAGGGATAAACCCAGCCTCAAGAGCATTTGAGAAATATAGGTTAGACATGATGGGAAAAAGAAAACAATAATAGAGGGCATGAAGACACGGGAGAAATGTAGTAGGGGAGGAGATAAAAGAAGAGATTTCTAAGTAGGTGAAAAAGTCTCCAGTGGATGGACCCACACGGAAAGTAATTTGGGTACATACATCTGCTTACATAAACTTGATTAGGCCTTAACATATGATGAAATGCATGAACTCCTGTGGGCAGGCCATGGGGGGTGCAGATAGGGAGAGGAATCAACATAAAATCAAAATATATTGTATGAAATCCACAAAAAACAAAAAAGGAAAATGCATTTTATTAAATTAATGAAGAATCAATAAAATAATTTTAAAAGACATTTAGTCAAGGTCATACTGTAGAATAAGTGATTTTTTTTTTTTTTTTTTTTTGGTTTTTTTGAGACAGGGTCTCCCTGTAGACCCAGCTGTCCTGGATTCACTATGGAGATCAGGCTGGCCTCGAACTCATAGAGATCCACCTGCCTCTGCCTCCCGAATGCTGGGATTAAACGTGTGCGCCACCATGCCTGGCTTAGAATAAGTGATTTTTTTTTATGTCAAAATATCATAAGCATTATTAGATTCAAAAATTATCTGTTAAAATACAAAAAAGTGAATACTATCCAATGTGTAGTAAACAAGTGGTACCTTTACTAACTAAAAGTGTGGATTTGCTGTATTTGTTATTTCCTTAGGTTTTGTGAGGTAATTGAATTAACAAAGTAAGACATTGTCACTGAACACCATTTGGAAACTCACATGTTTCTTGCAAGAAGCAGCTTTGGTTGTGATTTGATGCTAACTTTTATTTCAATGTACTAAGCATACATTTTCATTGAAATTGAAAATGGTACCATTGATATATTTTCAGTATTTTTTCTAAAGAGCACATTAAATATTATATGATTTTTTAAAATATGAAGACAGATTTAATTCTGGTAAGACACAGTTAAATATACTTTCACTCAGAGTATGTTTATTCTTTTCCTAAGTGTTAGTTTCTGAATGAGGGTAGAAAAAAGTGATGTTTACTGTACATAGTGAGCACTAAATTCAAGCTCATTAATATTATGGTTTTACCAAATGACATTAACCAACGAACAACAGGTTCTTAAGAAATGCATATGCAATTTCCATATTTTTCATAAGATATGAAATTACATAAATATAAGGTGATATTTTTATGGACAGTTTTAAATCATTGATAGTTGCACTCTGATCTTGGCATGTCCTCATTCTTCCTTTTCCCAAATACGAGTCAAGCATAAATGACTTTGTCCCATTTAGAATACAATCTAGATTTACATCCAAATATCAAATATAATAAGATGAGAAATTGCTTCTAAATACATTATTGAGAAATAATTTGTGACAAAATATTTAAGACTATGATACTTATTTTTAAGCAATTGTTCTGTAATTGATGAAAAATATTCTCTGTCATTGTTTCTTTGATTCTGAAAATGCAGAAGAAAAAGTCAAAATTAATTATTTTAATTAGTATTTTCTTCACATAAAGTGTTGGAATAGTTTCTGTAATAATACCAACCACATTTTTCTAATCTAAGCAAATTATTCTCTTTTCAACATGTAAATGTGAATCACTACAGCATGTATTATCAACCCTGTCATAAAACTAGGAAGTATTAATATCAGAGACATAAACTATGAATCACAATCAATCCTATTTGGCCATGCAGTCTCCTCAGTGTTCAGTTGTTCTTTTTGATTTTTTTTATTTTAATGAACATTTTAATAGAATTTTTGTGCAGTCCTTAAAGAAAATCCTAATATTTAGAGCCCCCCCCATCTGTACGTTCCAAGGTCCCCAGCCCCCAGACTTCATGCGTCTTGTCATATAGATGGAAAAAGGTGTCTGCGCATAGTTATTCTAAAGAAAGGGATGCAAGAGATCCCATTATTAGAATTATTTCATGACAAGCATCTAAAATATCTCCACCAGTGAAGAATAACTAAAGCAGTGTTTAGTCCTGAGGTGTGGAAATGAACCTTTTATTCTCATGTAAGTTTTGACTGTTCTGGCAACGTTATCAAACCAGCTTAACTGGGTTACTTTCTTGTTTCTTGGAAATGGTGTTTAGAACAATTCCAATATGATCTCCTTTTGGTGTTTGGTGCTGATAAGGCATGAAATAATTATATTTCATATAATTATTTGACACTTGTTTTCTATATGTTTGAACTACTGAATGATAATTTTTTATTGATTTCTTTATTTTTATTTTATATGTATAAGTGTTCAGTCTGCATGCAGCACACTTTGTGTATACTGTCTGTAGAAGCCATAAGAGGAAGTCAGAGCCACTAGAACTAGAGTCACAGACTATTGTTAGGCACCATGTGATTGCTAGGAATTGAACCTGGATCATCTATAAGAACAGACAGTGTTTTTCATCCCTGAGCCATGTCTAGAGCTATGAAGGATAACGTTTAATGAAGCAAAAGTGCTTACCTTTCATCTCCATACATAAATATGGTACACATATACCAATGTTTTATTTGGAAGCTGGCAATAAACATTTTTACAGATAGTATTTCAAGCAAGTTTTCACACTGTAGTTTGTAATCTTGGAAGAACAATTTAGGATAGTTTTAGGTGGGTTTATCCCCAAATAAAATACACAAAGAAAACATTGATAGAAAGCAAACATGCATTTTGGTACATAGAGAATTACATTTTAGTACTACATATAAATCTAAAATATAATAAACATTGAGTGGTGGCACACGCCTTTAATTTCAGCACTTTGGAGGCTGAGGCAGGAGGATCTCTGTGAGTTCAAGGCCAGCCTGGTCTACATAGTGAGTTCCAGGACAGCTGGGGCTACAGGGAGACCCTGTCTCAAAAAGACAAAAAA
>NW_008348789.1:2969648-2977470 GCF_000622305.1 Nannospalax galili
CAATAAAATAAGAAATATAGTGTTTGCCCTAAAACCAAAGTTTGGTAAGAATTTATACTAAGGTTTTCACAAATGGTCAGTTTCTAGCATGGCTTACTTCACTATTTAAATCAAATGCCATATGCAAATGCATACAACTACTGAGACTACGAAGGGAAGCTGTGAACCTCCTTCATTTGTATCAAATATTTGCTTGTTCGTGATCTCAAGAAGCCTGGGTGTCACTTCAAATTTGCTGTGAAGTCAAGAACAATTTTTCATTTCTGTTCCCCCTGCCTCCACCTCCTGGGTGCTGGGAATATAGGAACATGTCACCATATCCATTTATATCAATTATAAAATACAAAGAGACATTTGAATGCTAGATATTGTGGTGATCTTTTAAGGCACTAAATTAACAATAATTGCACTTATTCAGTGACTCTAACAATATGCCATTGATCACATGTTTTTTCCTCAGTGCTCTTTGCCATCCCACTAGTTTAAATGGTTAGATTTAGAATAATAGTGAATGTGGGGGTTTGGACTGTATCCGTTTTTGTTCAGCATGGCCTAAACTAGAACATCAGGGAAGACTGGAATACATGCCTCTCACTGCTTTACAAGTTTTGAAATTATGCCTCACACAATGTTTATGGTGGGCACAGTAAGGGGGATCATGATGATATCTCAGTTGGGGTATACATTTTGAGTTTTCATACAAGCTGCAATTCCTAATTTACCATCAGCTTCTAAAAATATTTGTGTGATTATCTAATGGTTACAAGTGAAGAAAGTGCGTACCTAATATAGAAGAGGAAAACTATGGATACTCTTTTAAGTAAGCCATTAAATTAAAGTGCCATCCCTAAGAAAAAAGAGAGAGGGCATATCCAAAATTGCATGACCAATGTAGAAAACTTCAATAATGAAGTTAATGTATCTGTTTGATTTTCACCAACAAGGGAATACAGCTAGAACGAACCAACTTCTAAAGTATATCCCTCATAGCTCCAAGTGACCATAACTTTACTTATGCAAATGTATAAAATCAGCAGTTCTCTTCAGCGGCAGGTAAGAGCTTTTTCCCCCACAATTCTCCCACAAATGTCTTCAGTTTACAAAGTGAAAGGAAATGGATTAAGTCCTGACAATTTGTTGAGCTCCTTGATCTTGCAGTTCAAGAGCTTGATTGTCCTACCTTTTCATTAAAATCCCAGGGAATATATAAACAATTTAAAGCTTAGGGATTACTTTTAAATCCCAAGGCAATGCAGGGAGAACCTCAAAAGTTGTAAGTTATAATGCCAGTTTTGAGTTTGGCTGAACGTGGGTGAAAAATGCCTTTGTAAATTTTCTGGAGTTATGCACTAGATAATTGAGTACTTGAATAATGGTAATTCTGAGTATTTTAATAATTACAGTCAAATTAGAAAATCTTTCCAAATTTGTAATCTGAATTTATAAGAGCTTTATGATAAATTCTTTATATATCATTAACTTTAAAACTGATAAGTTCAGTACTTAATTTGACAAATGCTTCTCAAAAGGAAAATACCTATATTGTAATAAATGTCTATATTGTTTAATATAACTGTTAGATAAAAAAGGTGGCAGGGGTCAGGATTGCCGCGAATCAGAAACAGAGAGGACTCTGGAAAAGCAAGAGTTTATTTTGGGGTTAGTGGGGCTGGGATACAACCCGGGAGTCAGTGAAACCAGCAGCCTAATGGCTGCATAGGGATAGCTTATAAAGGGAAAAGAATGCAGAGAAAGAATATTCTTCTGCTATTTGGGGCTGTTTGGGAGCTATTCAGGGAGGGTGTGGTGTCAAGGAGGGCGTGGGGTCTGTATTTGGTGAAACTTATCATGGAAAACATCTACTGTAAAACATGTTTTCTACAATTACAGGGTTCCAGGAACCCATTGCAGCTACAGGGCTTGGGCAACCTCTTTGTCAGCCTGTGGAGCATGCTCTGGTGATCACAATGCATTGGGTTACCAGTTCCTTGAGCTGCTTTTGTAAGCTTGCAGGTGGCTGGAAAATGGCTGACTTAGATCCTTATAGTATCTGGACCTGGGGGTCTCCTGGACCTGAACCCTATCATTCCAGCCTTTTATGTTATAGGATTTAGGGAGGTGTTTCTTCTCTGGCTACTTACTGCTGGGTAAGGTCAATGACAAAAGGGGGAAAGGGTTTGCTGGGTCTGCAAGGCTTTCTCTCTGGTTGCCGTTGGAGTAGATGGGATCAAGAGATGGGGTCCAGCCCAGCACGGCTGGAGGGTTACCTTCCGTCACTTGTTTTGATCTGTGGACTGGAGGTAGGAGTAGCCTCCTGGCTGAAGGGGATGGGAAATCTGGTCTTTGGATGCCTGTGGGACAATCTGGTCAACATGTTCCATGAAGAGTTTTCATAGAAGAATAAAAGGAGGTATGTAGTCATGGAGAAGAGAGGATTCTTGGAGTTGAAGATTGATCAGGGGGAAAGGCTTGCCATACATAAGCTCGAAAGGACTTTGAAAAGATGGAGCTTGTGGGATGGCTTGTAACCTCGTTAGAGCTAGGGCTAGTAGAGTGACCCAGGACTGATGTAAATCCAAGGAGAGTTTAGTAAGGTAATCCTTGAGGAGTGAATTAGCCCATTCCAGCTTGCCTGATGACAGGGGATGTCAGGGAATCTGTAGTTTCCAGGTTATTCCAAGGGAACGAGACACTGTCTAGGTCACTTTATAGATGAAGGCCGGGCCATTGTCTGATTGGAAGGTAAGGGGAAGGCCAAAGTGGGAAGGATGTTTTGGACTAGACAGCTAGCCGCTATAGCTGCCATTTCCCCCATAGTGGGAAAAGCCTCTACCCATCCTGAGAAGGTATCTACCAAGATTAGTAGGTTCCTGAACTTTTTTCAAGCCAGCATATAGGGAAAGTCCAGTTTCCAATCAACCCAAGGGAGAGCTCTTCTTTGTTGGTAGGGTTTAAAGGAGGGAGGTAGGCAGCCCCCACCTGGAAGGGAAACAGCAGCCCAAATGGGGCAGGATCAGGTGACTTCTGTGAAAAAGGGAAGGAGTTTAGGGTGAAAAATGAGGGGCTCATGAAATTTATAAAGTGTGCGAGCCCCAATATGAAAGGTATTATGTAGATGTATCAGGATCGATGAGACCTGGCCTTCTAGTAGGCAACACTTGTCCCCAGGAATCATTCATCCTCCTGAGGGTGGAGTATCAACCTCAGGAATACTTCTGAAAGAGATTTATGTTGTTGAGGGGTGTAGGAAGGCATGAACCATGATAGAGCTAAGAAAGACAGGTTAGCAGCACAATATTGGCATTTACTGGCCTCCCTAGCCACTTGGTCAGCCAGTTCATTGCCTCTGATGATAGAATCAGTGAGAGGTTGGTGACCCCTACAGTGGACTACACCTACCTTGACAAGAAAATAAGAGACCTCTAACAATTTAAGAATTATTGGACTGTTAATGATGGGGTCCCTTTGTGGTGAGTAGCCCTCTTTCTTTCCAGATAGAGGCATGATGATAGAGTATATGTAAGGCATATTTACAGTCTGTGAAAATATTGATTTTTTTTTTTTTTGCCCAATGTTAAGGCTTTGATGTGTGTGCTATGAGTTCTGCCCTCTGTGAGGTTGTGCCAATAGGTAAAGGTCCAGATTTAATGCCTGTGAGAGAAACTATAGCACATTCTGTTCTGTGTAATCCAATAGGGGTCAGGGTTGAGCTGCCATCCACAAACCAGGTTAGATCTGAATCAGGTAGGGGCTCAAGAGAAACCAAGGGGTCACAGTAGGTGAGCTCCTGGAAGGTCTCCAGACATGAATGAGTGAGTGATGTGGCAGAAAGGAGGAGCAAGGTGGGGTTAAGGCGAGAGCAAGAGTCTAAAGTGATTGAGGGATTTTCAAGGAAGGTGGCATTAAAGAGTTGAAGCTTAGACGGAGCAAGAGTGCTAAGAGAGGAGTGGGTGAGGAGGTCCTTAAGACACTGGAGGGAAAGAACAGAAACAGGCTGGTCCAAGGTGAGTTTAAGACCCTCCTGAGCCAGGAGAGCTGCAGCTCCCAGGGCACAGAGACAGGGCTACCATCCCTTGACGCTGGTGTCTAGTTGTTTTGAGAGATAGGCCATGGGGGCAAAGGTGGGTCTCTTCATTTTTCTGAGGACCCCCTAGAACCAGTCCCCTATTTTCAGTTACATATAAGAGAAATGGGGATCCTAGGTCAGGGAGGGCTAAAGCCAGTGCTCTAGGAGGGCCTTCCCGATGGCATGGAAAGCCACTGTGATTGGTCCCATGGGCTCTACAGGTTCAGAAGTGTCTCCTTTGTTTTGGGGAAATGGGGTCTTCCATCTACCCCTATCACAGAGATCTGTGAGGGGAAAACCTTACTGGAGTAGGAGGAAAGGGCGGATCATGAACCCCCCCCCCATATCTATAATAAAAGAAACGGACTTACCAACTACTATAGTCATTACCCTGGGCTCCTCCATAGTGATGGTCATGGATGAGATGGGTATATAGAAACCAGGGCCCCATCAGTCCTCGGCCACCAGACACAGAAGATCAGTACTGACTCTTGCAAAATGGATGGAGTCAAGGAGGAGACTGGCCTACCCTGACATGGCAAAGAGGGAAAACCACTCCTCCAGTGGCATCTCTGTCCACATTGAGGGCAGAGTCCCAGTGGTGGCTGTCGGTTGGGGCATTGTTTGGCCCAGTGTCCTGTCTGTCCACATCTGAAGCAGGGTCGTGGAAGTTGAGCTGTGTCCCAAGTGAGCCCAAGATTGTATTTTTTGGTGGAGTGCTTAGGCTAGCAGCTGGTAGTTTTGTTTAGACGAGACAAACTTGTCCTAGCTTGCTCCTCCAAGTTATTAAAGAATTTAAATGCCATTTCTTACAGATCACCCTGGGTAGTATCTGGGACCCTTTCTAGCCATCTAAATTTTCTCCTAATATTAAGGGCACATTGTGAGATGAAACGAGACCAAATGATGGTAAAGCATAAACCTGCCATCTCTAGAATATGGATCATATCTGGTGTGCTGTATGAGGGCCTCAGTAAGTCTAAGCAGAAATTATGCTGGGTTTGTGAAGGATCCTATTTTTTTCTCTATTTGGGACATGTTAAGAAAGAAATGTGGCAGGGGTGGACTCTAACAACTTCTTCTACCCTAGCTACTGTCGGCACTGGCTCCATCCCTGCTGGGTGCAGGGTTGCCATGGCCAAGCAGGTCCCTGAGCATTTCCACAGCCCTGCCCACTACAGCACCTTTGCTGCCTGCGAGGGCCTCCTGTGTCCCCAAGATCCTGGCTGCACCCCTCACCCGCCACCCTCCCTTGCTCACCAGTCTGTGGAGTGGGTACCCATGACCCAACACGGCCAAGGCTGGTGACCATTTGAGGCTTGCAAGGTGTGGGGGGTGGGCATCCCCATTCCTTGCAGCTGCAGTGACAGAGGCAGCTGGTGCTCTGGCCACATCTGAGAACAAGAGGCGACTGGGGTAGTCGGGTAGAGGGATCAACGTCAGAGGGAGTGTTCCTGCAAAGAGGACCTGGTGCATCACGCAGGGAGCACAGAGGGAGGGTCGGGCACAAAGAACAAAGAAAGCTTAGCTATAAGGGAGTTCAAACTATTTGCCATTACTTTAACAGAAGTTATCAAAATCACTTAAAATATTAACTTTAAGGGTCCTGTCTCAAGCCAGACAGACCCATTGTCTAACTTGTACTGTGGCCAGGCAATGGGGCAGAGAAATCTGAGGAATTTAGGTCTGATAGAGAAGACTGAGGGTTTTAAAGATTCAGAAGGCAAGCAAGAGGGGTGAACCCAGCAGGTTTAGAATTGAGGTTGCCCATTTTGACTTAGAGGGAAGAGGAAGAGAATGAAAAGGGAGGTTAGTGTGAGGAGACAAATGAGGAAAATGAGAGATAAAGAAGGGAAAAAGAAGGCTATAGGTATCTCCAGGGGAAGAAGAAGTCTGGAGTGAGGCAGATACAGAAAGCAAGTGCCAGAAGGAGAAGAGAGACTGAGAAGACAAGGACAACAAAGGAAGGACACATGAGAGGATAGGCACGCCAATTTGCTATGTGGGACTGATGTGCAGAGAGGCAACCCACCGTGGAAAGGGTCCAGAAAACGAGAGTGTCCCAAAGTCCCTAGAGGCATCATCCTGTGACTAAAGAGAGGAAAATGTGGGATCTCCTGACCTACCAGCATGATTTAATGAGGAACAGGAAATCCAATGACTGTATGGCATGGAGAAGAAGGAGAGAATGGGAGAGAAAGGGAGGAGAGAGAGAGAGGCAGAGGGAGAGGTAGAGAAAGAGGGAGAGGGAGAAAAGGAGAGAGAGGGAGAGGGAGAAAGAGGGAGAGAAAGATGGAGAGGGAGGAAGAGAAGGAGAAAGGGAGAGAGGGGGAAAGAGGGAGAGAAAGATGGAGAGGGAGGAAGAGAAGGAGAAAGGGAGAGAGGGGGAAAGAGGGAGAGAAAGATGGAGAGGGAGGAAGAGAAGGAGAAAGGGAGAGAGGGGGAAAGAGGGAGAGAAAGATGGAGAGGGAGGAAGAGAAGGAGAAAGGGAGAGAGGGAGGGTGGGACAGAGGGTGAGGGAGAGAGGAGAGAGAAAGAAGAGGGGAGGTCAGGGAAAGATTTGAGAGCATTAGGTAGATGGATCAACCTGCCAAGTAGGCTTGGGCACATACAGAAACCAAGGTGGACACTCAGTGTATGGATGGCACCCAAGCGCCAAAGTTTTAAGTCTGGGAATGACTGACAGTCATGATGAAAAAGAAAGTGCAAAATGGCAGGGAGAGGGAGGGTAGCAACAGAGGATGGGGGAAGGGAGAGAGAGAGAGAGAGAGAGAGAGAGAAACGAACCAGATGGCCAAATCAGTGGTTCAGACAGTAGCCAGTAGCCAGCGGCTGGTCCAGCCAGAGTGCTCACTGCCATACCCCAAATAGGCGATCTGAGTCACAGCACCATACATTAGATAAAAAATGTAGCAGGGGTCGGGATCGCTGAAAAACATAGAGAGGACTCTGGCAAAGCCAGGCTTATTTGGGGGTTATGGGGCTGGGACTCAACTCAGGAGTGAGTGAAACCAGGAGCCTAATGGCTGCAGAGGGATAGCTTATAAAGGAAAAGAATGCAGAAAAAGAGAATATTTTTCTGTTGTTTGGGGCTGTTTGGGGGCTATTCAAGGAGGGTGTGGGGTCTGTACTTGTTGAAACTTATCAAGGAAAACTTCTAATGTAAAACGTTTTCTACAATTACAGGGTTCCAGGAACCCATTGCAGTTACAGGGCTTGGGTAAACTGTTTGTCAGCCTGTGGAGCATGATCTGATGATCACAATGCATTGAGTTACCAATTCCTTGAGCTGCTTTTTTCGGCTTGCAGGTGGCTGGTAGTTGGCCGACTTAGATCCTTATGGTATCTGGTCTGGAGTCTCCTGCACCTGAACCCTATTAATAACTTTTAAAATAAAAGTTGTAAATCTTCATGTACAGAATAATAAAATGGGTATATGAATTTGTATGTAAAGTTACTTTAGAAATATTGCCTAATGATTGGAGCATGACTTTAGAATAGATTTAGTGTATAAGACATGTTTATGCAAATATATTATATTCAGGCTTGTTTGCAGCAGTAATTCTGTGGCCCGGGCCACTTTGCTTAATAGGACTCTATGTCTATCAGGCACTTTATCTGCCCTGGAGAAATCATTTTGAATCTGAGCAGAGATTTGTTTTTCTAGCTTGATTTGTTATTTGCTCACTATATTCCTTAGGCATTCCTGTGCCATGTTAAAAACAAGCAATAAAAATTATAGTTCCATTTTTTTCT